>NC_079564.1:8767671-9101768 GCF_015846415.1 Triplophysa dalaica
TATGAGGCTGGCCCACAACAGCTGGGCTGACCATGAGATCTCCAGAACAATGAGCTAGCCTGAAACAGCTCCAGCTTACACAAAAAGACCTCATTTGACCTTGGAGATCCATTACGTGAAGCAGATCTGCAGCTGGGTCGGAAAAAAGTTCTTAATTGAGTGCAAACACGCTAATATGAGATGCTACCACTTGAAATTGTGAGAAAACCCGGACGCATAACTTACCTCCCAATAAAATTTTGTTATTTTCTAATTATACACCGCCTGGTGGATAAAAAAAGAAAAACTTAAACAAAAGAAGTAACCCGAGCCCCATCTAAGAGTCAGAATACCATAAACTACCATTCCCATTATTTAACTTAGGCAAGCAAATACACGAGTGCCCTAGCAACCACTTAGCATCACCCAGTACCCTAGAAACGGTACAGCAATGTCCTGGTAACCACAAAAAACACCTTAGAAACAACATCGCAATGCACTCCCTTATTATATATGTGAATATAATGGAAAACATAATTGCAATATATTAAATACATTTACATACATTGAAATTAAAGGTCACATTCCCCGCGTCCCTTTTTTCAACCTTCAGTTAGTTTGTAATGTTGCTGTTAGAGCATAAAAAATACCTGCAAAATGATAAAGCTCAAAGTTCAGTGCCAAGCGAGATATTGTTTTTAACTCTTTTTGCGCCATTGACGAGTTGTCTCGTCATTAAAAAAAAACGGTTCCCCGCCAAAGACGAGTTTTTACGGCAATCAGTGTTTGTACTGTTATACAGCAGGTGGCGCTATTACACACCTTTGGGAAAATGTACAGAATCCCAGAACCTAGAACGTATGTTTTAGCGGTTTTTAATGATTGTTCTGAGTGTAATCTGGGCGGAATCTTTGACAAAAACGTTAATTATCTCAGCTGTTTAATCAAAATGATGCATTTTTGAAGATCATATACGGAGTGATAAAAAAACGAACAAATGAAGATAGAAGAATACGTTTTTTTTTGTTTAAAAGCTGAGACTCTGTTCTTTCATTTGACATATTGTTTGTCCATATATTCTTTACAGAAAATTTACTGTGAGCCATTTAAGTTGGGTGAAAATGTTAAAAACGCTGGCGTAGGCTGGCAACTTTTTTTAAAAAGGCTGGCGGGGAATGAGTTAACAGAATTCGCTTACAAGGACTACAGAGAATGGCTGGAATCGGACTACAGCTCTCTACTTCCCGGGTACATGATGTCACTATTCCGAGTGACATCATGCGTCTGCCAAATGCATAAATGTAAATGATTGACATTTGCACAAAAAACTAGCAGACCTCCATTACTCTTCGATCAACCCGTTTGTTTTTAACTGATAAAGTAAAGTTGACGCCATTGTTATTGTATATTTCTTAAAGCCAAAGTTTACGAATACACGTGCACTGAGAGGGGCACCGACCAATCACAACAGCCTGAGAAGCGGAAGCTCACTGATATGGTATGGGTGGGACATCTTCACACTCTAAGCGGGGAACCAGTCACAACAGAGGTGGTCAGCTATACCAATCAGAACGTTTTGGAAGTAGGGACTTTATACAGACCGGAAGAAATCCAGTAATTTTGTGAGAAGAGAGACAGCGGTGAACAACTGACTTGAAATATGTGAAATATTAAGCGTTTTTTTTATTAGAAACATGAAAAGCCTTTGTTAAACACCCAAAAAACATAATCAAAGCCTCAAAAACAGCAAAAGACTGCCTCCTTTAAGAGTGTCATTCAATATACTGTAATATAGTGATAGTTTATCATTCTATATATTTTCAAATATATATGAAAAGATTTAACATATCGACAATTAATAGTAAGAGCAAGCAAAGACAAAAACCTGCAAATGGGCAAACAAGGACATTTACTAAATAATAATAATAAAAACACATAGTTATCCATAAGGTCATTAAAAGCAAAATGAAAATAAAAATTCAATTTGCTTCAGATTCATGAGCCGTTCCCCTGTAACCGGAGGGCAGCATATAAAACCCTTGCTTTACGAGTTGACAGCAATTTGCTCCGTTTACACAATTTTCTGCCTGAACCCCTGAAACAGAAGCGTAGCCAGGCTCATTTATGTGTTATATGACCTAATGCATTTCATACTGATATTTGGTAAATAAAAGATTTTTCTGGCTGCTGTTTATGAGAGGAAGTACGGTGCTCGTAATAACAGCTTTTTATTAACATCCTTTATGAACTGTGGATTCTGGCAGCTCTTTTGTCCATGGATATACGTCTGGACAGACATCATATTGCTGGAATGCTTAATGAATAATCCAGTGTGCTGTTTGGTAGCCTTTTATAAGATATTCATTTACGTTCATTTATTTTGCATGCTTTTTCAAGGTATATGTTTCATTAGTATGTTCCTTGGGATTCAACCCTATCGCCTTTGTAACGAGCGCAACGCAAACTGAGCGCTGACTCAACTATTGCTGACTTCAGATCTATGTCACTTCACTTGTCAATAGACGAAGTATGTCTGAGTTGCAATGCTACAGGCTGATATAAGGTTTCTTTTCAAAGAGTATCATGATCAAGTTGATACAAGGACAATCTGGAACTTGATTATCTTCAAGAAAGCCATCGGTGTTGACCAAGATTCCCTCTCAAGGCAAACTTCTGAAGTTTCTCTTATGCAGCGGACAAAATATCATTTAAGATCTTGTCTTAGTTTGTTCCTCTAGGTCAACTAGAAGATTGTGTTGGAAACCTGTAAAACATGAACAAATCCAAACTTGCCATATTCTCCAACTATATCTGCCACTGGTAAGTCTTTTTAGGTAAACAAATGTAAATATAAAAAGTTTCATTTATTGCCTTGCCAAAAACCTTCGGTCATCAAGATATCATGTGAAACAACATTATCACAACACTGTCGGCTCATTGGAACGCTTCATTCTGATTGGCCAGTCGTGACAATTGCAGGTTTGTTATTCCTAGATAACAACCTCTCAAAACTAACAACACGGTAACCCATGTGCAGCAAATCAGCCTGACAGGTTTTTGACTAAATAAATATAAATATGTCTTTTAATAACATGTATGACATTATATTTACAAACGATTAAATCAAATTGCCTGTTCGTGACATTTTAAACGACGTTTATTACCTTAAAACCGAAAGTAAACGCCTTTTCCTCGCGGAAGGTCTGCAATCGGTAAAAATGAGCTAATAAAATATTTAACATTTCATGTCCAGTTTTTCTCATGTGCGAAATATCCGTGTAATAAGCAGGATAATGTACAAGCGGCTGGCTATTATCGCAAAATAAGCCCCTTCAGTGTGATTCAAGACCCCCCGTATTTCTGCGATAACACCCGGCTGCCTGTACATTATCCCTTACGTAACATATGACTTCAGAAGTATTCCATAACTTCTGCCCACCACAAATATTCCACATGCTGTTATTCTTCGTTTTAGGTACTTAATTTGTTCTTTGTTAGATTTAATTTATAATCTGCTAACCTGTTTTAGATCATTTTATATAATCTGTATTACGAACATTGGGAAGGACATCCCGGAAAGCAAGACTTCCTCTTTCCACTTCCTTTAACAGCATGTGTATGACTTGGCTACTGGAATGGTGAAAGTGTCAAGCTAAAGTAAGAGTTAAGAGGAAAGGTGCAGATACTAATTCACAAAAACCTCTCCTGAAAGGCGTTTATGACGAAAACCTAAATGTTTTCGATCTGTTTCAGTAAGGCGTAGGCAGCTGACTCATCTTGCTCTGTTTTGAGAAAGATTATTGCATTTATGCATGACTATCTCAATGGCAGTCTCAAAATAACTGAAGCCGCATGGTCACCTAGACATTTTCTTCAGAATGTCTGACAGTGAAGGCCATCATTCCTAAAATATGACTGATGTTACGGGAAAGATAAACTGAAAAAGATACGTGTTGATGAGAAACACTGGAATATTGAAAGTCGGGAGGAGTGAGGTGACTAAACAATGTATCTCATGTAGTAAGGTCTGTCAAGTAGCACCATCCTATTTCAAGCGTAGTGGACTCATTTCTCTTTGAACATAAATCCTAATTTTATGTAAAGTACCAGTTTATTTAGAACATCTACAGGTCAAATTATTTACTAAACAAAGGCAAAAGAAACAAAAAGAAACCACATATTAAAGAAATATATAGATTGTTGAATATCAATTGGGTAAGAGTACAAAACACAAAGTAATAGTTCACCAAAAATAAAAGTTTGCTCACCATCATGTTGTTTCAAACCTATAATAACCTAAGTTATTTAGAAAAAACACGACACGGTCCCCATTCACTTTCATGTAAAAAAAAAAGGTTGTTAATAACTATTCTACTAAACAACATCTCAGAAATGATCTAATGCGAATTTGGAACAACATGAGGGTGAGGATATGATGACAGAATATTCAATGCAGCCCTTTCTACATTATCCAACATTCATAGACAACCAATCTCATAATAAAGATTACAAAATATTATATAACACATCAAGAGTAAGAGGCAATTTGCCTCCTTATCTCTGCTCTTCAGTGCTGATCAGATGCCATATCTTTATCGCAAACAAAACAAGCTGAGGTGCTGATTTGGCTTGGACGGTGACGCATTTCCACCTTGACCATGCCGGCTCACGCTTACAGACTCTCTTCCTCTGAGCTCTTACAGTTTTTTTGACCACATGTCAATATCAGACCAGGAAATATCACCAAGGAGGCTTGGCAGTAATTATCTGCCTTATTGTTACAGAGCGTGCTGGTCACAGCACAAGGTAACGGTTATGCCCAAATAAGAGGAGGTGAAGTCGTCCCGGAAATGACCCAAACAAATGTAAACTCTAAAGGAATGCGGGTGCTTTCCAAGGCAGGTGAATGCAGAATACAGCATCCATTTCACTTTCTATCTCAACATGACTGTACAGGCTACATTTCACAACAAGTCTTATTTTACATCTTAGTTATCATAAATCTTTATGTCACTAGGAAATCCTAAATATAAGTGTATGTTTACATAGCGCATTGATATCTCATCTCAAAACAGTTCATGTGATATAAACCCCTTTAAATGGACAGTTCACTTAAAAATGAAAATTCTGTCATCGTTTACTCACCCTCGAGTTGTTGTATAAATTTGTTTGCTGCGTTGAACACAATAAATTTGCGTTGTTATTTAAATTTCTTTGTTCTGTTGAACACAAAAGAAGATATTTTGAAGAATGTAGGAAAGCAGTTCTTCCTACTATCAATGGTGGCCAAGAACTGTTTGGTTACTAGCATTCGTCCAAATATCTTTCTTTGTTTTCATTAGAAAAAATAAATGTATACAAATTTGGAACAACTCGAGGGTGATAAATTTGAATGATTTTTTTTGTGGGTGAACTGTTCCTTTAAGTACATCACATAAATCAAACTACATTTTTGCTAATGGATACAATTTTGATTAACACGCAGACATTTAGAAATATATGACAAGGCTTTTAATCCTATAATCCCACACGCCATTATTCATGACCATAATGAAACAGGACAGACACAACGTCAATATTCCTAATAAAAGCAGAGCTGCGAATCTGTGATGAAGTGAATCTTTGTTAAATTATGCAAGATATGTATCACCTAAAACAAGATTTATGTCAACTGCAGAGAGGGCAGAAGACTCCGGGGTAAAATATCTTTACAGCGCTCCTCAATATCCAGAGCAGTCCCCCACGGTGGTCTCTGAACAGGCTCTGTACCAAAATGATGTAATCGCACAGAGGATCCGATTTACTTTGGCTCCTTGTTGTCTTATTATTTCAAAGACTACATCATAGAAACTCTAGCTGGGCAGAGGAGAAAAATATATACATTTTATCATAAAATCTCAGGGCCCTTTAATGCTTTTTGATATCAGGTTGAGATCCTGACTTATATAAGACTCGGATTTCTCACCTCATCTTTGTTCACACCGTGTCCAATGAGAATTTTGAGAATCAAAAGCAAAAGTCTAAATGAAAGCCTCAAATAACAACAGGATAAAAGGCTAATATGTTTTTTAATGCAGTGTAGTTCTCTAAGTAATGCTAAAGTTGCCTGTTTTTTACTTTAATGCCGTCAAAGTGGAAACTTCAGTGTCAGTGATTTCATTTTTTTGTGGAAAAAATAAATTATTTTCTTAGTTGCAAAGCAAACCGGCTCACACAGATGCTATCTTAACTTAATATAAATAAGAATAACACACTTGCTAAATACTGAAGATGTGTTATATTTGAAAACGAACTAAAATAATGAATTATAAATACTTTTAAAAGCCAAATATTAAAAAATTTTGACAAAAAAACACTTCATTACTAACAATCATTACTACAAGAACAGTGTCAAGCTGTAAATTCATAGTAAATTAATGTATACCTGCAATGACAGCATTAATAATGGAGCAATACTGCCCCCTACGGGTAGTATGCAAAATTTGTCCGTGCTCTTTTCCATCTTTTGAAGGGATAGTTCACTCAAAATTAAAATTCTATCATTTACTTACCCTCAGATTGTTTTGAACCTGTATGCTTTTCATTGTTCTGCTTTTGCTGAACAAAAAGGGAGATATTTTTAAGAATGTCAGAATCCAAACAGATCTCGTCCCCGATTTACTGCCATACTAGGGAAAATAAATACTATAGCAGTAAATGGGGGATGAGACTGACATTCTTACAAATATCTTTGGTGTTGCAGAGATCAAAAAAATGTATACTGGCTTGTAACAACTTGATGGTGAGTAAATGATGACAGAATTT
The DNA here is from genome assembly GCF_015846415.1 of Triplophysa dalaica. Lineage (NCBI taxonomy): Eukaryota > Metazoa > Chordata > Actinopteri > Cypriniformes > Nemacheilidae > Triplophysa > Triplophysa dalaica. The sequence goes on from NC_079564.1 coordinate 8,774,455, forward strand.
TCGGGTGAACTTCCCTTTAAAGAGCACAGATTACCGGAAAGGTCTTTTATCATGAAAGTGTTACATGTGTGATCTCACAAGCGGTAAAAACACCTTTTTGTTATGCATGTTTTTTTCTTGAATGCTCAACTGAATTTGTTTGAGAACATCAGACATAATGGTCACTTCTAAAAAAAAAAGAAAATCACAATAATTTTAATGGATTTAATATTCATACTGTAATGGCTGTTGTATTTGTTTCAACAAAAACTATAATTGTCTCGGAGGCTCTCTTCTGTTATTTTTTGGCTTCTAGCGGTAGGATTTTATCTGGTTGATGGGAACCAGTCCAACATTATTAAATCCTACTGAAATAAGGTGAAAAACAAACTATTACATAAATTAATTCTGTAATAGTTTTTATTTTAAACAGTTGATGGTTCATAATGGTTTTTCAAATGAAAATCGTTTGAAATTTGGGGGCCTGTCTAAAACCAGTTTCCTTAAAAGAGGATACTTAATACTAAAGCCATCTGATAAATCACTGAGTAACTAAACAGCAAGGCATAACAGGCAGCTGTACCTTGACTCCACTCGGGTACATTGCGTTTTTTAGACCCTATATGACTTACCACTAGATGGCAGTAAAGACAAACAAAACTTAAAATTCTAAATAATGATTCATGATACACACTCCTTCATAACCAATACTGACATGTTTCAGAGATATCACATCTCTTAAGATTTACCTTTGGTTGAACATTCCTCTGAAGTTGTAATTGGCTCTGTAGTTGGGAATGGGTTTGGGGTCCAGGGGTCTATAGATGGCTGGCTCTCCTCGCTTCATAGCCAAGCCATTCAACTCCACAGTAGGAGTAATACTACCTGCAAAATAGCATTTTAACATCTTTAAATGACTAGTTAAGCGTCATCCTAAAAAAATATATCAATAAATTACACAGTGACAAAGTCTGTTTTATCTTAGCACAGTTGTAGCACATATTCGCAACTGTGTCAAACTAGATATACAATCTCAACTTCTGAATCTTATTGGTTCTTAGGGTCACTAGATGACAACACCAAGTTGAGAAAACCAATAAGCCATTAGGAATGGTGGATATTGTTAAAGGGATACTTCCCCCAAAAATGAAAATTCTGTCATCATTTACTCACCTTTGAGTTGTTCTAAATCTGTATAAATTTCTTGTTCTGATGAACACAGAGAAACATATTTGGAAGAATGCTTATAACCAGACAGATGTTGCCCCCCATTGACTCCCATAGTAGGAAAAAATACAATGATAGTCAAAAGTGCCCCAGAACTGTTTGCTTTCCTACATTCTTCAAAATGTCTTCTTTTGTGTTCAACAGAACAAAAAAAGATGACAAAGTAATTTTCCTACTATGGGAGTCAATGCGGGGCAAGATCGGTTTGGTTATAAAAATCTTCCAAATGTTCATCAGAACAAAGAAATGTATACAGATTTGGAACAACTTGAATGTGAGTAAATGATGACAGATTCCTTTAATATTCTCACGGCTAAAGGAGTTGCAGCCACCACAATACCTGGGTTGCTGTTGATATCTGCTTTAGGTGAACGGGGTGGAGGCCGAGGGAGGCTGCTTTCACTCAGGGCCTTGGTTGCTGTGGTGTGCTGGGCCTTTTTAATGCTGCTGCCCTCTGCCTCCCAAACCTGGTTCCCCAAACACAGCTGCACTGTAAAGACCTGCATGCAGTCAAATCAGCAGAAGACTATTTGCAATATTTATGGTTAACACATACTGTATAGGTCAAGTATGCAATAAATGTAATAGGGACTGTTATTCATAATTACAATTTTATTGCATTAATAATTTGCAAATTATTGATAGTATTTCATATTGCTAAAATATTTTGACAATCTGTTGAATATATTTTGCACTAGGATGAAGCTATATATTTTGAATCATTAAAAGTCAGTTTACCTTGGCATGCGCAGGTCCTTTCTCATTCAGCAGTTTGTATTGAGGTTGAATCCGGTTGAAACGGGCTAACTCATTCACCAGACACATGGGAGTTTTCTCTTTAGGGTTTGCCATGTTTTCTTGAGGAGGGCCTGTCAAAAGACAAGTAGGCCACACTAAAATGAACAAGTTATGCAAGATCATTACTACATATTTTGAATAAGCACTAACCAGATGTTAACGCTAGAATATATGATCTCTTCTGTTTAGAATAACCAAGACTGGCTCTGACACACTTCAAACGTGTCAAAATACACAGTTTTTCCCCAAAAAGCTAAACATTTCCCCCCCAAATTCTTCAAAAATCAATTGCTTGGCAAGTTAAAATCATCACACACTGGCTTGTGGACAAAGGACATCTATTGCTACTACTAAGCTATTTACAGTATTAAAATTGCAGTATTGAAATGGCCTAAAAAGATATACACTGAATCAGCATGGACACAGAATGCTGGTACCTGATGGGTTGGCTGGTACAGTGGAGTCCACAAAGCAAGAGGCAGGGCTGGGGCAGGTGGGCGATGTGGCTGGCACTGTGCCATTGATGGTGGGCTGCAGACCCAGAACTCCTGTGCTGGGCATGGCCACAGAGGGCACCATAGGGGACAGGCCAGGCCCAGACAAGGGGGCTGATGTCTGCACTTTCACTTGAGCCATCCTCTATCACTGTGAAAAACAACATACTTAACAATGAACAAACTGGACATAAATTCATCATTGACGAGTTGTTTATAAAAAATACAATTTTATAGATAGTACTACTGGGTAGGCCGGAATAAGTGTGTTGATATGATTCACTAAGCTTACGGTGTGGTTTTACGTAATACATGGTACTGGATCAATTATTCTGTATCACAATATTTGAAGAGTTTCTTTATAAAATGAGATAAAAAAAAATCTAAAATCATGTTTTTTATCGTGCATTACAATTAATATCAAACTGCAGTTGATTTGTTTTGATTTAAGCCATAATGACTTAAAACATACAGCTAACTAACACAGTAAAAACATGATTACATAATAAAAAAACATGAACATGCACAGCCCCCTATTCATTTCTATTGTAACAAATGCAAGTGTATAGTGGGCTTTAAAACAACATTCTTCAGAATATCTTCTTTTGTGTTCCGAGAAAGGAAAAAAAGTAATTGAGGTCTGAAATGACAAGAGGCCGTGTAAATGATGACATCATTTTCATTTTGAAGGTGAACTACTCCTTTAAACAAAAACTGAAAAAAATGACTAATGTTTTATTTTTTTAATGCAAGCACACTTTCATAAGCTGGGAAAGCTCAACCATAATGATTAAACAGATATCATGTCATACAACAAAATCGCCATAGCTGTACTATACATAATGTAACTTTTTGTATCACGATATAGGCTATTATTCAACAACAATATAAAATTAGACACCTACAGTATGCCGAGGTACAGTATGCTTTGTAAACCCCAGACGAACTTTAGCAGATTCCAGGGGTACTTAAATTCTTTTGTTTAAAGCAGAAAATATCATTCTAATAATGACTTAACAGGAACATGGTCAAGGAAATATCATGGACCCAAACATAATAGGTAGTGAAAGTACACTATTTTTAAAACTGATGTCCATTCCCAATCTGACCATTCAAAATGTTGGCAGGCCGTCAGTATTATAAGTGAAATGTAAGTCAAATAAAAAAAGTGTATGTGAAAGATATTTGGGATTTATAAAGCACACAAAATAAATTCTTAATACATCCCTAACTAAAAAAATCTTGACACAAGAACTATCGTATGAATCATGATGACATTACATTTGTACTTTTTTATTTGTTCTCAGTTTGCTTTTTGTCCACTTTTCATGATTACTCAACAGGCACCTTTCGAACTACAAAAAAATACCAACGCTAACAAGTGAAAAATATCTCAATTATATTTCCGTTCGTTCTTTACGTTATTCTTTAAGATTCATATAATTCCTGTGACTACCCCAGCCATCACAATTTTTAAAAACGATAATATTTCCAGGTCTTCCATGACAATGGTAACACGGTTGCACCTCTTATTCACACTATAACACCATCAGATACACCACATCAATAGCTAAACTCATTGATTTATAAACATTTCAAGAATTTGACATATCTACAGTAAAAACTATGACAACTAAGACATCATGAGGAGGTCAGCATCAAGCCAGTGGAGTGACATATGACCACAAGGATTCATCATTGACATGAAAGCACAGAACCAGAACAGGTGAAGACAAGAAAGCTTTATTTGTAAACCTGACTCAAAGTGCAAGGGCACTAAAGTGAGGTCACGATCTCTGTCTGGGTAAATATCTCTCTCTCTCTCTCTCTCTCTCTCTGCCATTTATTGTTTCTGTACAGCCTCAATGAGAGAACTCTACACAACACACAGTTGTGATGTGCTACGGCCCTTAACAGTAACACGAACTAGTCTAGAGAGGTCTATTTGAAACCCCAATCGCACAACCGAACGAGTTTATGGCGTCCAAAAACACTGTCTAGCAAGACAGCACCCGGGCTATTGAAACACAGCCTTTTTATTTCTAGCAAACAGGCCACCGGGTCTGAACTCAGCTGGGAATGTACAGACATCATGGCTGAACGGCTAAATACCCCCCTTATATCTGAACGATGCACATCGACTCAACAACCAAACGACAGATCGCAGTTTCAACTGTTATTATGAATTTATCGCTACTTCAAACGACTACCTAGTTCATGATATTTCTTTACCTTCGTCCAGGGCCAGACCCCAGTTACACCTCCAACATTGGCAAACACTAAAGAGAACTGATGATAGGAGCAAACCACCGCATGAAAAGCGGGGTTTTCTTTCAAGAAAATGCAAAAACGTGAATTATATGTTTATATTTATATAAGACAGGTCAATAGTATGTGTTGTTTTCTATGTGTATTGAGGCAGAACACGTTTTGAGAACACTGGAGTGACATATTTGGGCATAGCAAAATAACAGCGCACCCCTCCTCTGTCGAATAGTTGGTGCAGTCCGGAGTCCTGCGATGAATTCGTCCACTGTACAGTATATTTAAACTCCAAACTACATCTTTATGACATTTCTTTAAAAAAACACACACGCTAGACTATTGTATTTTGAGGTATTAACACTGTACTTTTTTGTGTACTTTGGTTGTTTGTGAGTATATTTTCAATCTTGCATATTGTTGATTGTTGATGACTATTAGCATATTAATGTAACAATATGTCAAATGTTTACAAATATATATTTTTAATGTCGTATGATATACATATTGTCATACAGTCGTAAATACTCAAACCTTACTCAAAACCTGTATTTTATTTTTTAAATTAACAGGCACAATTTGCATAATTTGCACATACCAAAAAAATCTGACTTAGAAATATCTCCCTCGATTAATTTTCTCTTATAACTTGCAAACCAAACTATACAATAATAAAAAACTATTGACAAACAAGTCTACATGACCATAACTTATTGACATCCTTTCATATGGTGACAGGTGTCACATCATAATGCATAATTTACATCCACTTTGCCCTGTTGTCATTTTAACACATTGAGGCAGTTTCCCAGAGAGGAATTTTCTAAACCAGGACTAGGACTTAGTTAAAATAGGACATTTAAGTAATTTGTACAAACAAGCATTTCAAAAACTACTTTACTTGTGTGCTTTTTCAGACAATTCAATGGCACTTATGTATTTTGAAATATGCCATTGCACGTTGTTTTCAGTTTGGACAGCGTTCACATTTATTTTAGACTAGGACTAGTCTTAATCCCTGTCTGGGAAACTGCCCCATTTTCTTTCAGCAGTAGTCATAAAAACATGAGCAATAATAAAGTATCCTGATATTGTGTGCATGGGAAGCAATGGCCATTCTCATTTTTACTTACATCGACAGATTCACATGGAAGTCTGAATATACACTTTATCACAGATAATGGAAAAATCCAACCAACTTATATTCAATACATATATTCAAGTATTTGAAAGGATGGCTAAGAAACACATCTTTGGAGTGTATAAACCTAACAAACAAGTGTGAATTCTTACATTACCAACCATATATCGTAAATTAAACGTACATTTTTGGGGATAGAAAATCTGTCTCTATAGTGTTTTATCCTAGCAAACATATAAACAATCTTTGTCCTTTGTGCCACTCATTAGGAGAAAAATACAGAGGATCCAAACACTGTTAAACATGTGCTCTGCAATAGCTTTATACATCTACATATAGACCATGCCGTCAATTTAAATTTTTAGTGTGAAACAATTGTCAATTTAAACATACAAGCAGTTTATAGATTTTTTCCCATTGTAATTATTTTTCTTAACTAAGTAACATTCTTTTAAGAGAAAATAGTCAAATGGAAAACACCAGTTATATTTAACAATTATTTCCTTCCTTGGAAAAAATTACCTGAGCCAGACAAATATAATCAAGAGAATCAACACCCTTACCTTGCAGAAAATACAAACCACAGGGACTCTCACACCAGTTGAGGATACAGAAAATAAAACAATGAAACAAAATGATGTATGAAAAACTTCCAAACATTTAGCAATTTCTTAACTTTGACATTAGTAAGACTAAGAGGTACTGAGAGGAAGAAGCCTTTAGAAATTAAATATTAAAAGGAATTGTAGGCTCGATACAAAACATAATATAGAAAAAAAAGAACAGAACTTTCGTGCCAACATGTAATATATGAGGTTGCCTAGCTCTCCTTTAATCAGCCAATGGCAAAACTAAACAACAAACTAAATTTGGTAAAATTGCAGAGGTCAAGTTCGTAGTAGGGCTGTCACAATATCAGAGTTTCTGATATTGTGACGGCAATCATGGCAAAAGAAATCATAATAAGGATATTATCACAATATGCTTTTTAAAAAATAAGTAATGCTATAATTTATTTTTTGGGCAACTTAATTTTTTTTGGGCCAATGAATCATAAATCGAATATGACTGTTGGGTGGCAGAGAGTTTGTAACAATTGTTTACCCACAAATTTTTTCATCATTCATTCACTCTCATGTCATTCTGTCAAAAGAAGATAATTTGAGGAAAACTGTAAACCAAACAACATTGGCTCCAATTGACTTACATTGTATGAGAATAAAGCCATTTGAGACATTTGTAAAATATATTCTTTTGTATTAAACAGAAGAAAGAGTTACAAAAAGGTTTTAAATGACACAAGGATGAATATATGACAACATTTTGTCTATGGGTGAAATACCTCTTTAAAGGGTAAAATATCACCACCTACGTTGAAGTGACTCTGCTAGTTCCTAGATGTTCAATGTTTAATTTTGGTTTTGATGTCACAATGATTGACAATTAAACCACCATTTGCAGTCATGTCAAAAAATAAAGCAATTCTTAAATTAAACTATATACAGTAGATCAACGGGATTCTCTAGCCCCTCGCTGCCCATTTCAGCAGAACTGCAAGTCAATGAATGACAATAAACTATAAACTTTTCTTAAATCACTTCACAGTGCACATCATTTCAGTAGGAATTATAACAAGAAAAGCAAAGGGATTAAAACTGTGACACTACTACGTATTAAAAAAGATTTGGATTACTAATTCTTGGCCTAGATATGCACACATCTTTGTTATTGCACAAGAGACAAGGACCTCAAGACAACCAGTGCTAAAGATTAACAGGAACATGTGTGGTCCAGGACCAAAATCAATATCCTCCTTGGGCAAATCTAAAAATGTTCCACAACACCCCACAATGGGTCCATTTCCATTCTCTTTAAAAATGAATTTTCCATTCTTCATCAGTTTGTTCCTCAAACATGCATCCAACTGGTTAGTGGAAACACAGCCGAGATTGTCTATCATCTTTGTGGTCTGAGTCCATGCTTATAATTGGAGTCCAAGGATAAAGTTCAGAGACCATAAGGTTTTAAAAAAGTGCTTTTATAGGTCAGTAGGACTTATTTCCTCCTGGAGTTCTAAAAAGTTCATATTAACAGGTATCATCTGTGAAGAGAAGGCAGTTTGGAATGTAAACATGAACACTAGATAGACGTTTTAAAAGTTACACATACTGTATAGGCGACTAAAATGTTAGTGCTCACCATGATACCACCATTTTGTCTTCTTTGGATTTTTATTACAAGTTCGTACATAAAAGGAATTATCAGGAGGCCGTCTCTGGAAAACAAATTGTACACAACATTTAAAGGTTAGATGTCCTTTCCTGGCTTTAAGGTCATAAAGACTGTCAATTACAAAAAAGTCAAGGTTACGACATACAGTATATAATCAGTAAACCATTGATTTTGAGTGGAAGCACAAATTGCTGAGTAAACCATTTAATGTCCTACTATAGTAACTAACAAACTAAAACTCTGATATGTCCCATATTGAAACACTCTTATACGGTTATGGTGTGAGACACTCACCTTCTCTTTGCAGCTAGACAGCATGCTTATAATGCTAAGACAGACAGATTGCACTGAAAGAGCTGGTGACCAGTCCTCTGTTAAGATGGACAGGCAGATGTGGCCATTGCTATAAACGTGAGGATGAACAGGTATATTGTCTCCTGTGAACATTACCTGTAAACACACACACACAGAAGACTTTACATCTCTTTTAAACAAACATGGGACTGCCAAAATTATACAGACATGCAAACATGTGCTTGTTGATTTCTTCTTTTGTGTATGTTATGCAGGGGCGGTTCTAGGGTGAGTGCATATGCAGGGTTGAGCCCAGAGAGACATCCACATATGTGTTCGAATATACATTTCATGTCTAAAAAAGCGACCCGCCCCACTTTCTCTTTTGCCGCATTTCCACCGAAATTATTTGGAACAATTTGTCCCAGGAATTTTTCTCTCCCCAGACCTGTTGCTGTCTGTGTTTCCATTCTAAAGACGGGTTCTCCCAGTCAAGGAGGGGGCGGTTATGTCAAACAATGGTGAAGTCACATAAATCGTCATTTAATGCCCAGCTTGTATAACCGACTCGATATTTTTAAGAACACATTTTCATTGCGGGTCGTTTACAATTCCCGTTGGATTTCGTCCTCTGCAAAAACAACTTATAAAGCCTGGACCTCGTCGTCGGTCCATCTTTCGGCAGCTCCACACATAGAAAAAGCTACGTGTCACACCACATGCATGCCCCAAGGCATTGCTCTCTGCTTGAGTGCACCTACATTCAAAATGAACATTCGCACGCACAAAAGATTCTAAATGTAAATCATACACGGCATGGTAATAAAACATACAGGACTTTACTGAAAACATTCATGGCTTCAGCCCCCTTAGTCCACCCCTAGCGCCGCCCCTGATGTTAGGTACAACTATTCCTTTACTACAGAAATAAAAATAGTGCTTAGTCTTCACAATTGGCATAAGGCAGCTAGATTATTAGATGTGGAGACAGCTGGATAAATGAGGAGTCAATGCCAGACCAGTACTTACAGGAGGAAAACCACAGAGCTTTGGGCACTCATGGTCAGCAGGAAAAACACAGGCAATATCTTACATCCGACTAAATGCACTTAAACAGTGATAGAGCCACTTTAGCTTACCAAAAAGGATCATCTGTCACTTTTAGTCTTAAGTGGTCTTTTATCACAGATAAAATTTAAAATAACATAGGCACACAGTTGCTCCTTTTGTGTTACTGACACATCCATGACATGGATGTCAGTTCTGAATACAGTAATGCTGTTATTATTACAAATAAGCCTTTTCATATAGTATGAGCTTGTTTATCTAATTCAGTCTACTATTTATAGTTGGATTTATATAAAATAAAACTTAATCCCCTCAAATTTGGCCTCTAAATCTCCACTCTACAAACTGAAAAAAAAATGCCCTTGCGTGGACTGATCCCAGTATTTTACTTCAGTAGGTAGATTCAGGGTTATACATACAGATGGTGGGACCATGAAAGAAGATTAGAATATAATAAACACTTAGTTGTTCATAATATCAATTTGTAATAGTGGAGTGTTGTTTGGCTGCAGTTTGGATTAAAAGCCACAATAACAATACTCTTTGTAAGAGGTCATCCTAAAAATCAGTCTGTTAATCTTGCCACATGCTAGTATAAAGCAGTAATAATTAATGGTAAGTACTTGGTTGTGAATATGTAAATACATTATTTTAATACGACTAAAATGAAAAGCACTCTTTACATACCTGAGGTGAGTCAAAGGGATATCGACTACTAAATTTAAAAAGAAGCTGAAATTTTTCCCCTTCGTAAAGAGTACCAGAGGCTCCTTCCATATCCACAATCCACCTATAAAGCAAAATTAAAACAGAATTAATAATGTTACATTTTCACTAAACATTTTAACACTATAAGCCAGGGCTAGTCAACTGCCGGCACGCCAATCATCTTTACCCGCCCGTCCTATTATTTCAAATAAGTGGAGAGACTTTAAGAATGGTGTGCTTTAAGAAATATACGTCCGGAGACATATTTGAAAGTCCAAAACGCCGCTACATTCAATACGACAGTAATTCCCATGCCTCATAATGATTGACGGCTTATTCCAAAACGCGTCTAGTGCCCTTGAAAGTAACTGCAGGAAGAGCACTACACCACGCAAACTGTTGTCTCAGATAAGGGAAAAACTACGTTGTTTTTATTACTGCATTCATTATGTACGAAAAGCTATATTTACGAAAAATAGTAGTGAAAAGTATGGACAGATCAGAAAATAAATTGATTGTGTCACTGAAATGTGTCACTTGTTTTGGCTTGTGTGCGTTTCACCAATGTCTTTCGCTACTTCCAGAGGCGTTGAGAGAGAGAGTCGAAAGAACAGAAGTTGAATTTTTTGTGTGTCAAGTGATTCATGGAGCCTTCCGATATTTCCCGGGAGTTATGTTTTCTCTTTAAATGCTTTATTTCTTTCAATTTTTTTATTCATTAAATGACTTACGTCTTTAAATGGGTTAAAAGTTTGTCACAATCGGTCTGTTTAGCCACAGCTCCATGTGTTACTAGTAACTTCCGGGAACTATTGAGAGTCTCCATGTACCGCCATTGCTGTGATTTTTTAAGTCAGTGGAGTTGACACAACTCTCCTTCTCAATTACTCTGGCTACTTCTAAATCCTATTTAGACTGAAATAACAAAACATACAATCTCTTGATATCTTTGGAGAAAACATTTGGCATTGAGAGCGCAACACAGATTCATGAATTCAGTTATTTGGAAGAGAAATGCACAAACTGGAACAAAATGTATCAAGTGACATGGGATAAAAGGAACAGTAGTCAAAATAAAAAAACTATATAATCTATTAAGGAACACATACTAAAGTATTACGACATAAAAAATGAATAGAAATTTGTATAGAGTAAAATATAAAAACGGTCTTAAATTAGCTGTTCAGTCAATAATTATTCATATTAAATTAATTATTAAATTATTCCTGATTATTCTCATATTTTTGTCAACATGTACTCATGGTTTTATTATATGTATTAACCGTAAAAAAAAAACACATTTCTCAATTCTCAATAACACCCATTATCGCACAAATGTGACAATTGCTGAAAACTACGGAAGTCTTGCAACATCCCAGAATTACATTTCATTACATTTAGGCATTTGGCAGACGCTTTTATCCAAAGCGACTCACATTGCTTTTATCCAATACATTTTACATAGGTATTTGCAATCCCCTGGGATCGAACCCACAACCTTGCGTTGTTAACGCAATGCTCTTACCACTGAGCTACAGGAAATTAGATAGTGACATCAGCAATGTCAGTTTCCTGCTTCAACATTATCATATATCTATAGCAGCAGTGGATTTTCAGATGAGCGACAACATTCCTGGAGGCAAAGCGGAAATATTGCAAGACCACCAGTGCTGCGTCTGCACAGAAGCTCACATTTCTGCCTCGGATGATTTACAGTATGAATTATGATTTAGTTTTGTTTAAGAGCTTATATTACCAGATGGTGGCTTGCTTTAATGTTGAAGGCTTTACTCTGTAATGAAATAATCTGTTCACCTTTATTTCTGGTTCATGATGCTGGGGAGGCTATCATTCCCTGTGACAGGCAGCTTTGGTTTCAACTAAACACCATTGCCCTTCTTTTGAGCAAAGCTTATATTTACATCACAGAAAGAAAGTCTTACCAAAACTTGACAGACTACATTGAACACAGACAAACACTTTGACATGACATACATGTTTGGCAAGTTGCTAAACTAGTAGTTTATATGGTGTGTTTTTGACAAGATATGCATCATTAAAAGCCACAGGGCTAACTATTTGATAGTAAACACAGAACAAAATACATTGCATTTATCCATTTTCTGACAGTTCCTGAGCTTTATGGATAACACCGATCTTTTATTTGAGCAACAACCAAGCAAATATGGCAATCATTTATCATTATTGATTTATAAAAAAAAAAGGAAATACATAGTGTGAACACTAGTAATAACTCATCGTTTCAAACTCATTTCAAAATTCCATCATCTCTCGAATGCAAGAACAAGAGCCTTGTTTATCCCTCAAATGACGGTGACGAAAGCTCCTGCCAGATTAGACGCTATCCTATTGGAAGAAAACGATCTGCCGGATTATCTGCCAGACAAACAAGCCTCTGGTTCACGCGCATTCGAGAGATAACGGAAGCTAGACATCAACGTTAATGCGCTGTCAATAAGGATATTTCTCTTAAACAAACTAGGGATGCGCTATAAATTATCAGCCATATCGGTATCTGCGGATAATAAAATTTAGGCCAATATATTATAGCCGATAAAACATATATAATTTACTCTGGTTAAACTTCTTCAGTTGCACACTACTCACAGTTAAAATACAGTACAGTACTGTGTTTCTGTGGTATCTTTCACTTACTCCTATTAGCAAAACATTGTGGATGTACTGTAGGTACAGTTTGTACAGTGTTTATGAATATGTAAATTATAGGAACAAAAGCATATTGTTTAAATCAGACTGATGGCTGAATGAGACCTGTGAGACATGTGGATATTAAGAACATTTCTCTTGGTTGCTCCAGAAGAACATCTGTAACTTGTTTTTTAAATAAAAAACATACCAGAAAAGTTTGAAGGTTAAAGAATCATTAACTATTGTAAAGGAGGCTTGGTACTTAAAAAGAGAACTAAGGATCACCTTGTTTTTGTGTCAGTCTTATGAAATTTTATATTAATATTTAGACCCTTTATATCAGCAATATATCGGTTATCGACTTACAGTGTTAAAGAATTATCCGTTATCGGCCAAAATGTACATATTGGTGCACCCCTAAAACAAACGCATCAATTTACTTCAGAAGGCCTTTGTTAAGACCACGGAGCTGTGTCGAGCAGATCTTTGTTAGATGGATGCACTTTTTGCAGCTTCAAAAAGTCAACACCCATACACTCCCATTCTAACCCTTGGACGTAAAATGATACGTGGTATTATAACTCCAACTGCATTATTCGTCAAAAAAACATATTCTGTTAGCCTTGAGGGTGAGTTAAACATGGGGAAATTTTGATTAAGGTACTGAAGTACCGCTTTAATCCTTTAATTTTTTATTAGACGTGGGAGACATACAATACATTGGGCAGGACAGCTGATAGACTGAGACAGGCTTTCAAAGACATCAAATGGAAACAAGCAGTTTCTTTAAAAAATGAGTAGTAAAATGTAAATACACAGCCCTTTTAATTTTTTAGAAATACAAATCTCTGAGACAACCCAGCCCAAGAAAGAATGCTTCAAAAGTCATGATAAAAATAAAACAATAAAATAAAATCAATAAAACAATAAACACCAAAGAAATAACTTAAGAGACTAAACGCCGCTTTAGATTCTTAAAGGTTTCTTTCGTGAGAGTCCCTGATAGAGGAAAACGTGAGAAAGCCTGTCAATAAGTACACAGTGAGTGATGAAACATTAAATGAAGAGGCGGGATATGAGGCTCTTCTTACTGTGTGATGGTGTTCTGTACACTCTTCTCATTTAAAGTCATTCCAGGGGGCGGATCATTCTGCAAAGCTAGAAGTTCCTTCTGCAACCTCTTCTGTTGAGAAAAATAATAAATGTATTATGGATAATAGAAAAAAGAAAGTAGATACATGTAAGTTATCAAAATAATCAGCCATAATCAATCTTCTTCGTTTATGTTAAATAACAGTACTATCTTAAGCACTTATCAGGCATCTTTAGATGACTGTCAAGATAGCCAACTCACTAGGTGGAGTGCAACTGCGTGTATTGTAAACGACACACTTAAACTTATAGTAGCACTGCATCACTTCCGACTTTTATTTATATGCAAACATTTACAATCATTAACAGTTTAAAAACAGCCAAATGCTCCCTGTTTTTCTTAGGATCGGAAAACATTTTTAATATATAACTTAAAGGGAATAAAAAGATAAGTTACTGCGCTGCACTAGTAATTGATCACCTTGTAAGGCTGGATTAAAAAAAAGTGGAAACGGTGAAAGATACACAAGAAATCCAGTATGTATTTCTAAAAGAGACACGTTTATTTTAATAATCAAAATGACAGTTCGGAGTATAAACGTTGGTTATAACGAGTCCTCCCCCCAGCTGTTGCTTTTAAGCTAAGATCATTCTCACTCACCCTGACAGCTCGCGCTCATCGAGGACAAGTTATGATTTACTGAATAACGTATCACAATTCGACCGCTTTATTAGACGTTTAAACGAAACACTATATACACTGTAGAGACGATCCTGATCAAGGTGAGATTGATCCCAATAACAATACTAAATGTCAGCTATGATCTTACCTGCATCGACGCCATGATGGATCCCCCTGCATCAGTGGCGCACAGTAACGCAGGGCGACCAACGTCAGCGTCACGTGACACACGCCTCCGTGATGATACGGTCCTAGATCTAACCCAGCGTTTCTCAAAGTGTCCGGTGGGGGATATAGACATGAAAGGTGGGGCTCGACAAACTGAGGAAATTTGGTCATTTTTCCACTTCTCTATTGATTCCACAGAAGAAATAATTAAACTTAAGAGTCCTGTGTGAAAAATACTCACAACAAGAGCTGTATCATGTCTTTATAGATTTCAAAAAGGCTTTTGATAGAGTATGGCAGGGTGCATTATGGGTAAGAATGAAGAAGTACAATATGGGACACCAGATAATCAACTCCATCAAACAGCTGTATGATAAGGCCAGTAGTGCAGTAGTCAACCTGGGCTTCATGGGAAAGTGGTTTCGCACAACATTAAGTGTACGACAAGGCTGTCTTCTGTCGCCCACACTCTTTAACATACACTTAAGAGCGCATCATGAGAGAGGCCCTGGAGAACCACTGTGGCACAGTCAGCATTGGAGGTAGAAACATGACCTATCTCCGATTTGCAGACGACATTGATGGGCTAGCTGGCAATGAAATCTGGTAGAAACATCCTCAATTTTTGGCATGGAGACAAGCGATGAAAAGACTATGCTGATGACAAATAGTCACAAGCAGATCACTACCGACATCGAAGTGAGAGGACAAACGTTGGCTACTGAGAAGAACTTTAAATATTTGTGCGCCATCATCAGCAAAGATGGGTCAAAAGCAGAAATTCTTGCAAGGACAGCACAAACAACAGCAGCCATGTCAATGGCCATGGCAAAAATTTGACTTTTACGTGCACTTGTCCTTTCTGTCTTCTTATACGCCTGTGAGTCTTGGACCCTCATACCAAACTGCAAAGAAGAATACAGGCATTAGAAATGAGATGCTATAGAACTATCCTTGGCATCTCTTGCAAGGACCATATCACAAATGAAACAGTGAGAAATATCATCAGGTGTCTACTCACTGCAGTTAGAAAGAATCAGCTGAAATGGTATGGACATGTCATAAGAGCTAACAACTTGTCCACAACATCCTTCAAGGTAGCGTCCCAGGTGCCAGAAGACGGGGCACACAGAGGAAGAAGAGGGCTGACAACATTACAGAATGGACTATGAAAAGCTTTGCAGAGATTCAGGGAATAGCACATGACCGAGACAAATGGAGGGACCTGGTTTGATGTTCAACAGAACAGCAACCCGACAACCATGCCAGGGGACTGATGATAATACACTCAAAACAGAGGCACATTTAAATATAAGCCTTATTTAAAACAACATCAGACTGCGAAGAATATATCAGGTGGAACCATAGTACCCTACGAGAATGATTTCACGTCAGAATGTTAATTGAAGCGGAAACAAAAACTTTAAAGTGGTGAGGCGGTAGGGGTTATTAAAGTTAGTAATGTATAAGTTTGTGACATGAAAATAGAACTGGATATTTGGCACCAGCAGACGAAACAGACAGACAGTGGACCTAAAGTTTATTACCATTTTCTTTGGGCCGAATGGGGACAGGTGGGGCTTGAAACCCTCCACTACCTCCAAAGTAGGGAATGGCAGAAAAAGATCCGCCCGTACTACCATACAGCATGGAAATAAATCCTTTATTATTTGCATTATCATTTCATTAAAGAGAACAATTGAAGAGAACAGTTTTTGTTTATTGTAGAATAAATGTAATTCTACTTTTGTCCCATCGACAAAATGTCTAATTTGTTCAGATGTTGAGAACATTTGACTTGCAGATGAGCAAGATTATAACGCAATTAATAGTAGTTTGGTATGCATACCTTAAAGGCTATTACGTTGGGGATAAAGGGAGAGCTTTCTTTTACCTTGATGTCATGCTGGTTATTCTGGGTGCTGTATCCACAGTGGAATAGAGTTTGAAGAGAGAGGTGTTAGTTTCATTCATGTTTATTCCTGCTGACTAAACCAATTGCAACAGCAAATACAAAATAATAAAGACATGGAACATTTTAAAACACTAAAACAAATTATCCATTCAAAGAACAAACAAACTGTTATTGTTCACATAAAACCGCAAAGATTCAAAAGAACAATACTTAAATACACACTCATAAACACAGATACATGTATAACTGGCATGCAAGATCATCATAGAATAATACATGTTCCCTTTACATTTTAACAGTCTAGGAAGTTTGCAGCCATGAGCAGTTCCAAAGCAATCTCAGGGGCAATGGGAAATTCTGGAATTTCTGTTGAGCTGTTGGTGTAACGAACTTTGTAGGTGAAGTACATGCACACTTTGGAGAGAACGTGAGATGGGATCTCCCGGAAGTTGACCTCATTGGTTTCATTTTCAGCAAACTGACCTAGGAGTAAAGAAACAAAAAATATTGAAAATCTTGGCGATGCCATTTTCAATGTGACAGACGTGTTATAAAAATTATAATAATAATAATAATTTAAATATGCAAAATATAAAAGTTTTCTTACAAATACCTAGATTGCGGGCAAACATAATTGAACAACGAGGTTTGAATTCCACAATAAAAACAAGCAGTTTCATAACATCTAAACTTAAAACATTACAGTATCACACTCACCAGGTCCACTCAGCATAGCTTTGATTGTGCCCGAGGTTAAGGCATGCTCTCTCTTAACAATAAACTCATGACCATCTGAAGAGATCAGCTTTACATACATAGCATCTGGGCCCTCACAGCCACCATAACTCCTCTCTTCAACATCTGCACAAATAAATTGTATATAAACTAATAGAAGAAACAGATCACAAAGTGAAGGCAGGGAAGTTTAATGGAACATAAGTAAAGTAACATTTATAAAGGTCTACAGACTATTTTGAGATCAATAACAATTTGAAGATATGCAAAGTCATACAAGAAACTTTATAATGAATTAAAAAGGTACAAATAGCACATGATAGCTGATCGATAATTATTATTTTCTATTTGTAAAGAAATAAGTCAAATACAAACCCATTCTTTCTCAGACACCGTCCTACTTCTGCGAACATCAGAAAACAAACATGAGGGTACAGAAATGCTCAGGCAAAGAGATACGTTTTAACGAGGCAGCAAATGAAAAAGAAAATGAAACTTAGCTTAGAATTTAGGCACACAAAATAATATGTAATAGATACAATTAACTCGACAGACGAGCAGGTAAACAATAAACAAAAGCTTTACATTTTCATACAAGTGACTTTATTGTGGCTTCTTCTAGCACTCGCTTTACTTGGCTAACACTATGTTACGGCAGCAGTAACGGACTGCTTCAACAAGTATTATTTGAAATGTCTCCTATGTTCTCTAAATGGATCTGCTAATAATACGTCCAACCGTAGATTGTGAATACAAAATGTACAACCACTTACCACGAATATTAAAAAAACAGAACAAGTTTCTCCAGAAATACAGGCACCAGGGGCACTGGATGCACCTTAATACTTCCGGTTCAATCATGTGTGTTTAAAAGTCCTTCTGTCTCATCGCTACTGATCTGAGATTTTTATTTATTTATGCGGTGTAACGTTACACGCGACATTATAAGACTTATCAAAACGAATGACCTATAAAACGTGAAAAAAATATTAAAATACGACATATGACAACGATACTTTATTTATTTAGCATAATAAAAATCAATATCTACTGATCATTGATTCTACAAAAAGTTCAGAATATAGAGATAAACCATTGCATGCGGCATAAATATGGCATATAAATTAAATAACCTATTTTACAGCAGAAAACTGGCTGATGGTGTAAGTGCAACCTGTGCCTAGAAAAACAACTGTGCAATATACTCTATACTCTTTGGTGCAACTGGAACTGTATGTCCTACAAACTCCTACATTTGGTATTTAAGTCTGATTTATGATTAAAAAACACCTTATGGGGGAAATAAAATATTTTTTTAAAGGAACATAAATTCTTTGAATACAATATTATGGGGAATAACTTATGGTTTGGTATGAAAAATACACGCAATAACTTGCAATGGATCAACTAATAAAAACTGGATTGCTGTTAGTTACCTACATGCACACTTACGTCAATCTACTGGTTCTTGTTTGCTGTGCGTTAAGTTACGTGCGTCACGTGACCAGAGGAAGGCGAGTCTTGAAACCGTAAACAACATGGCGCGTCACGAACATGGAGAGACTTAAAAAAACAACAGCTCAGGGAAAACGGAAGCGTTTAACATCGTGAACTAAAACATTTTTTGCAACGTTTTTTCTTGTTTTTCCGAAGTCTGCAAGAAGAAATAAACCCAGTATAGCAGTTGTCAGAGCACTGATATCACATTATTGGTAGGTCTCTTTTGTAGGTCGCGTAACGTTACTGTCTGCTAGCTCGTTCGCTAACTAATAAACAAAGGACTCTTTAGGCCTATATTAAAAATAATAAATGTTTTATGAATTTCGCTTTTTTAAGCTTTCCGTTTATAATTGTAAGATGATTATGTGGAGTTTTCTTCGCTTGTCATTTCAGTGTTCCGTTCTAGCCTGTCATTTTTGCATATTTTGCTGTCAGTTAACTTATATCACAGTCTTTTGTAAGCTTTGTTGACCTCATCAATCAGTTATATAAATAATGTCAATGTTATGCACGACTTTAGTGTTGATTTAGTGAAATAGATTTATGCATATCAGGCAACATTCTTCCTATTATTTTGGTGTATATTATGAAGGATGTCATTTTCTCAGACAATTAAACAATAAATATATTTCAAAATCTACAACATTAAAAGATTTCAATTCTTGTGTTTTGGCAAATTCTACCATTCAAAGGTTAAGACTCAAAACAATCCATATTAATGAATATTATCGCAATACCTGTTGAAATGTTTTGTATCACTTTAGTATTGGGACCAATTCTCACTATTAACTTGTTGCTTAATAGATGGATTTTTTAGCATATTGGCTGTTTATTAGTACTTATAAAGCACTTATTCAACATAACCATATTCTACTTCCCTAATCCTACCTAATACCTAAACCTAACAACTACCTTACTAAGTTTACTAAGGCAAAGTCATAGTTAATGGTTTATTAATACCGAGAATTGGACCTTAAAATAAAGTGTGACCAAATGTTTTATTAACAGGTAATGCTTTCCGTAAGATGTATCTTTAATCTTGTTTATTTAGTTTTCCCCTTTTTTTGTGTAGGGAAGCAGAGTTTGTAACCAAAAATATGTATTTTATTTCAGAAGACAATCGGTCTATGGGCTCTCAGTCCAGTTCTGGGATGTCTGGTCGGGGCTCTGGCAACAACCCAGACCAGTCAGAACCCGAACCCAACCAGAATTCCAACCAGACCGACCGCACTCAGACCGACATACAGCCAGAGAGACCATCAGGATCTGAAGACGACGTAGACTTAGCCCAAGTTCTGGCGTACTTACTGCGCAGGTAAATAAAAACATACCCCACATGCAATGCATCTGGAGCAAAGCATGTCTGGCAATGCAACAGTTTTCCCCTTTAATTATTCGTTACTTTATTTGTGTAATACGTGTATTGTAAAGTGTACATCCTTCTTCTCAACCACAGGGGCCAGGTGCGCCTGGTCCATGGAAGTGGTGCGACAGGCCTTCAACTCGTGCAATCATATTCAGATTCAGATGAGGACAGCGATGGAGCCTGGGATGGACGATTGGGGCATCGATATGACCCTCCTGGTGAGTGTGATCCCTATAAACACAATGGAATATACATTACTAAGTGCCACATGTTTCTGAATGTCATGTACCATGTTTCATTTCTCAGTGGATGCCCAGCCAGACACACAGCAGGTGGATCGCAGTGAAATCCACACTCAGATCATGCTTGCTACTGCTTCCACAGATTTAAAGACCAGACGCAGTTTCACACACATGCTGGCAGAGGTAAGACGGGTCTATGCTAGTATAATCTAAATGAGCTCTTTATTCACTTTATGTAAAGAAATATTGAAAGAGCTGCTTGCAACTTGCTGTGAACTTACTGTTTATTGCTTGCTGAAGCGGGAACAGGGACGGTGTCGCGGGTCAAGTTTCTCTCACGGGGAATGCAGCCGTATTCGCTCACAGTAAGTATTATGCACACATACCGATGCATTGCCATTGCTTTACAATCTTGTACATAATACTGTACTGACCCAGAGTACATTTGAAGTTGGAAGATGATTGTTGATTCCGCTTCTAAAACTGAGCAGTCCTATGCATACTTGTAGTAATTCATAAACATTTTGTCACAGTTTCCTACCCAATCATGTGGTATACAAGGACACATATCAGCAGAAAGTCTTTTGTGGGGTCTACAGTGATGATGGAAACAGGTTCCTGTCTGCATGCCAAGGTGAAAAAGAGATTTCTTAACTCTTGATTTCTTAAAGGTCCAGTGTATGAAATTTAGCGGCATCTAGTGGTGAGGTTACAAATTGCAACCAACGGGTCACTCTAACCTTCTCCCCTCCCTTTCGGAGCACTACGGTGGCTGACACAGAACTAAGATGTTGTCACGATTTCGCTTCTTTGCTTTAAGAGATGACGTATTTACCAAACACGCTCTGTAGAGCAGTTTGTCCATTTAGGGCTACTGTAGAAAAAACATTAATTCCATGTAAGGGGACCCGCCGTGTAGATAGAAATATCTCATTCTAAGGTAATAAAAACACAACGCTTCATTGTGTAAGGTTTTTATACACCTCCGAAGACATTGTTATGTATATTATATTGTCTTTCTATCAATAGATCCTTTAAAATGTGATTAGCATGTATTAACTATGTTTCATTTTCCAATCCACATTTTACAGATCATTGATTATTGAAATCAGTTTAATTCAGTATTTCTGTCTCTATTGTTTCAGATCAAAACATCAGGTTGTATGACACTAGTAGAGGCCGTTTCGTTTTGAAGAAGACTGTGAAGGCCAGAGACGTGGGCTGGAGTGTTCTGGATGTGTGTTTTACCCCTGATTCTCAGTGCGTGCTCTACTCTAGCTGGTCTGACTACAGTAAGACAAAGCCATCTACACCTACTGCTTTGTTTGAGACTGAACGTGAATGTCCCGATGCACATCTGTGTGTATTTCTTCTCTTTAGTTCATGTGTGCAGTGTTGATGGGGACAATGAAACACACAGCGCTCTAGACCTCAAGTTAGTGTTTCCTTCATAGTACATTATTGCATTTAATCTCAGGTAATCATGTGTACGCTTTCTTTTCATGTGGATAACATACAGTAGAACAGATCACCATAATAATTCATGACCACATCCATCACATTACTGTGAGCTAACCATACTGAACATGCTGGCAAAGTGACATTTGTATAAAAGTAAACATAACTGTTGTATTTTTATATTTTTTTCTGAGCTTAATACAGTTTTACACATTTACTGATGAACTGAATCAGAATGCTACTGTTGGACAGATGTGGCATCCCAGCTTTAAAAATTTACAAAATGATCAGTTTACTTTGCCAACAGGTTTTTTTGCACAACCAAGCAGCATCTCATTAAATCCACATCATGGTTTAAACTGTATCTTTGTAGCATATATGATGGTGATGGATTGTGAAAACAAAGTGTAACAATGCTTTTAGATATTTGGTCTTGCTCTGTTCATCTACAAGTAATATAGAGTTTTGTGAAATGAGCTGATATGTTTATAGTTTTTTTAATTTTCTACATGACTTTAGTTGTCTTTGTATATAGTTTTGTTAATGCTGACCGGTATCTGTTACTCTTTCAGGCCAGATGAACGAAGGTTCTGTGTTTTCTCATTGGCCGCTTCCACAGATGGGAAAGAGATTTTAGGCGGGTCAGTATATTATTTTGTGATCTACATACCAGGAGTTTTACAATTCCGACTTTTAGTTTCTTGTTTAACAAGCATTTCACGCACAGTTTTTTTTTTTTTTTTACTTTATTATGTCCTGAAATGCATTTATTTCTATCAAACAGTGCCAATGATGGTTGCCTGTATGTGTTTGATCGTGAACAAAACAAGAGAACACTAAAGGTATGACACACATGCTGAATGAGTAAACTAGCATTTGAAAGCTTCTGTGACGTGATCTTATTGAACCTCAACAGTATACTGCTCACAGTAAAATAAAACTCTATCGCTCTGAATTAAATGACAAGACTGATATAGTGAAAACATGAACAACACAAGTTCTGCAAGATATTGTCGTATTGTATGAGAACGACTATCGTGTAATGTCTCTCCTTTTGTTTTTCAGATTGAAGCTCATGAGGACGATGTGAATGCCGTAGCATTTGCAGACAGTTCTTCCCAGCTGCTTTTCTCAGGCAGTGATGACGCTCTCTGCAAGGTATGGGACAGAAGAACACTCAGAGAAGACAGACCACAGCCTGTGGGTCATCTGGCAGGACACAGAGATGGAATCACATTCATACACAGCAAGGTATTTACTGTCCAAAATGAATTAGTGGTGTCATTGACATACAAAAGACCTCAGCACTAGAGCAATAATGGAATAATGTGTCATTATCAAAAATATGGATGCCGTAACATTGTGAATAATAAATAAATATCTTATGTAAGGTTAACAAAATGACCAAAGGTGTGTGGTCATCCCCTTCAAAATGATCAGGTTCTTCTCTTTTAAACTAAAACATTACCGCACCCAATATAAAAAACTGACAAAATGACACCCTCAACTGTCCTATAACTGCATTGCTTTATTACCAAAGCATCTACCCGAGTGTCTGTAATGCACTAAGCAGTATTTGTACTGTATGTTGTCCTGAAGGGTGACGCTCGATATTTGATCAGTAATTCCAAAGATCAGACCATTAAGCTTTGGGACGTGAGGAAGTTTTCACCAAAAGAGGGTCTTGCTGCTTCCAGGCTTGCAGTCACACAACAGAACTGGGATTATCGCTGGCAGCAGGTTCCACAGAGAGGTGTGTTTGTGTAACTGTAAAGTAACTTAATATGTTTTTTTATGTGTTATAAACGGTAAAACAAGTTGACTGGTTATGTATTTATTTCTTTTTAGGATGTTAGGAACTCCCTAAAAAGAGTTTAGAAAGTTTGTTTAGATATCAAATTGAAAGATTTTATAAGCCCTTATTGTAATATGGCATGAAGCTAATTGCTTGTTTTATTTGACATTATTTGAATCTTAATATGTCATTTAATTGCATATAGAAAATATGTCAATAAAAAACACTTGTCAGACAAACTAGTTAAGGTTTTATTAAAATTGTACACGTGAGATTATTGTTTATTGGGCACTTGTCTGTTTTGTTGCCCTGCAGCATTAAAGAGGCATAAGCTGACGGGAGACACTTCTGTGATGACCTACAGGGGTCACGGGGTTCTGCACACACTCATTCGGAGTCGCTTTTCTCCTGAATTCAGCACTGGACAAAAGTTCATTTACACAGGCTGTTCAACAGGCAAAATCGTCAGTAAGTCATTTGTCTGCAAAGTCATTCAGATCTACTACATTAGTTCTGTAAGGAAGAGATGTCTAATGAAGGAGCCATATTGTCGTGTCGCTCCATCAATGTTGTGCATGGGATCCATGGACAGGTTTTAAAAAAATAGGACTTTAATTAACATATTTGTGCATTTATTAAACATTATTAGCTAAGCCTTGTCTGAGAAAGCGGGCCTATATAAAGTCACAGTTTTTTTTTGTTAATAATCTTAACAAACTTGTTTTTGTAGGGATTATAGTAAAAACCTTGAACACTCTTTTGACATTCTTCTTAATCTCATTTCTGACTTTCATTCCCTTTAGTCTATGATGTGCTGACGGGACGTGTCGTGTCTAAATTGTCCAACCATGATGCATGTGTGCGGGACGTCAGTTGGCACCCATATCACGTTAACATGGTCAGCAGTTCTGTAAGTTAAACTGCTTTTTATTTCTGTACACGCATAGCCCCATACTGTACATGACTAAGAAAACAATTATATTCATGTCGGTTGTCTGTGTCTGCTGTTCATTATTTAAGGCTGTCAATTGAAGAAAATGTTTAATGTTGTACGAAATTCAGGCATATAATTTAGTTGAAATTTTCTTGTTGACACCGAATTACTGATTTCTTATTGGCCCTTTTATCTCTTTAAAATTTCGGTCATGTTCCTGCAGTGGGACGGTGCCATACGTTTGTGGGAACACACACAGAATCACCCACTGGACACAGACAGAGAAAGAAGGAGCGTGGAAGGGGTAGAAATGAAGACAAAAGGCTGCTGATGATGTCAGAGTTGGTGACATCACAGTGGATTGTCAAGGGATGCTGGAGAAATTAAGTCAAGCAAAAAAAAAACGAGAAAGAACAAATTATGTGCAGAGAATTTTGAATTTTTTGATTCCATATTGCTCAGTCTACTGAGAAGAAAATTATCATACAAATATGTAAGTTTAAGCTAAAGCATCAATGACAAAGTGAATGGAAAGAAGGCATGATGTGATTTCATTTTTACAGCTACTGTTTCACCTTTAAACTCTTGAGGTGAACGTTTAAATGCAGGTTTAAGCTTAAGTAAAAGTCTTACAGTATGTGCAGAGTTTCACAAATTTTAAGCATGATTTCAGACAGGCACAATGCAAACACATTGCTTGAAAACCTGCTGTATGGTAACCATTTGCTTTACCAAAAAAGCAATACAAATTTATAAATAATTCAAATGTTCTCAATGCAAGAATAAAAAAATGGCTAATTTCAAAGAATTTCAAGAATATTAAATATTGTAAGATATTTTATTGCTATTAATGTTCAGGGTTTGATTTTGTAGTTCTATATGAAAGAAATCTTTACCTTGTCAAAAATCTAATTATGTAAAAAGCGTGTCTTAAGAATTAGACAGCCACAGGAGTGAATTTCTTTGTATGTGAGCGTGTTTGCAAATGTTTCTTTTGACACAGGTTGGATTTGTTTATGATTTAAGTGCATTTAGAATTCTCTAAAACACTCAGCAATTGTTTTATAAAGAATAATTAAACTTACGCACACAACTTGGTTCTTGTTTGGTGTCTAAATCACATCTCAAGGGTCCGCCAGTTTAAATTCTACAAAAGAAAACCTACAAAATATCACATTATATAAAGACCACATACACTGATAAAGCAATGCTACTCTACTGCTTTATATCAGACACACGAGAGTGTTGGGTAAAGGAAGCTGATAAGATGGGAATGTTTGGAGCTGTGTGACATAACCAGCAGGTTGTGCTCTGCTAAAAACAAAGGGTGACCACAA
This sequence comes from Triplophysa dalaica, assembly GCF_015846415.1. Taxonomy (NCBI): domain Eukaryota; kingdom Metazoa; phylum Chordata; class Actinopteri; order Cypriniformes; family Nemacheilidae; genus Triplophysa; species Triplophysa dalaica. The sequence continues at coordinate 8,800,552 of NC_079564.1, forward strand.
CACACATCTGACAAATGGTATAAAGACCTCAGTTCTGTATTCATGCTGTCAGTTTATTAAAATGCATTGGAAGTGGAATCCTTAATAAACCAGAATGGATCTCTTTGGGCTTCTGGAGATCATTTATAAGATTAATACTTCTACAAACAAGCTTCTGCACTCGGCTCTGGTGACATTTACTGATGTTATAGCTGGACTACTTGGTCATTTGTTATTCAGACAGCATTTTCATCTTCTTCTTGTCCTTGTGATGGTGATGTTTGGTCCTGTTCTGAGTCTCCGGGTCTCAAAGTACAGCATATTTGCCAACAAAAATCATTACCTCTACAGGCAAGAACTAGTTTTACTGACTTGATCATAATAATTATTTATTATATGATGCGGTTGTTTTTAAAATGTATCTTTTTATGACTATAAATCAAGAGTTTATTTGCAAAACCAGATTACTGCAGTTGGGTTGTTTTGAGTAAGTAAAAGTATTTTAAAAGCAACTTATACAACTAACAAAAAAAACCTTAGAACATAATGAAAAAAACATTATTCGTTATCTGTTTTGCAGATTAACTCCTTTTTGTGGACAAAATAGCCGATAAAACATCTATGAAACAATTAAGAGACCAAATTTACTTTCAATTTCTGAATTTACTTTTTATATATGATTAAGTAAAATTATGTTTTTTTTGTTTGAACTATAGTTACAAAATGTATTTCAAATAAAGCAAATATTTTATCTGCATCAATTTGTGGAAAATTATGAATGAGACAAGCTGGTCGAAATGACTAAAAAAATGCAATGTTTGCAGAACTTGATTAGGCCTAGTTGGAAGTTGATATTCACATTAAACAACACAATACTTTAACATGTATTTTAAAATTAAGTTAAAGTTAAAAAATGAATAACTGATGGAATAAGCATGCTTTTTTCATTAGGCCCAGACTCACACGTCTTTGCATTCTCTCAGTCTTTTACACTGCTGTTGGTGACCTTTGTCCTGAGGTTTGTTTGAACTGGAATTCCCATACATGCAGAATTGCTGAATAAATCCCAAACTTGATTGGTCTCTTAATTTTTGTAATTATTTAAACTATAAGTATATTGCAGAAATATATCTAATATATAAATCATGCGCTCTTATAGGGTTTTCCTGCATTCATGCTGGGGCTGGACCTTGACATTCTGTGGCTCCTTTGTGTTCCTTCTCTCATACTGCATCAGTAACTCCATCATTCACTCCATCTGTCATCTCTCTCGACTCGCTGTGACAGGCATCATGTGGTCACTCATTCGCCGTTTGCTCTCTCTTCTCGTGGATGCCTCGGGAACCTGTTTCGAGCCACTACATAGCGCAACAGCAGCCCCCAAAGACCCCCTGAACTCTGACACATCCGTTGGCGCCTTGTTGCTCCTGAGAGGGGAAAAGGGTAAAGCTGCCTGCCTCAAAGCAGGGCTACATTGGCAGGGATGCGAGGTATCAGATGATATTCTGATCCTATCCCTGTGTTGTTTGATTCTTGCGGAGGAAATCTGTGTTTTTAAGCCCTGTATGGCTTTAGGGAGGCCTCTAGGGGCTCCCCTGAGGATTCTCTTCTTGTTGTGTGCGTTGTTGTTGAGTCTCTGGATATTTCTGATTCTCTGTTTGTTGGCACATTTTCCTCTGTTTCACTCCCAGCTGGTTGGAGGAGCTATGGGGTATTTAGGATGGAAGGGACTTTATAAGTATTGGCATGCTTTGAAACCAAGTTGGTGTTGTGTTGTAAAAGCAGGCGCTTTGCATTCGGAAACCACATGTAAAACTTTATAAAGTGGGCACGCTGGAATAAATGTATAGGCTCTGAGAAGTACATAAAAAAATATAAAACACTTATGACTTTTTTTAACACTTTATTGCATGAACTGTATTTTTTTTTTAATAAGAAATCGTGTTTATTTTGCTCTTTTGTCAAACACATTTGGATTTTGTCCTTTATGCGTCGAAGGGTTAAAAAATATACGTACCTGTCTTGAACTTCTGTTTTGTCAAAGCAAACTGCATTTATAAGAACACTGATATGAATAAATAATCACACTGCCCCAAGTTTCAAATACAGATAAAAAAAAAACTGAAATCAACTTTGGATGTTAGTGTTTGTTGGGGCTATGTTAACCAATCGACAATGTAAATGTTCTAAACATGACAGGCACCACACAAAACATATTATCACCTTTTTATTGAGTAAAAACTGTAAAACAGTAGATTCTTTTGATGCATGAAATTAAAGATCTAGTAAATGCACTGTGACTGTGAAATTGAATATGACTTGTTTCACTTCCTGTAAATGTGTGTGTTTTTGTGTCTTTTCAGTGCAGATTGGCTCGGTTTCTCAGTAGATGAGCGCTTTTGAAGATAAATCTCCTCTGGGTTTCTTAATCTTGTCAACATTCTTGATGATGACGTCATACAACACAGCCTAGAGGTCAAAACAGAACGAATCAAATCAATTACAGCAAGAGATATGCAAGACTGAACTTACATAACCCTTGTATGGTGTTTTTGTTTCCGTTTATAAGCCAACGTTCGTTCATATATGTTTATTCACAATGATAAAAAAGTGCAAAAGGAAGAAACGTATGGATGCAGTGAATTATTATCTATAGGATAGGTGAAGTGTCAACTCACGTAAGTGTTGCAAATCTCCAGGACTATGATGCGTAACTCACAATACTGGTACTGATCCAGTTCATGAACAAGTTGTCTGTAATCTCCCTAAAGTTGGGCAAAAAAATTATTTTAACAACGTTTTCTTTCAGCTAGTTAGAAATGGATCTTATTTCAATAAACTCACCACATGTGGCTGTTTGGAAGCCTTGGCTACAGCGTCTCCCCTTTCACTGAAGTACCTGATTATACAAAATATATCACATTTATTTGTCCGTCACATGAACAAAAATGGCATAATCTTGATGGAAATGCTTCTATAATTAAGTTATAAAAAGGAGTTTTTGTTAATTTTGTGGTTATTATGCAGCCTGGTGTCATACTTGGAAATCTGTGTCTGGAATCCCTCAATCTTGGTACGAGTACTGGTGAGCAATTCAAAAACCTTTTCCTGTGAAAACATTTTTGCAGTCACTCATAACATTCTGCTTATAAAACCACATTTCATGCATTATATGAATCAACAACTTCTAATCTAAATGACTTTAGGAAGCACAATAAATATTCAGCTGACTATTCAATTCTTTTTACCTGTACAGCAACTCCGAAATTGTTCCCATCTTCAATTTTGGGGATCTGTAGCTGTAACCACATTGACACCTGCACAAAGATGCAAATAGTGCCACAATGTACAATGTTGTATTTATAAAATCAAATAACTGTGCACAACTGAAGAACTATATACAGTAAATGCTATAAGGCAAATTCTACTGTCTATCTATGACAATACAAGCAGATGAATCATTTACCGTGTTAAGACACTCCTTTAGAGTCTGAATTTCAGGCTTAATCTGTTTGAGGAGTTTCTCTACTGTCTCATTGCAGGCAACAGGACCACATGGAGGACCTTTCAGATAAGATTAGAATTAAGATCATTATTACACAATCATTAGATGTACCATCATTCGTATTTCTAACTTACATTCTTAGGTAACAGATGGATGAACATTCACAACTTTTCTTAAAGGTATAGTTCACCCAAAAATGAAAATTCTGTCATGAATTACTCATTCTCTAGTTGTTCCAAGTCTGTATAAGTGTCTTTGTTTGGTTGAACACAAAGAAAGATATTCGGAAGAATGTTAGCAACTGAGATTTCTGGGGTACCATAGTAGAAATCATTATTTGTTCTGGTAAACACCCCAAAAAAAAATCTTAAGAATTTAGGAAAACAAACAGTTCTTGGGCCGGTTTGGCAAGCATTTCAATGGTTTCAATGGTCCCCAGGAATCTCACTTAGAAATGCATGACAGATGGATGAAAATCATTTTGGGGTAAACTATTCCTTTAAATATTTCTACCATGAAATGCAAATTCACGGTGCTACCTTGCTGTTAGACTTTAAATTACTCTCAAGCTCATATTTAGGGGATTTTTTTACTATGAAAATGGAACAGTGCAAGTAACATTTTCAGTTTCATTTTCCTAGATGAATTCATATTAAAGGATTTTTACCTTCATCGCTCTCTTCATCCTTCTTTTCATCTTTCTTCCCATCTTTTGCAGCTTTCTGTTTAAATAAAAAGCCATTACTTGTCTCAAATAATCGATTAGTTAACTCGAACCATGGTATTAAGACACAATATAAAAATCCGGCATGATATCATTCACAAAGATGTCAATGTGAATCATAAATTTTTTCAATAATAAAAGAATGTCCTGCTGACCTCCTCTTTCTTCTTTCTCTTGAGCTCCTCTTTGGCAGGGTCTGGGATTGGAATATCCAAAGTAGCCTTGATGACAGACAGATCCTTCAGGCTCAGTGATGCCTAGAAAATATAACAAGATAAATGTAAAGACACACAGCATTAAAGCTAAACAATAGCTCCAGCTCTCAGCTTTACTTTGTATCTGATCTCTATTAATGATGTATTCATTAATTCATACCTTTAAAAAATTGTCCATGTCTGCAATCTTTTTGGGGAAAAAGTTGGAGACCAATTGTTCGGCCTGTTGCAAGGATTGAAACATTAGTTATTAACATAAAAATACATGAGCCACACTCATAATATATCACACAAGTAACCACAGTCTCCAACTAAATTATGAACAATATTCCATAACACAATAAAACACTAGTTAACTTCTGCAAGGGAGACTGGGAAATTTAGTGAATCTATATTTACCTCTTTGGTAATTTTCTGAGCGAATCCATCCACCTGTAAAACACAGGAAGTGTGAGAAAATTTTAGCACATGCTGTCAACACACAGACGAGAGTGAACACAAAGGTATGACAACATTGACACGTAGGCCATATGTAGCCACAATCTTTAATATTCTCACCGAATTAACAGGTTTAAATAGGTTTAAAGCAGCTTTAGGCCTAAATACGAGGCTTACCTGTTTTTTAGAGGCGGGACTCATGTCTAAGGAAGTCATTGTTGCAAAATAATTGTGTCGATTTGTCTTATTGGTGCAAAACTTAAACAAAAAACTGTTTGCAATTAAGTTTATGTCTTACTCTCACTATTGTGGGACCTAAGTACGACTATGAAGACGATATCCCGTTGTGATCGTAGAAACGACGAGATGTCACTGTTACTCAGCAGAGAGAGTGAAAATGAAAGTGAATTAAGTGTTAAATAAATAATTCTCAACAGGACCAAAAGGGGGCGACAACAACTATACAACGTTGGTCTAGTTACGGAAGCAGGCTAGGGTTTGCCTACTAGAATAAAAGTCCTGCAGATAAAAGTCCTTCTATTTTTCCAAATTAAAATGAAAGTTCAGGAGCTTTTATCAAATTGGACAAAAACGAGTAAAGTTCGGTTAAAAAACTGATGTTCATAATGTAACAATTGTTTAATGTCCCTTTAGAGTAAAACCAGACAAATCATGTGAGGACAAGTAGTAACAGACTATTGTATTCAAAGTAATTATCTTTTTTGCATCCAAAATCCACAAAACATATTTTGTGTTTTGTTCAGGAACTCCATAGAGCGACATAGACAATGACAAAACCATTTTAAAGTTTTAAAATTAAAAAAAATTGTCTTGATTAAAAGTTGCTTTTAATGGTATCAATAATTTAAAGACACGGTCACATATCATAGAAACAGAACACTGTGTGCTATTCCCCCATGCACAGCACAAATACCAGAAAATAATTATGTTCACACAGTTAGATCTAATCAATAAAATCATGTTATAAACAGCAAACCGTTGTTGACTTTCAACGGAGAAGTTTTTTATTGTCCATCATGATTAAACAGAATACTGCTGTTTACAATGTTGCACTGCTTGTTTGCATATCAAAGTAGGTTATTGATCAGAACATCTCTAACATGATCATGTCAGACTATTGAATGACAAACAATGACACAAGAATGGGTTCGAACATTTACAGAGTTTTTTTTTCATTCATTTATCTGAAAGACTGTTTCGTGTTGGCCTTGCAAAATCCAGAGGGTAAAGTCCTCTTTTATCATCAAAACATGTTGTGCGTCTGTGTGTGTCTGGTCCTGGCAAACCCAGCATTGTGGTGACCAAATGTTTTTGACGCTGTCGGGATATTCTTTGGTCCAAATTTGGGAAATAACATATAAATGAAACTTAGCTATGTTTATTTGAAAATGTAAAAAAAGTACAAACGATTTCTCAGAGGGTTAGGTTCAGGGGTAGGGCATAGAATATACAGTTTTTGTACAGTATACAAATTATTTTGCCATAAAACATGGAAACTAAACACATGACGTGAGTGTGTGTTGAGGCAGTGGTTGTGGATTTTGGTTAGGGTCAAACGATATGTAATAGTATTTTAAACAACACCTAAAATTTGATTAAAGAAAAACTTACATTACATCACTAAAAGTGGATTGTACAGATACTCGCACAGATTAAAGTCTTACCACAATAGCTATATCACCTTATCTCTATCCTCTAATCTACCTCTCTGTCACAAACCCTGTGATCTTTAGCCTTCTCCTAGTGTTCCTGTGTTCTCTCACGTCTCTCTTTTTCTCAATGGCCACAGTCATTGTAATGATTAATTCACATTAAAGTTAGCCATGCAGCAAATTTGTGGTTTTGTATTAATATGCACAAAACGAATACATTTATTACATTTCTTAAATGTATCTGGTTCTTAAATGGTTACCGAAACACTTGACTTTCTGTGTTTGTAGAATAGAAAGCTTTCCTGTTGCTCAGTGGTAAGAGCATTGCGTTAACTACAAGGTTATGGGTTCGATCCTAGGGGATTTCACATACCTATGTATTGGATAATGCAATGTAAGTCGTTTGGATAAAAGCGTCTGCCAAATGCATAAATGTAAATGCGTCATTTCTTGCTGCTGCATGTTGGCGTTCAATTACCAAGAAAGAAATTTGGTCAAGCACACTTATTAAGGATAAGATAGGTATGTTTATTGTAGTTTTAACTATAAACATTAATGCAACAATTGTATCACATCTTACCACAATCTATTTCAAATAACATTTACAGCTGTCTCGTACCCGCGTTCACAGCTGTAACATTAGGCTTGTTCGACTTGATGCGGCGCAGCAAGATCCGACATGCTGATGACATCACAATACCGCGAGACCAAACTTTTAACAGTTTTTCGGAAAGCTCTCGCGGTACTTTGATGTCATCCGCCTGTCGTATCCTGCTGCGCCGCATCAAGTATATACACGTTTTTTTTGGCGCCGCATCAAGTCGAACAAGCCTAATGAATGGAGTGACGTCACACAGCCAATGAGCTTCCGCCTGACGGCACACGCCGTCAACTTTACGCACATCTGCTGACCTGGCACAAACAGTACCTGACGTCGGACCTCAAAGAACCTTTAAAAACACCATTCACCTGTAGAAACCTTTGCTCATCTGTGTTTGTTTAGCAAGCGGGACGTGCGCGACTGGGTACACCGAGTGCTTTGCGTGAACGGACAGCGCGCTCGCTTGCATCAGCCGGCGTCCACCAGCGGTTCTTTGGAGCGACTTACAAGTTCGAGGAGTCGTGAGCGTTAGACTAGGACTCAAACTAGGAACTTTTGATGAATGAAATCCACGAGATTTCCGCTTTGTCGTGTTTTATTGGAGTCTGAAACGCTTGACTTGCTGTGTTTGTAGACTAGGAAGTTTGCCAACGCGACACCAGCTTATTAAAACAGGGAGATCTCAGTCTAGTTTGCTAAAGCGACTCTTAATTAAAGCAGGACTTGCGATAAGGGTGGGATCAGCTAGGGATGAGTTACACGTGTTAAAGTGCAAGGGTCTCACTCTACCATACACTACCTCACGAGCTGGACTTTATCACTGCCACCCATTTGATATGAGACGTGCTCGGGATTGAAGAGGATCAAGTTATCCCTCTCATACTTCTTTATATTTCTATTTTCCCCTTGAAGCCATTAGTTGAGTTCTTTTCTACACTTCAAATCTACTCGCACCAAAGATGTCTTGCATGTTGCTTGGAGTATTAAGGAGGTGAGTGTTTCTTGGTTGACTTTCAGTTTATTACTTTTTTACATTTTAAACGATGTAATAACAGGCATATTGATCACTATGCTACATTCATCTTCATCAGGACAAGCATTTCTATGTTGATTCATATTTCTGAATAACTAGTTGGTCACCCAGTTATGTTATTAAATCAGAGTAAATACATTAAATGTCTATATCTTATGGTATAAGATGGCCAAAGAACTGAACTGAATTAAAGGGTTCGTATGCCATATTACTTTATTGTCAGGTTATGGAGTTGGGTTAATGCACTTGGTCCTTTTCCAAGGCAAACATCCTTGTTGTATAGTTTGTAAATGTTGATGGACGGTTAAACAGGCTTGCATTCTCTGTAAAACAGCTGCCACAGCCCTGTCAACTCTCTTATTGATTCATTTGAGATTATTTTGCTACAATACGTCACTAACTAAGTTCAAGAATTCTGTAGTCTGCTATTGTGCGAAAAATGACTTTTGACACACATTACGTGTCACTTGAAGGCAGTATTGAGTATTTAGTGTGTCATACGAAGGAATGCAGAAATGTAAGTCACAGATAAATGGATTTGCTGTTGTAAGGTTAAGGAAAGATCACACGGAAGTGAAGCAGACGTCACTACGGTATCCCAATGGGAATTCTGGAAAATGGTTTATTCAGATCAAGCTGAAATGAATAATACATTGTGTGTGTATCTAATATCTAAGTGTAGCTGCCGGAGTAAAGATGGATATCCTTGCAAATCCTTTATTATAACCTTTATTCTATTGTATCAATATCTATTTTATGACTCTCTCACCAGAATAACTGATTACATCATCTGAAGATTTCAAGTAAATATGCACCTTGTGAAAGTGTCCAGCTAAACTTTACCCTACACATGCATGAGACCAGTAACTGATTATTAATCTGACTGTGTGTGTGTGTGTGTGTGTGTATTTTGAGTGTGTTCAACATATCATTGCTGACATGCTAAATGCATTAAAGCCTGCATATGGCTAAAAGAGAGACAGAACACTTTCTTGTATGTTTCTCATAAAACGGTTGCATGTGTTTCGTGTACATGGTGTGCTTGTGATAGTTGGCGGACCCAGTTCATGCAGCCTTTGAGGGGAGGGATGGGGAGTGAATGCACAGGAGCCCTTCTGATTGGTCCGTTCATGTGGGGGTGTGCTTTACTACCTGTTATAATTGATGGTGAAGCAATTATTAGAGAGAGAGAGGGATCATGGGGTGCAAAACTGATAACATGAGGGATTTATCTTTGTTCTGGAGTAAACGGTTTATGGCTTTGGAAGACAATAGAGTGAGATTGGTAGATGGGTAGGGGTGTTGAAATGGGGGTGGGGGTTTGAGAAGAACAGTAGGGCAAATGGTGAAAGCAGCCCACTTTTGCTACTCGAATAGTGTCCTGATTTTAGTCAAGTCTTTAGTCTTGTTTATCAATAATGCTGATGGCGGAAACGTTGATAAAGAATGACGTAGACAAATGATTTTTGACCCGTCTGCAGGCTCAGAAATTGACAAATGGAGTGTTAAGCATGTTGCCTTTGTCCTTTCTTTTGTCCGTCTGCAAATTTTGTCTGCTTTGTTTGTCTGTCAATCTGTTTAGCACTCGCATTTTTTGTGGGCAATTGTTAAACACATTATCCACTTCTTTGAATTTCAGTTTCTATTTCTAGAACTGGGCAAACGCTTAGACACACCTATCTTTACATATACATTAAATAATTGTGAACTCATAAAAATGAAATAAGGCATTTGGAAGTATGTGAATTATTGAAAAATGTTAAGCAAATGAAAAACACTTATTTGTATTAGTTTATATAACAATTTTGTATGATCTGTTGTCTGGTCATTCTGTAGCTGAATGATAAATCGCATTAAGTAAATTTTCTTGTATGTTGGGCACTTGGCTGATTCCTTGTGTAGTTAATTCGTGTTAAAGTCATAGTTCGCCCAAAAATAAAGATTATGCCATCATTTTATCATTCAAAAGCTGTGTATGACTTTCTTCTCTGGAACACAAAATAAGGTATTTTGAGAAATGTCTTAGTGACTTTATGTCCTTACAATAAAAGTCAATGCTCATTTCCCAACATACTTTAAAATATCTTTTGTGTTCTTGAAAGAATTTTCATTTTTGAACTATCCCTTGTGTTTATATTCATGTGTCGCTCTTTACACTTATATACAGCTGAAGTGACTCAAAAGAGTTGGGTTGAAATCTGATCTGGAACTATTATGACTACGTGACTTGTACGTTCTTTCATGGAGAATCCTCTTAGCTAAAACATAACAACACAAAGTAACTTAACTTGTTTGGTTTTTGTTGGTCATTTGAAGTCCCATCTGGTGGCATGTCAGGCTAAACCAGTTTACATACCTCTAGAGTAGATCATAAATGTCAATTTTTCTTTGCATGCTTATGTAAAAGGGGTGGGGTTCGTTATGTAGAATTAACGTTTCAAAATAGATCGTATGATCCACCATGTCTGGTTTGACCTGTTCGTTATGCGGGGGAGTAAATTTGAGGAAGAATTGGTCTTTCTGTATTTTTATTTAGTTTCTAAACAATCCTTAAACCTCTCAACACTGACCAGGTTGATTAATCGAAAACAGAAATTCACTTCAAGGTAGACTAAACGAGTCCCCACTCATCATAGAAATGAGACATACATTGTTACTCTGTTCTCAATACTATTTTGCATTTGCATGTAAAATTAATGAACATTAAACTTTTTCAACTTTATTGTTGGATAGTTATGTCCCACAGTACATCTTCAATTCATTGAACTCATTTTTGTGTGTTTGTCAATGCAGGAGAAATGGTGTCCGTACAGTGGGGGTCCGGGCCCTTGCCTCTATACCCTCTCTGCCCCCGTCTGTGGCTGAGTTTGTGTCAGGCGCAGCGGCCGAATGTAAACCTGCTAAAGTGCGTGTGGTCACAGGCACACCTGAGGAGGCGGCAGATATTCTGGCTAACCTGGAGAAAGAGGGAATGGTGAAAAAACTCTCCAAATATGAGAACTGGTAAGTACTGACTGTTTTAGGCCTAGGTTTCCCACTGTTTTTCATAAGGAATAGTTCACCTTCAAAATTAAAATTCTGTCATCATTTACTCACCCTATTGTCATTTTAAACCTTTCTGATTTCTTTCCTTCAGAATACACAATAGGAGATATTTAAAAAAATGTTGGTAACCAAAAACCATTCGTCCCCATTGACTTCTATTGCATGGACACAAAACAAATGCAAGTCAATAGGGACCAATGGTTTTCTGTCACCAACATTTTTCAAAATATCTTCTCTTGTCTTCTGCAGAAGAAAGTCATACAGGTTTGAAATGACAAGAGAGTGTGTAAATAATGACAGAATTTTCATTTTGAAGGTGAATTATCCCTTTTTGTTACAAATGTTTTTGTCGCTTGTCTCAGATGTTGGGTTATTTTCATTTATATATCACATCATACCTGGTTATTGTGTTCATTTATTTGGATTTACTACTGTAGTAATTCTTGATCTCTCTATGCAGCTGGTTGGCTCGTACTGATCCTAAAGATGTGGCTCGCGTGGAAAGTAAAACCGTTATAGTCACTAAAGAGCAGAGAGACACAATTCCTATCCCCGCTGGAGGTGTTAAATCCCAGCTGGGCAGCTGGATGAGCGAGGAAAATTTCCAGAAGGCCAGAGAGGAACGCTTTCCCGGCTGCATGGCAGGTGCGTGTTAGACTAACCATTAATCTATCATTCAAACATTTTGTATCAGACGTTTCAAAAGCAAAGGTTGTCAGCCATACTACTTCATGCACAAACATTTCCCTTTGGAAGCTGTGTGTTAACCAAAAGGAAACGATAATAAGTGAAAGATTTGGAAACTTCTCCTGTATAATGAACTCCACCAAATACATGAAGTTATTGTGTGAGCCAAAATGCATTAGTACTATATATACAGTACATTGTCTTTGAATATATTTATGGTTTTGGTTTCTCCGTAGGACGCACAATGTACGTGATTCCCTTCAGTATGGGTCCGGTAAACTCTTCACTCGCTAAGTTTGGTGTACAGGTGACAGATTCTCCATACGTGGTGGCCAGCATGGGTATCATGACACGCATGGGAACGCCTGTACTGCAGAAACTCACAGAGGGGGCGGAGTTTGTGCGCTGTCAGCACTCTTTGGGCAGACCATTACCACTCAAAGGTACATTGGCTGGTTTATATGAATGTCACATGTAATAAGGGCTTCAACTCTGCTGAAGGATTAACTTCAGGACCTGTTAATCTTTAATTGAAGGACCATGCTGGTCTATGCTGGTTTATTCTGGTTCCACTAGTAGAAAGTATCATTAAATCTTATGAGCTGTTTGATCGGACCAGATGTCTTTGGTTACAAAAAACAGAAAACCAATATATTCCTTATTGGGGAATATAGTACATGTCGATTCACAGCAACATCTCTTAAGAATAGAAATCTTCAAATGTCATGATTGAAAACTAATCAATACAAGATATCAGTCAGTTTGTATTTGTAGTTGGCTGATATTCTTCATCTGTTCTTCTCAGCTCCTTTAGTGAACAGCTGGCCTTGTAATCCAGAAAAGGTGCTGATCTCACATCTCCCAGACACCAGACAGATCTTGTCCTTCGGCAGCGGTTACGGTGGAAACTCGCTCCTGGGAAAGAAATGCTTTGCCCTTCGCATCGCCTCTCGCATTGCCAAAGATGAGGGCTGGCTGGCGGAACACATGCTGGTAAGACATATCATGTCCGATACAGACCCGGACCCTCGTGTATCTACGTGGAAACTTGCTTTAAATGATGAAACACTAAGGCATACACACATGAACAAAGGATCCCAAATGAGGCGTCATTTGCTGGAATATTATTGTACCATAAAAATATGGAGACTTATTGATTTATTCATTTATGTAAATCATTCATTTAGTCACTCATTTACGTTAGCAAAAGTAGCTGAACTACAGGTTTGAAATCCCAGATAAAACAGAAACAAATTAAGATGTTTCCCTAAATGCATTGGGAGTTATTTTTAGATGAAAGTGTCTCAAAATGCATATGTATAATGTATGAAAATGCGTATGTATAATGTACAAGACATCAGTTAGGCGCCTGGATTTTTTCCTTTCACTGTGTTATGCCACAAAAATGATGAGTTTGCAACTTAATAAATTGCAATATTGATCAAGTTGAATTGAATCATACTATTAAACCTGCAGTCCATCTTCTGCAAGGTCTGTAGAGACGCCATCATTTATAAAACAGGATGTTAATAGTCATCCCTGTTTGACTCTTCTCTAGATTCTGGGAATTACAAATCCTCAGGGTGTAAAGCGCTACATTGCAGCAGCTTTCCCGAGCGCCTGTGGGAAAACCAACCTGGCAATGATGAAACCGGCACTGCCAGGCTGGAAGGTGGAGTGTGTGGGAGATGACATTGCCTGGATGAAATTTGACAGTCAGGGTGAGAAATAACTTGCAACTTTACAACCTATGCAACTTTCGATTTACTTGAAAAGACCATCACTGAATTTTATATTGGAGCAATTTCATTAGGCAACAGCGAATAAACTAATAAAACCTGATTTAGTGTATAGCTCCATAAACAAAACACTCATTAAATAAGCCGTATATCTAAATTAAACACACTAAAATATGTCTGTTGCTCGGAAACGGTTTTGCTGTGTGGTGTTTAATCCGGAATCTGGGTAATGATTAACAATTTGAAATAGTAGCTTGTAATTCTTGATGGTGGTGTATTGTGTTCCTCTACTAGGTAAGCTCAGAGCTATTAACCCAGAGAACGGTTTCTTTGGAGTCGCCCCTGGGACATCGCTGAAGACCAACCCTCATGCCATGGCAACTATTTCCAGGAACACAGTGTTCACTAATGTGGGAGAAACCAGTGATGGAGGTGTGTGGTGGGAGGGGCTAGAACCACCTGCGCCTGGAATCAAACTCACAGACTGGCATGGAAATTCCTGGAAATATGGTAAGATTGTTTGAGAAGTGTATTGGTTATTAGATATTTTGTTAGGAGGCACTCAAAAGCTGGATTCAAAAAGAAGTGACTCTATGCATTGGTAGAATCTGAAGGAAAAATAATGGCTGTCATGAACATAGTCCAATCTTTATAAAACGTGAATATCAGAGACTAGTTTTCTGTCTCACTGTTAAAAAACACTGCACAAAAAAGGGCCAATGTAAATTTTTTGGAGGATCTATTGACAGAAATGCAACAAAATATACAAAACAAAACTCAACAAAACTTGTCTGTATGTCTTTAGAGGTTGTATAAAGACCTTACATAATGAAGCGTTACGTTTTTATTACCTTAGAATGAGATATTTCTATCTACATACACCTCAGGTCCCCTTACATGGAATCGCCATGTTGTTTCTACAGTGGCCCTAAACGGATAAACAGCTCAATAGAGGGTGTTTTGTAAATACCCCATGTCCTTCGGCAAAGAAGTGAAAACGTGACAACATCTTAGCCCTTAGTCAGCAACTGTAGTACTTCAAAAGTAGGGAAGAGTGAGCAGTTGGTTGCAGTTCGCAACCTCGCCAATAGATGTCGCTAAACTTCAACACTGGACCTTTCAAAAATCAAGAATTAAAGGTGTCATGAACTGGCCTTGATTGTTGTTTTATACTGTTGTATGAGTTCTACTTCAAGCACATCAAGCGATCACTAATAAAGCAATACAGATGCATAGTACAAAAATGTTTTACTCAAATAAGATTGCTGCGCCATTCCTATCGGATCCAATATTGAAGGATCAATAATAATTTTAGTCTCTCTGTAAATCCAGCGTCAGCCTGTGCCTTGTTCACAAAGTAATCTGCGGTGAAATGAAGCAAACAAATGCTCAATGTTTTACCCACGTGAGCTGGAAAGCCTTTAGTTATGCGTGGTTGTGTTGGAATCCAAAGGAAGGTTATGCAGCGGCAATGTTGCCATCTTTAACTGCAGGTTTATTGCTCGCTCGCTCTATCTGGTTCTGCGCAACTTGTAACTTCAGTACTGTCATGGGTGAACCAGCGGGCGGGGCTAGAGAAGGCGTCGTTGATATTCTTCTGTGGAGGCGGTGTTCAACCTATCTATCACGGGTGCATTCCAGGACCTGGCGTTCGCTGGGCCTGGTGTCAATAACGGTTGTCATTTCAGAAACGAGGGCGTTTTCAGTTCTGACACTTACAGTATGTTCGCTTGAATACGATTCCCACTTATAAAACAAAAGCTTAGGTTAAAATCGATGAAATGAAAAAGCATTTAACAGTATGTCAATAGTTATGAGACTAAACATATATTTTTGACTTTCTACTTGAAAGAATTACTTGTCATTATATTTTTAACCCATCTACTCCATAATTTTGCACTAAAACACTCTCCTTTATGTTTCTCAGGGGATTCTTCACTATGCGCTCATCCAAACTCAAGGTTTTGCACCCCAGCAAGTCAATGTCCCATCGTTGACCCACAATGGGAGAGTGATGAGGGCGTTCCTATTGATGCCATTGTATTTGGTGGCAGAAGACCCGAGGGTGGGTACCGCTGCTTCAAACTCCATTTTACATAGTCATGTGATGTATATCGTCAAATGTGTGTTTCTCTTAATTTTTTAAAGGTGTTCCATTGGTGTATGAGTCTTTTAACTGGCGTCATGGAGTGTTTGTGGGTGCTTCCATGAGATCTGAATCTACAGCTGCTGCTGAGCACAAAGGTAAAGCTTGACTTTTATTCCCTTTCAAATTATTTGATATATCCTATATTTATTTTACACTGATAGCTTTCCTGTAGCTCAGTGGTAATAGCATTGTGTTAACAACGCAAGGTTGTGGGTTCGATCCCAGGGGATTGCAAATACCTCTGTAAAATGTATAGGATAAAGCAATGTAAGTTGTCTGATGTAAGTCTGCCAAATGCATAAATGTAAATTTACACATTTGATACACATGTTTAATATACGTCATTGAAAATCTCTAGGGAAGGCGATCATGCACGACCCCTTCGCCATGCGTCCCTTCTTCGGCTACAACTTTGGCGACTACCTGGCTCACTGGTTGAGCATGGAGACCCGCAAGGCCCCGACCCAGCTTCCTAAGATCTTCCACGTTAACTGGTTCCGCAAAGATCTGAAGACGGGCTCCTTCCTGTGGCCAGGGTTCGGAGAGAACGCCCGCGTCCTCGAGTGGGTCTTCAAAAGATGCAGCCGTACCTCTGAAGACGAGGGTGCCCAGAAAAGCATTGTGGGATGGATTCCACAACAGAATGCTATTAACACAGAAGGTCTAGGTGGCAAAGTAGATATGGGTGCTCTGTTTGATCTACCCAAACCTTTCTGGCAGAAGGAAGCACAGGAGCTCAGGACCTACTTCACCCAGCAGGTTGGGTCTGATCTACCTGCACAGGTGGAGGGTGAGCTGAGAGCTCTAGAGGAGCGAGTCAGGGATTGAATAGACACTACATTACTTTTAAAATGAGTAATAGGAGGGGGTTGGGGAGGTTACTGTTTTAATGTGACTGTTGCACTGCACCAAAGAAATGCAAAAATACAACGTCTGTGTCATTATCAGTGATATCAATACCAAGGTGCCTTATTGTATCTTACAATAGTGAAAAGCTTTATTTAATGTTTACAAGCTGTTTCCCCAAATTATGGTTTAAGTGATCTTCTGTTCATACAAGTGCACATTATGAATTTACAGAGCAATATCCCTCCTGGCAAAAAAACTTAATAGGTACTTTTAATAATTTTATATCATGGGTTTTTAAGGAAAGCACCAATATCACCTTTTTTGTTTTTAAACTACTGGCTACCCACTGAAAGCTATTTTTATTATTATTTTTAATTTGCCTTTTATCAGTTGATCAATGATTGACATAATTCAGGTTTCTACTAACTAATGTTGAAGGATCTGGACCAAAGAAAACTGAGATCTCAGTTATTAAATGTGTGTATGTTTTTTACCTGGGATGATGGAATAAAAAAGGTTTAAGTGATTCAGATTTTTTGTCATTTTTAGCTTGCATTATTTTAAATGGACTTTGGTATTTAGCATGAAATTAAAGCCAAGTTTATTGTGATCCTGTAAGCATTTACACCACACACTTGAATAATATAAAGACTATACAGAAAACAAGCAAAGACTGAACTCAATGACATGCAAGAGTGAGAAGTTTGTTTATCTCTGTTATTGACTATTTTTCTTAATAGAATATCAGGTTATGCTAGATGTAGTTTTCTAATTAGATAAAGACAGCATGCAATTATCCTAGAAATAGTGAATTGCTATCTGAATATTGCACACACAGAGCAAAATACTTGATACCATTTCTGTAACCGATAAGACATTTCTCAAAATATCTTCTTTTGTGTTCTACGGAAGAACGAGTCGTATAGAGGTTTTGAACAACATAAGGGGGAATTTTTTATTTTTATTTGGGTAATTCTTAATTTTACTCTGAATAAGAGTATATGAATGCTTTATTAGAGCAAGTAAATGAAGGAATCAGCTGCAACATTAAGCTGTTGTTTGTATGAAGTGCAAAATATTAATGTTAAATCATTAAGAGAATTCGGTTTTAAAAATAAATGAAAGTGGTGAAATTAAAGTGTTTGAAATACAGCTTGCAGCAAAAAGCCTGCATTTTAAGTCAATTTAAATCTAATTACAACATTTTATAAATCTCTTTCAAAATACATAAAAAATTGATGGAAAATTGGTTACAACACAATCAAAGTCTTTACATTACTCATACTGTTCTGCTGTTTATTTTGTATATTATTTTCATTATATATAAAACTCTTAAATCACAGACAGGAACAATTTAACAAAATACTTTTTGATGTTGAAAAAATTCCAAATGTTGCACAATTTTCAAACACTTTTGCTAGCACAACAGTATTCAACTCCTGGCTGAGAGACAGACTAATTTTTAATGGAAATTACTTATGACGCCTGAGCGTACTGTACTTCTGTAAATTCATCACATCTGAAGTTTGTTCCTGCGATGAAGCAGTTCTTCAAACTTGACACATCAGTCTCTCCATAGAAGATGATGATTGTTTCGTCATCAGTGATCTGTTTATTCCAATGTCATGAAAACGTCTTTTTTTTATAATTTTTAAGATGGTGAGTGAATTAATAATGTTGTACCACTTTCTAGCCTGCATTCATAATGCATTAAAATCCAGAGATAATGCCTGTATATATATTACAAGTTGCAATCTATAAAAAACATATTTTTGGTTTTACAAAACCTTTACAAGTTTTATGCTTAATATCATATGATAAACTTTAACTATGCATTGTGTCTCAAACTCTTAATTTACTAAATACTTTGTGTATTGGTGCATTTAAATTTAGGTTCGGGGTAGAATTAAGGGATGCAGAATATGATCATGCAGAATAAGGCATTATCATGTCCTTCATAAGAACTAATAAATGGCCAATATACTAGTTATACGCAAGCTAATAGGCAACTGGTTAAAACTGGAAAAAGTCTTATCATATAAAAACAATTTACTTTTCACAAAAATCAGCAATTAATTACTGATTAGAATTTTGTAACAGTGACTTATATCTAAATACACGTATATGGTATATTTTGTAAAATATTTAAAAATCCTTAGAATACAAAACTAGACCTACCTGATTTTCTCTGGTATTGTCTCGACTGGATGACATCCTGTTATAGAATAAAACTTTGAGTGAAGTTTGTGTACATGAATATATATTTAATATATAATGTTATATAATTACCTCACGCAATAAACAGATCCTGCAGAAAGCACAAGTAAAGTCAGAAGTCCTCCTGTACAGCCATAAATCACAGATTTAGAGGATCCATTGTGCTCTGAAACACAACAGGGATACATTTATTTTACAACAAAGATGCTTCATAAATGACTGAGAACATAAATGTGAATTCCGTTAAATATCTAAATCTATAAAAGTAACTTACTGCAGGTTAAATATTTTTTTATTAAATATGTTAAATATCACCTTTTATTATGAGCTGGATCTCTTCTGAACTCTGGGTTCCAAATATATTCTGTGCTGTGCAGGAATACCATCCTGTATTATTATGAGTAACAATGAGGGTAATATTATTCTTCCAGGCTAGAGGTGTCTCCTGTCCACGTTTGTACCAGGTGTAGCTAATGTTTTTTGAATGACTGGCTTTGGTTTTGCATGTCAAAGTCACATTAGTGCCCACAGAGACTGAAGCAGATGGTTCAACACTGATAGATGTCTTTTTTGGAGGAACTTGGTGGAGAAAGCAAACATGACAGACATTAAATGATGAGACTTGAAAAGTGTTTAACTCCACTGATATCAAACATAACCCCATATTTGACAACAAAAGGGTAATATAACAAATTCATAATTCATAACGGTTTAAATTGTCTTACACTGAACTCGTAGCGTTATGGTGCTTTCCACAGTTGTGTCTTTAGAGATGTGTGTTGAATATGTTACAGTGCAGGAGATGTTCTTCTTGTGATCCGTGTATGAAGCATTGAAGGTCATTGTGGAAATCACAGATTGAGTTTTATCAGGTTTCTCTTGTAACTGTGTTGTGATGTTTGCAGATGTGGGGATGAGAGACCAGGATAATGTAGGAGGATTTTTTGGGCAGGGAGCTTCAGCAGAACACCTCAGACTGACTGAAGTCCCCTCCAGCACATGTTGTTTCACATCTGGAGTGAAACTGAGTTCAGGAGGATCTGGTGAATCTGCAGGGGGAATAATTGTAGATAGATTCAAAATAAGCTCGTACAAATGCAGTTTTAAAGGCATGTGCATTCATAATTGGTTTTGCTGGTAAAATTGTCTGATAATATGGGAGGTTGCAGAGGTCATGTTTTAACTCAACATGAGCATATCTAACAAATTTTGTAGTCTGTTTTTGTTAAGCATACCTAATTTTTATTTTTATTTAAGCTTGTAAACAAAAAGACTGTGATGGCATTTACCCGTAACATTGATCCTGACTGTCTTGCTTGAATCACTTGGATCAGCTGAATTGGTGTTAAATGTTCCTCTGAACACATTTGGCTCCATTTGCAGTCTGAAGTAATAAACGTCTGAATGATTCATCATGATGTTATAGAAGACAGTGGTGCAGTTTCTCTCAGTCAGGTTTCCAATCATCTCTATGTGACTGAATCCTTGAATAATCTTTGAAAATTCACTGCTGTTAAACACTACCAAACTATTTTCTCGAACAAAGTGTGGAGACTTCATCAGCCAAATTCCATGAATCTGTTTTGTTTTCTCCAGTTTCTCATCGAAATCAGGCACATCAAATGTGCAGGGTATCTGTACACAAGATCCTGTGAGAGCTGTTACTGTGTGTGGAAGTAAAGCTGAATACACATCAGCTGAAACAAAAATACACAGCAATGACAAGATAAGGGACATGACTGTTTTATCGTTCTGTTTTGAATATCTATTAATGCACATAATAACATTTTTTTAAACTGCCATGCATGTAATGTCATGGTAATGCTTTGCCTTTGAATAGACAAATTGACTAACCTGAATGAGTGTGTAGTAACAAAGAGCTGCTGATGATAATGAAGAAAATGATCTGAATTATTGCCATCTGGATTCTTATCAAGGGCACTGAAATGAATTGATCAAAAAAAGACAGAATCACTTTATAATTCATCACTACACAACGCAGACTACATTTCTGTCATGAGCATAGAGCTCAACTGATAAAAGACCTAAAGAAGAAGAGTTAAAAAGTCTTTCAGAGAGTGTTCTTCCCTCATATAAGTAAGAGTTCAACAAAAGCAGAAGTGCCCAAAAATATCTTTCTCAACTTAAACGAGTCACACAGGAAGACAGTCTTAGTGCTGCTATATCACCAACATGAAGAAAAGCAACAACACAATATTCACAAGAACATATATACCAGACGTAAAGGAATAGTTCATCTTTAAAATGAAAATTCCATCACCCTGTTGTCATTTTTAGCCTGTGTGAATTTCTATCTTCTGCAGAACACAAAAGAAGATATTTTGAAAAACATTGGTCCCCATTGACTTCTATTGTGGACACAAAACCAATGCAAGTCAATGGGGACCAATGGTTTACTGTTACCAACATTTTTCAAAATATCTTCTTTTGTGTTCTGCAGAAGAAGGAAAGTCAGGTTTGAAATGACATGAGTAAATGAGTTCAGAATTTGTATTGTTCTTGCTTTGCTTAAAAATTGTGAGTGTCAGTAAAAGTGTGTCAAATTCTTTTTTGAGTCGGCAGCAACTGAAAATGGCTGTTTTCTGTCTAAATGTTAACTTGAAACATAAATGATCATCGTAACAGTTTTAATTATAAAACACGAGTAAGAAACAAACCAAGATTTTTTTAAATCAAAGATACTTATCTCAAAGATAGCATGAAGTGATATCACTGCCCACCATAAAAACATCCCTATATGAAGGGTGGTTTCACACCATCATTAGGTGGAGGAAGCTCAGTAGGCTATTTTCATAAGAGTACACATGACATTACCAAACATAAGAAAAATATGAGAATAAACGGGTCATTCTTTATACACAGCTGCTTTAAATATCAAATACAGTCGCCTGTTGAATCTTTGTTGTTGTTTTGGCTTTTGTTCATTCCTTAAGTTGAAAAAAACGTTTTTAATTTCTATTTAACTTTGACTCGATAATCATCAATAAACATTAAAATATTAAGCAATGACTCATAGACATTATTTGATTGTTGGTTGATGGAACAATAATACAATAAAAACCTGTTTTCAATCTCCTTCTTCAAATAAAATGCAAGCAAATAATTTGGTCATCCAGTGAACTTTTTTTTCATATAACATAAAGCCTAAAGTCAGTGACACATATGAGTGAAGTTATTTTATTTTGTAAATTTGTTGCAACACAATTTACTAAGTTATATGAAACATATTTCTCATATGCATGTACATTGCAAAGTAGGCTGGGCAGATGAATTGGATTCTTAATGGCACTCACATTGAACTCTATGCTGGCCCTATGATGTTAAGACTGTTAAGTTCATTTATGATGTGTCTCGAAGAAAAAGGGTAGACCTATTATAACATTCCGTTTTAATTTAAATTACATAGATGGAAATGATCTACCCATAAAGTGCCATCTGGTGGTCACTTATGTAAATGTTTGTCTGGCTTGACACATCTCTGAGGCAGATGGTAGTACTGGTTACATTTAGGACGCTTAACTGTAAAATATTGAAACCTATTTTACTTGGAGCAGTGTTAAGCACACTTAATTGAACACTTACAATTCATTGTCCAAATTTTTAATGACTTATATTAAAATAAAAAGTTTGAAATCATTTTTCATAATTATTTCAATTGTGAAGGAAATCAAGACAACTGTGTTGTATTGGGTGGAAAAGACTGGCTGAGATACAAACTACACACTCTCAAAAATGAAGGTGTTAAACCTTAATAGCTTTATGGTTCCTCTTTGATAGGCGCAGAATTTTATCTTTTATCCACACATTTATCCACATTTTTGCAAATGGTTGATATGAGGCTGATGCGGCTGCTGTGAAATTTTGCTTATATTCTCACAAACCAAGACGCAGTCACCCAATCTCTCCATCCCACCTTCCCTGCTACCAAAATTTCTAGAATGTATAAAATAATTTGCAATATACCAAAATTTCATACTTATGACATCTACTCATTTCATTTCTAGCTAAATATACACGAAAACATTGATGCTACATGAAAATAAATATTACCACAATAATTTACGGTCATGAAACAGGGGAAGGGAAGAACCCAAATGCAGGCAGTGTAACGGATTAACAAAAAGAATTTAATAAAACACAAAACAAAGGCACACGAGGGGTAAAACAAGACACAATAACAATGACAAGTATACAGGAACTAGACTAACTACACTTAAACTAAAAAAGACTTGATACAATACTAGACAAGACTACAATGGACTAACACTCAACTACACTTACTTGGACTTGGTAAGAGACATTGCTTTTAAGACATGGAAGGACCTCACACTAAGGTACATGCTAAAGCAATGACCGACACAAGACAATGAAACATGAGGACTATTTAAAGGGAACAAACACAAGATAATTAATAGGGACCAGGTGACGGGTGCTTAACACTACGGGAAAGCTTACGAGATAAAAGGGCGGAAAACACTGACGAGACACGAGAAAGAGCATGGAAAGCCAAAATATAAACAAAGCCATGTCTTTCTAACACAAAACCCAAAGGCTGTGCCATGACTCCGCTGCAAGACAAGAATAAACATGACATGATAGTGGAATCATGACAATAAACACCACAAGTTGTACAAGAACTATAAAAGTTGGAGCGCAAACACTGTGTTATTAAACTGATGCTAACTTTGTTATTAGCCTACATCAGAATGTTTGTCAAAGTTCTTATCGCTCCAGGCATATGTACAATGTGATAAAGAGTTCATTCAGTGACATAAACATCACTTTGTCTTGACCTGAGCGTAGAGGTCCTCCTGTTTCTGGTCACTGTTTAATTTTCTCTTTGATCTTTGAATCTCAGCATACTCTGTCTCAGGGTCTTTTCTGGTCACGTTGTCTGTGTGGAGGTCGGAGAAGTCAATCTCTCCATAATGGATCTCATCCGTCTCGTCCTCAGTCACCTCAGTTTTTATGGTCATCTCAACAGCATTGTTAGAATAGATCTCCATGTCTTTATTTTTATCATCAGTCTGAGGAGAAAATCAGGTGAAAATTGATCAACATTTATATTTAAAAGATCATAAAACAATTAATGTTCGTAACATGTTTGTAAAAATCTTCATAGAAATTATAACTATTGTGAACACTCACCTCATCTCTTCCTTTGATGTTGGTCTGACTGGATGCTCTTGTCCTATTAGAGAATACAATCTTAATGTATTTGTTTTGCTAACATAAGCATATAACATCAAAAGGAATCAAAACGAAGACAAAAAATATATTCAGTCAAGTACCTCACGCAATAAACAAATCCTGCAGAAAGCACAAGTAAAGTCAGAAGTCCTCCTGTACAGCCATAAATCACAGATTTAGAGGATCCATTGTGCTCTGAAACACAACAGGGATACATTCAGTTTACAACAAAGATGCTTCACAAATGACTGAGAACATAAATGTGAATTCTATTAAATATCCAAATCTATAAAAGTAAGTTTCTCTAGGTTAAATAATTTTTGTTAAATATGTTAAATATCACCTTTTATTATGAGCTGGATCTCTTCTGACGTCTGGTTGCCAAATTTATTCTGTGCTGTGCAGGAATACCATCCTGTATTATTATGAGTAACAATGAGGGTAAAATTATTCTTCCAGGCTAGACGTGTCTCCTGTCCACGTTTGTACCAGGTGTAGCTAATGTTTTTTGAAGGACTGGCTTTGGTTTTGCAGGTCAAAGTCACATTAGTGCCCACAGAGACTGAAGCAGATGGTTCAACACTGATAGATGTCTTTTTTGGAGGAACTTGGTGGAGAAAGCAAACATGACAGACATTAAATGATGAGACTTGAACCATGTTTAACTCCACTGATATCAAACATAACCCCATATTTGACAACAAAAGAGTAATATAACAAATTCATAATTCATAACGGTTTAAATTCTCTTACACTGAACTCGTAACATTATGGTGCTTTCCACAGTTGTGTCTTTAGAGATGTGTGTTGAATATGTTACAGTGCAGGAGATGTTCTTCTTGTGATCCGTGTATGAAGCATTGAAGGTCATTGTGGAAATCACAGATTGAGTTTTATCAGGTTTCTCTTGTAACTGTGTTGTGATGTTTGCAGATGTGGGGATGAGAGACCAAGATAATGTAGGAGGATTTTTTGGGCAGGGAGCTTCAGCAGAACACCTCAGACTGACTGAAGTCCCCTCCAGCACATATTGTTTCACATCTGGAGTGATACTGAGTTCAGGAGGATGTGGTGAATCTGCGGGGAGAATAATTGTAGATAGTTTCAAAATAAGGTTGTACAAATGCAGTTTTAAAGTCACGTATATTCATCATTGGTTTTGCTGGTAAAACTGTCTGATAATATGGGAAGTTGAAGAGGTAATCTTTAAACTCAACATGAGCATATCTCACAAATGTTCTAGTCTGTTTTTGTTAAGCATACCTAATTTTTATTTTTATTTAAGCTTGTAAACAAATAGTCTGTGATGGCATTTACCCGTAACATTGATCCTGACTGTCTTGCTTGAATCACTTGAATCAGCTGAATTGGGGTTAAATGTTCCTTTGAACACATTTGGCTCCATTTGCAGTCTGAAGTAATAAACGTCTGAATGATTCATCATGATGTTATAGAAGACAGTGGTGCAGTTTCTCTCAGTCAGGTTTCCAATCATCTCTATGTGACTGAATCCTGGGATGATGTTTTCACTGCTGTTAAACACTACCAAACTATTTTCTCGACCAAGGTGTGGAGACTTCATCAGCCAAATTCTATGAATCTGTTTTGTTTTCTTCAGTTTCTCATCGAAACCAGAGACATCAAATGTGCAGGGTATCTGTACACAAGATCCTGTGAGAGCTGTTACTGTGTGTGGAAGTAAAGCTGAATACACATCAGCTGAAACAAAAATACACAGCAATGACAAGATAAGGGACATGACTGTTTTATCGTTCTGTTTTGAATATCTATTAATGCACATAATGACATTTTTTTAAACTGCCATGCCTATGTAATGTCATGGTAATGCTTTGCCTTTGAATAGACAAATTGACTAACCTGAATGAGTGTGTAGTAACAAAGAGCTGCTGATGATAATGAAGAAAATGATCTGAATTATTGCCATCTGGATTCTTATCAAGGGCACTGAAAAGAATTGATCAAAAAAAGACAGAATCACTTTATAATTCATCACTACACAACGCAGACTACATTTCTGTCATGAGCATAGAGCTCAACTGATAAAAGACCTAAAGAAGAAGAGTTAAAAAGTCTTTCAGAGAGTGTTCTTCCCTCATATAAGTAAGAGTTCAACAAAAGCAGAAGTGCCCAAAAATATCTTTCTCAATTTAAACGAGTCACACAGGAAGACAGCTGTAGTGCTGCTATATCACCAACATGAAGAAAAGCAACAACACAATATTCACAAGAACATATATACCAGACGTAGAGGAATAGTTCATCTTTAAAATGAAAATTCCATCACCCTGTTGTCATTTTTAGCCTGTGTGAATTTCTTTCTTCTGCAGAACACAAGAGAAGATATTTTGAAAAACATTGGTCCCCATTGACTTCTATTGTGGACACAAACCAATGAAGTCAATGGGGACCAATGGTTTACTGTTACCAACATTTTTCTAAATATCTTCTTTTGTGTTCTGCAGAGGAAAGTCAGGTTTGAAATGACATGAGTAAATGAGGACAGAATTTTTATTGTTCTTGCTTTGCTTAAAAATGTGAGCGTCTGTGTTACGTTCCGTGTGTGTTTTGTGTAAATTGTATTGTTTCTCGCTCACCTTTCTTTCTGTGTCCCTTTCTGCTCCACTTCTAGGTTGGTGTTTATTGGCTGACTCGACTGCCAATCATCCTTCTGACGTCATGAGGTCCTGATGCTTAATGTATCTGGTCTTATGAAGTCATGCGTTGTGTTATGCAATTGGATCTATTTATAGATCTATTCTTTAACAATTGATTTCTATCGAGTTCTTTGAGGGTGTATGTCAGTGCATCATGTTAGTTTATACTTTGTTAGTTTAGATTTGAGAGTGTGACGCCGCTCTTGTTTTTTTGTTTGTAGATTATTGGAGTTAAATTGGGCGTCGTTTACGCTGAAGACTTCGGTTTTATTTTCATATTTCTTTTTTTAGTCAGTTTAGAGGTTAGTATAACGATTGTGTTATTTTATCTTCTTTAATTTGGGCGACACTCCTTTGTTTCTTTTTCTGTGTTGTATTCTATATATTTTTGTTTCTGTAATTATGTGTATTTTTCTTCAACGCGACTGGTAAAGACTTGTGGAGCTTTAACACCTCTGTTCGGTGTAATGAAACATACTTATCTCAAAGATTGCATGAGGTGATATCACTGCCCACCATAAAAACATCCCTATATGAAGGGTGGTTTCACACCATTATTAGGTGGAGGAAGCTCAGTAGAATATTTTCATAAGAGTACACATGACATTACCAAACATAAGAAAAATATGAGAATAAACGGGTCATTCTTTATACACAGCTGCTTTAAATATCAAATACAGTCGCCTGTTGAATCTTTGTTGTTGTTTTGGCTTTTGTTCATTACTAAAGATGAAAAAAAGGTTTTAATTTCTATTTAACTTTGACTCGTTAATCATCAATAAACATTAAAATATTAAGCAATGACTATTAGACATTTTTTATTGTTTGTTGATGGAACAATAATACAATAAAAAACTGTTTTCAATCTCCTTCTTCGAATAAAATGCAAGCAAATAATTTGGTCATCCAGTGGACTTTTACTTCATATAACATAAAGCCTAAACTCAGTGACACATATGAGTGAAGTTTTTTATTTGTAAATTTGTTGCAACACAATTTACTAAGTTATATAAAACATATTTCTCATATGCATGTACATTGCAAAGTAGGCTGGGCAGATGAATTGGATTCTTAATGGCACTCACATTGAGCTCTGAGCTGGACCTCTGATGTTAAGACTGTTAAGTTAATTTATGATGTGTCTCGAAGAAAAAGCGCAGGGCCCGTATCCCAAAAGAATTTTTGTGCAAAAAGTGGCTCCTAGCGGCCAAATTCTAAGAAAATTCTCAGAGTCATGACGTTTTCTTAGAATTTCCCCTAAAAGTGACACGAAAATCCCAGTTAATTTAAAAGCTATTCCTCAAGATTCCTAGCGCTTAAAAGGGCTCCTAAGGCGAGATCTGCTAAGAGCAGGGAAGAGGACTTTTAGTGGCTTAGGAGTTCCCCTAAGCAGCTGCACAAAATGGCCAACAGAGGAGGCAGGAGAGATGTCCTGCAAACACTGGATGACAGAGAATTATTGAGACGCTACAGATTGGATCGTGCAGGAATCATGTTTGTGGTGGACATCCTTAGAGATGCAATTACTTCACCAACTCGACGCCACAACGCTATTACACCGGAGTAGAAAGTCATCACAACCTTGAGGTATTTGGCAACAGGGAAAATGCAACAATGCAGCAGTGATGACTTGGGTCTGTCCCAATCCTCCGTCAGCAGAGTCACAACCTAATATTGTGACACAATTTGTTTCATTCCCGCTGGATGCACGCACTTTACACACACATAAAGGGCATTTATGGACATTGCAGGATTCCCTGGCGTTGTGGGTGTAATTGATGGAACACATGTGAGAATAATTGCGCCATCAGAGGACGAGGCAGTCTTTGTTAACAGGAAGAATTTCCACAGCATCAATGTGCAAATAGTGTTCAATGCGGCCTGTAAGATTTTGGACATTGTGGCTAAATGGCCAGGCTCCACACATGATGCGAGAATACTCTCTGAGAGTGGCATCATACATCTTTTTGAGAGACGCTATTTGCCAGCTAATTGCCACTTGTTAGGGGACAGTGGCTACCCATGCAAACCATGGCTCCTTACACCTTACCTCAAGCCACGCCAAGGGCCCCAATTAAACTATAACAGGTAAGTCAAACAATACAAAAATCATGGAAATGAAATGCAAGCAATATGTTAGAGCATCCAAGTAGTGCAATTTTCCATAAAATAATTAAAGGTCTGTATTCTATTGTAGGGCCCACAAGACAACAAGAGCGGTGGTGGAGCGTGGCGTAGGCCAGCTTAAGAGGCGCTTTCATGTTCTCCACGGAGAGGTGCGGCTGAGGCCTGAAAAAGTCAGCAAAGTCATCATAGCCTGTGCAATATTACACAATATTTGCAAGGTTAGACAAATTGCAGAACCTCTGGAGGATGGCGATGAGGATGAGGATGAAGACAACGATGAGGATGGTGGTGAAGAAGATATTCACATTCCACAGGGGAACCTAGCCCAGAGTGGACTGCCTTACAGGGCAAACTTCACAAATTTACATTTCAGGCAAGCTGTAGCCCCATGTCATTTCAGAACTTGTGATGGTATTAAGAACTACCACAGTTTTACTGCACATCACCTGCAATTGTTAAATGCAAGACACAGAACACAATCTGTAAATGGTTTATTTTTTAGGTGTTCTATTTTAAGGATGTAGTATTCCTCCTGAAGGGAAAGGACTTTTTTTTGTTGTTCAAACACATCAATTGTGAGTTGCAATCTTCTCTCCTGCAGGGATGCTGACGGAGCAGGTGCTTCGGATGGGAATGGTGTTTGATCCGCCGGGCTATCCTGAGTAGCAGCTGCAGATGGTTCAGGCGGCAATCTTGTCGGCAAGCTTGATGGGCCCGGTTCTTGTGATGTCTCCATGCTACAGAAATACATAGGCCTAGTGTATTTATTGTTTTGATTAAATTAATTTAATACAATGAGCATGGATAACACACGAAATGGCTTCTGCAATGAATAAACACTGTTGATATGAATAACCCTGTGTCCTACCTTTGCTGCATTTCAAGGGCCTGCATCATTGACATGTCAATGCCTGTTGGCAGCCCGGTGACACTGACCTCAGAGTGTCCCAGGACTTGAAAGACAGTGTCGGCCACCTGGGACAGCCGCTTTGCAGGTTGTCCACCCTCTAGAAAGAAACAGTCAATGAACACAGTACTTAGGCATGTAAATTAACTTTGCCAGCAGGAGCAAGTTGCCAGAGTATGTGGTAGCTATAGTATTTTGCTCACCTGTGAGTGAGGATTCCCGCTTGTGTGCTGAAATCTCATCTTTTGCTTTGGACTGCAGCACATACCACATTTTCTCAAAATCGTCGCCTGTCCGCACCACCAGTGGAAAAGAGGCATTGATTGTTTGGGATATTGTGTCCCAGGCGCGCCTCTTGCCTTGGCTAGTGACAGTTGGGCCAAATTTTCCTCGTAACATACCTTTATGTTCGTTCACCAACTGGGCCAGCAACAAAACTTACTCCTCAGTCCAGTCTGGCTTGCGATTCCTTTTTTTCTCCATTTTCTGTGTTTGTAGGATATTTGTTAAAAACCTTCATAAATAGACCAGCCAGCAATCACAGACATTGATAAAAAATGGTGTAGTCTACGTGATACGCAGGTATACGCCGTATACCCACTAGGAAAGTCAAAGGATTTCCGTATACCCACTTAAAAAATGTGAGGATACGTAACAACATCGTTTTGTGACAGAACTGACGTCATCTACCAAGGAAAAGCAGTTGCTTGGCGGTCTTTTTCGGCACAAGTTTTAAATTCACCTTGAGTGTCTTTAAATCGCAAGACTAACGTTATTCTGAATCTTAATTAGAAGAGTTGAAACGAAAGCAGACTCAAAGTACACTCTTTGAGTGTTTTCGGATGCCTGCCTCTAAAGCTACAGCAGCTTCTGGTGACACTTCAGCTGCAGCAGATGACACGATCGTTACAGAAACTCCAGAAAATGAGGCTGATGCTATCGTAAAGTTACCTAGTAAGTAAAGCTAGCATACAGTACATGGTATCATTAAACGTAACTGTAATAGCAGGGGATTGTTGGTATATTGAATTTTATCCAGAACTTGCTAACTTCACTACCGTTAGTGTGGGGGATCAATTAATAAGGCAGAAGAGGGGAGATTGTGTGTGTGTGTGTGTGTGTGTGGTAAACAGAATAAAAATTGTATATCTCCTTATTTCAGATGATGAGAGAAATGAGAACCCCTGGCCAGCCTTGTGGACTGAAAGTCAGGCTAAGGTATAGACTATGAAAGTCAATGGGTGCTGCCAACTGTCTGATCACCAACATTTTTCAAAATATCTTCTTTTGTGTTATAAAGAAGAAAGAAACTCATACAGTTTTGGGACAACTTGAGGGTGAGGAAATTATAACAGTTTTCATTTTTGGGTGAACTTTAAGAATGATGATACTATATGAATATGGTACCTGGAGCACAGGTTTTATCAGCTGACTGTCTTTTGTTGTTTATAATAAGCAGTCTTTAATCATGCTCTCAATTACATGTAGATGCATACTTTATGCATAAGTGAGTGTGGTGGTGCCATGGGGTGTCGCTCTGGGATGGGTGCGTATGAGGCTGGGAGGGCAAAAAGGCATAGTATACTCACTACAATAAGCTAGACTACACCACTGGTTGTAACGTTGTAATTTCTACTTCATTACGGACAGCCCCTTGAGATAGGCCATCTTGTTTTCAATGGGGTCCATATAGGAGTGAAAGTACAAAATATGCCAGCTAGGATATTAATCTGAGCAAATAAGACACAAATCATTATTTGAACAGGGTGTAATGAGCTTAAGTTTTCACATATTTTAGATTCTAATGTTAGGCTATAACCCCTACAGCTTACTATTCATTTTCCAGATATTTTCTTGAAAGTGAAATATCATTTACAATTACAGTCTGCATAAGATTAGAGTGTATAATTATATTTATTGATTTGAGGGTACATCATTTGCTCATTATCACCAAAAGTTCATTTTCATCAAACTTGTAGGATCAACCAATCACGGCTTTTGAAATGATGACTCATACCTAGCAACGGGGTCAACCACACCTCCTCACTAAGATAGGATTTTCCATCCATTCCTTGCTCAGAGTTCACTGAAAATGTTCTGGAATCACTTCTAAGCTAAAACTCCTGGCAAGGAATTTTTAGGTTAAGTTAGGAGCTCTCTGAGAGGATTCTCAGAATCTTTAGGGATACGGGCCCAGAACTGTAATAAAGTTCCGTTTTAATTTAAATTACAAGGATGGAAATTATCTACCCATAAAGTGACATCTGGTGGTCACTTTTGTAAATGTTTGTCTGGCTTGACAATCAGGCAGATGGCAGTACTGGTTACATTTAGTTCTCTGCACTGTAAAATATTGAAACCTACATTACTCAGAGCAGTGATAAGTACACTAAATTGAACACTTAAAATTCATTGTCTAAGTAGAAATGACTTATATTAAAATAAAAAGTATGAAATCATTTGACATTAATTCAATTGTGAAGAAAATAAAGAGAACTGTGATGTATTGGGTGGAAAAGACTAGCTGGCATACAAACTACACACTCTCAAAAATTAAGGTGTTTAACCTTAATAGCTTTATGGTTCCTCTTTGACAGGCGCAGAATTGTATCTTTTATCCACACATTTATCCACATTAATGCAAGAGGTTGATATGAGGCTGATGCGGCTGCTGTGCTAAAAATGCTAAATGATGAAACTGAATTTACCTCATACTTTAAACGGCAGAAAAAAGAAACACAGCTACATCTCAAACAACCTGCAATTATGTAGCCAACAGGTCCTAAAAGACAAGAAAATATACTGTCAAACCTGATAAGTTCAGATAACTCAAACCAATTTGATATGCTTTCCCTTGTAAAACCAGCTCAAAATCATCAACTGCATTATTTATGCTGCAATGCATGCTGGGTAGAGCGTACAAATCTCATCCCAGAGTACATTGAGGCATAAACTGTTGATCTCTGTGTGACACACAAGTTAAAAATTTTTATTTTTTAAGAACATATGCAATGGCTGTGACGCAGGTATGGCAGAAAAATACATCTCTGATTTCACTTTATTCATGTTTCCTTTGGCAAAAGTACATGTTTTACAAACAGGGGATTAAAAAAAACTATCAAAAATAATTCTCATAAAAAACTATCACTAAGATACAGGATGATTTCACAGAAAGAATATGTATTTGCTTTATCAATTAAGGTAGATGGACAGCAACAGTATTTCTACCTGCTACCACTTTTATCCAGAGCAACTTACTATTAAGGAGGCATTAAATAAGTCATTTAACGAAATAAACTGCCCACTAATGAAATGGCCCTTGGAAGATCTAGCGAGCCCAACGGTAGCCGTTTCACTTGCATTTAAAAGCATGCAAAAATGCACAAACACATACAGTACATAAGATATTAATAAACATAAAAATACTAAAATAAACGGGTCATTGTTCATAGAATTATCCTACTGTAGGCCTGCACAAAAAACTATATCTTTTTCAAGTTGTGTTTCGCTTTAATGTTTACTTATTCTTTATAAGGTTTACCATGCTGTGAAAACCATTTTTTGTACAATCGACGTTGCTCACCAAGAAGTACAAAAAAAAATTTCACACATTTATACATTTTGATATTATTACTCGAACGCTGAAATGACAACATTGAGCTCAAATCAACAGTTTAAAATAACAGTAAGTAAAAATGAATCGTCCAAAACTTCATAAGTGTACATTTGAAAGTTTTTGCTTATATGACTAATATTGTCCTCACAAACCAAGACGTAGTCACCCAATATCTCCATTCCACCTTCCCT
Organism: Triplophysa dalaica; assembly: GCF_015846415.1. Lineage (NCBI taxonomy): Eukaryota > Metazoa > Chordata > Actinopteri > Cypriniformes > Nemacheilidae > Triplophysa > Triplophysa dalaica. The sequence goes on from NC_079564.1 coordinate 8,834,133, forward strand.
GCTGCCGAAATTTCTAGAATGTATAAAATAATAATTTGCAATATACCAAAATTTCATAATTATTCATGACATAAGCTCAACATTTATTTGAGCTAAATATACACCAAAACATTGATACTACTTCAGAATGTTTGTGAAAGTTCTTATCGCTCCAGGCATATGTACAATGTGATAAAGAATTCATTCAGTGACATAAACATCACTTTGTCTTGACCTGAGCGTAGAGGTCCTCCTGTTTCTGGTCACTGTTTAATTTTCTCTTTGATCTTTGAATCTCAGCATACTCTGTCTCAGGGTCTTTTCTGGTCACGTTGTCTGTGTGGAGTTCGGAGAAGTCAATCTCTCCATAATGGATCTCATCCGTCTCGTCCTCAGTCACCTCAGTTTTTATGGTCATCTCAACAGCATTGTTAGAATAGATCTCCATGTCTTTATTTTTAACTTCAGTCTGAGGAGAAAATCAGGTGAAAATTGATCAACATTTATATTTAAAAGATCAGAAAACAATTAATGTTCGTAACGTTTATTGTAAAAATCTTCATAGAAATTATAACTACTGTGAACACTCACCTCATCTCTTCCTTTGATGTTGGTCTGACTGGACGCTCTTGTCCTATTAGAGAATACAATCTTAATGTATTTGTTTTGCTAACATAAGCCTATAACATCAAAAGGAATCACAACGAAGACAAAAAATATATTCAGTCAAGTACCTCACGCAATAAACAAATCCTGCAGAAAGCACAAGTAAAGTCAGAAGTCCTTCTGTACAGCCATAAATCACAGATTTAGAGGATCCATTGTGCTCTGAAACACAACAGGGATACATTCAGTTTACAACAAAGATGCTTCATAAATGACTGAGAACATAAATGTGAATTCCGTTAAATATCTTAATCTATAAAAGTAACTTTCTGTAGGTTAAATAATTTTTATTAAATATCACCTTTTATTATGAGCTGGATCTCTTTTGACGTCTGGTTGCCAAATATATTCTGTGCTGTGCAGGAATACCATCCTGTATTATTATGAGTAACAATGAGGGTAATATTATTCTTCCAGGCTAGACGTGTCTCCTGTCCACGTTTGTACCAGGTGTAGCTAATGTTTTTTGAATGACTGGCTTTGGTTTTGCAGGTCAAAGTCACATTAGTGCCCACAGAGACTGAAGCAGATGGTTCAACACTGATAGATGTCTTTTTTGGAGGAACTTGGTGGAGAAAGCAAACATGACAGACATTAAATGATGAGACTTGAAAAGTGTTTAACTCCACTGATATCAAACATAACCCCATATTTGACAACAAAAGGGTAATATAACAAATTCATAATTCATAACGGTTTAAATTGTCTTACACTGAACTCGTAGCGTTATGGTGCTTTCCACAGTTGTGTCTTTAGAGATGTGTGTTGAATATGTTACAGTGCAGGAGATGTTCTTCTTGTGATCCGTGTATGAAGCATTGAAGTTCATTGTGGAAATCACAGATTGAGTTTTATCAGGTTTCTCTTGTAACTGTGTTGTGATGTTTGCAGATGTGGGAATGTGAGACCAGGATAATGTAGGAGGATTTTTAGGGCAGGGAGCTTCAGCAGAACACCTCAGACTGACTGAAGTCCCCTCCAGCACATGTTTTGTCACATCTGGAGTGAAACTGAGTTCAGGAGGATCTGGTGAATCTGCGGGGAGAATAATTGTAGATAAGTTTTGTCTGATTTATGGGATGTTGCAGAGGGAATGTTTTACGTAAACATCGGCACATTTTGAAGTGTGTTTTTGTTAAGCATACCTAAAAAATGTTTTATTTAAGTAAGCAAACAGATAGTCTGTTCAGTGTTGGCATTTACCCGTAACACTGATCCTCACTGTCTTGCTTGAATCACTTGAATCAGCTGAATTGGTGTTAAATGTTCCTCTGAACACATTTGGCTCCATTTGCAGTCTGAAGTAATAAACGTCTGAATGATTCATCATGATGTTATAGAAGACAGTGGTGCAGTTTCTCTCAGTCAGGTTTCCAATCATCTCTATGTGACTGAATCCTTGAATAATCTTTGAAAATTCACTGCTGTTAAACACTACCAAACTATTTTCTCGAACAAAGTGTGGAGACTTCATCAGCCAAATTCCATGAATCTGTTTTGTGTTCTTCAGTTTATCATCGAAATCAGGCACATCAAATGTGCAGGGTATCTGTACACAAGATCCTGTGAGAGCTGTTACTGTGTGTGGAAGTACAGCTGAATACACATCAGCTGAAACAAAAAAACACCAAATAATCATATTGCTACCTGCTAATGCTTAATGCATGATTTATAGACAGACCGACAAACCTGAATGAGTGTGTAGTAACACTCTGATGAGGATAATAAAGAAAGTGATCCGAATTCTTGCCATTTGGATTCTTATCAATGGCACTGAAATGAATTTACTGGAACAAATACCAAAAATAAAAGAATCACATCACACTTCATCAAAACACAACACAGACTATACTTCTGTAACTTCACATTGACACCTCATTGTACAACCAGATGCTATATAGCAAGCACAATTTGTCATCACAGTTAAAAAAAGAAACTATTTTTAAGTACCTTCCAAAAAAATTAAACCACCTTCCTCTGTGGGAAATTCACTTATCAGTGCTGACTTCATGCAACAACTTCACAGCTAACTACACAGCTAAAAAAAGGTTTTCCATCATAGTCCTAAAATTTGTGTGAATGTAGTCTGGTCAATTTAACTTAATAAAGCTAAAACAGTTTTGTTGAGGAATATTTCAAATAACTGAGCTAACCTGAAGGCATTAAGTTAAAGTTGCTGAAGCTGTTTTACTGTGTGTATACCTTGCGAAAGCATTTAACCCCTTTATTTTATTCACATTTTGTTATGTTCCTACAAAATGTTGTTACGTTTTGTTTGATTTTGGTCAAATCTACTCCATAAATGGTAATGAAAAATTAAAAGTAAAAAAATGTTAAAAGTTATAAATGTTGTCAGATAAATTACAGTGTTGAGCAACATCATGTATTTGACTTGACTCAGAGTCAGAGGGCTACTATAAATTTTACCCGCTTCCAGAAACCGAGAAAACCTTTTAAACTCAATAACTGTAAACTAAGTGATGTTGCAAAAATACAAAAAATAATAAGTACACAGTGTGGAAAAGAATAAGAGAGTTCAAAGTGTAAATGGCTCTTACCTCAAAGCAGTACAGTTTTGAGAACAAATGCAGAAGTGCTTACAGAATTCTTCCTTGTGACGTTCTGTGTCATACAGGAGGGCTGTAATAGTGGAAAAAGTGCTGCAATTTAGCCAACACGAAGAAAAGCAACAAACACACTACAAGAGTATATTTCAGACCTTGAAGAAACTGTTAATAAAGTAATAAAAATATAATTAATTGTTCAACAAGTTCCTACTCTAAAATACAACATATCAAAACCAACAATGACCAGCAACTGTAGCACATTTGCTAACAAATGGTTGGATATTTCGACTCAGCATTTTAAAAAAATGGACAAACCAACTGTTGAATTAAATTAGCCCAGCAGATGTGACCCAACAAGGGGTTGAAAAGGACCATTACTTTACTTCTTTACATAACCCAACGGTTGAGTTTGTCCACTTATTACCAAATACTGGACTGAAATTACTCAATAAATACGTTTTTAGACTAAAGTGATTGTGTAACTGGAACGACATGTCAACATTCACCTGCGAATCATTTGAAATTGTGTCATGAATTTGAGGGAAGAACCCAATTGCATGCAGCGGTAGTACGGGGAACAAAAATACTTTTATTATAAAATAAACACTAAACACTTTCTTGACACGAACACGAACACGAACACGAACACGAACCACACAGGTAGGTATGGAAGCAAATAAGAGACATAATGTTTTGAAATTTAACAGCCTATGAATACTTGATTTCGAATTATTTTACTTTGGAAACCATGTATCTGAATTTATTTGTTTCGAATTTACCTCTATGAAATTTAAATATGAAAATTCTTGATTTCCAATTTAAAAACCTGAATTTAATGTTCACAAATTCAGATACAAAAAAAATCAACTTACAGAATTTCAGATAAAATACATTCAGATTGATCAAATTTGATTGCTTCTTATTCAGACCTCAAATTTCAAGTTAATACTTTTCAAAGAAAACATGTCTAATTCGACTGCTCAAATTCAGATCGAAAAATTCAAGTTAAATGTTCACATGGTAACATCCGGGCTACCCAGGACAGGAAAAACAGTTGAGCCCAGAGCCCGTCTGCAATTGAACCGAACCATTGAACCGAACCATTGAACCGAACCATTGAACCGAACCGACGTCGGTTGAAAAATAATAATAATAATAGTTCCAAAAAATGATTAGCAACAACATACTTTTGTTCTGTAGAGTCTGATTGTACATAAACAGCAAACTTACCGGAGCGCCTTCGTTTTCCCTAGAAGTCATCTTCTTAACAGGTTTAATATCCGTGCCTTGGCCTCTTCTTGGATCATGACAGACAGTCAGGTTGTCGTTGTGTGATAGGCCGCTCGACGTCGGTTCATTGGTTCGGTTCAATGGTTCGGTTCAATGGTTCGGTTCAATTGCAGACGGGCTCTGGGCTCAACTGTTTTTCCTATCCTGGGTAGCCCGGATGTCACCATGTGAATATTTAACTTTAATTTTTCGATCTGAATTTGAGCAGTCGAATTAGACATATGTTTTATTTGAAAAGTATTAACTTGAAATTTGAGATCTGAATAAGAGCAATAAAATTTGATCAATCTGAATGTATTTTATCTGAAATTCTGTAAGTTGATTTTTTTTGTATCTGAATTTGTGAGCATTAAATTCAGGTTTTTAAATTGGAAATCAAGAATTTTCATATTTAAATTTCATAGAGGTAAATTCAAAACAAATAAATTCAGATACATGGTTTCCAAAGTAAAATAATTCAAAATCAAGTATTCATAGGCTGTTAAATTTCAAAACATTATGTCTCTTATTTGCTTCCATAGGTAGGTACAACAGCATCGAGAGAATTACAATATAATGAACTAGCACAGGACAAGAGACGAGAAGGCATTATATGGGGAGACTAACCAAGGAAAACTGACAAGAGGCAGGTGTGGGTAATGAAACACTCAGGGAAAGTTAACGAGGAAACGAGATGGCGGGAACAGAGACGAGGACCCGAGAGAGAGTATAGAAGACAGACAGGCCAAAAATCTCTCTCTGCATATAAAACCAAAGGCTCCGCCATGACTCCACCGCAAGACAAAGAATGAACATGACATGACGGCGGAATCATGACGAATTGTGTAAAAGTGACTAAACTTGTGCATCTGCTCATGAGACTTGCATCATTTTCTGCTTTAAGGTCTAAAACAAGGAACTGAACCTGATTTTTAAGATTTAAGCGGCTAGCTTTAGAAACAGCAAGAATGAACTGTGAAAAAAACGCGTACTTTTGCACGTTCCTTGACTTAAAGACAGAAGCTGAACAATAAAGAAACACGTGGCTGCACAAGCTGCATATAAAATTACTGCGGCACCATTATAGACTAAAAATGTCAACCTTCAGTGTGGTTAAGACGTAATCTGAGAGAAAACCTATGTTAGTCAAGTCACAAAACTGCACGTCAAACTTTCAGAATAAAACAGCTATTTTACCAAGTATCACACAAGCATTGGATAAAAGTTTCACAAAAATTCACAATTACCAAACTTGCAATAAACAGTATCTAATATTATTAAAAACACACTTGCATATGAGACCATCCAAGCAGTCGAATTGTACTTATCTGTACATTTAAAAAACGTGCTTATTTGTTACATGTGTATGATTGTGATGGAGAATAATCTTCATCTCCTTTCCTGGGTAAAGAACCATATTATCTGTATTTATGTTCTTCTAATCCTTTGACATAGGCTATCATGCATTTAATGAAATCAGAGACAACATAAGTGCCGTCAACCTGTGAATGTTTTTTCCGACCATGAAAAGAATATTGCAGAACTATTACTGACGATTTACTGTCTCGGGAGTTGATATGGTTTTCTGTCAATCAAGAGCTGTAGAAATTGCAAAAAGACTGTGGACTGATGAATGTTGCTCTAAATATGTCTGGCTCCATTTGCTCGCTGAGGTGGTAGACGACTGAATGATCCTTCGTGACATTATAGAAAATAGTGGTACATTCACTAAGATAACTAAGATTTCCAACCATCTCTATATGACCAAATCATTTTATGATAGATGGACTGCTGTTGAAAATCAAACCAGTCCTCTAATGTGTCGTCTTGCAACTACCAAATATCCTTTCTGTTTTATTTAATTTCTCTTCAAAAACAAACATGTTTTGAGTACAGTACATGGAAAGTGCTTAACTTGTTACTTGTCAATTCAGCATTATAAGTGTCTCTTGACAACAGAAAATAATTGTTTTATACATTTGTTAGACACCTTTCTTATGCAATTACAAACAATTGAATTAATGAATAATTTAAGAAATAAATAATCAGCATTATAATCCACACGGCTGCCAAACCTTTTTTCATCTTTATTGCCTATTTAGTTTTTTTTTTTTCAATCGAAAACAAAAAAATGCCCAAAATTTAAAATATTGTTAAAAACTTATAGCAGTGCAGTCTGTGGTTTTATACTGAGTGAGAACAACAAAAGTTTTCCTGATAGAACAATGAATATATTCTTCCTAACTAATTTGTCATGACTTGACATGACCTTTAGTATTGCAGTCATTTTTAAAATAAAGCAAATATCTGTGACGCCTAGCCAAAAGTATTCTTTATAGATATTCGTGCAGCATCATGTTTATAAGCAGTCTGTGGATATTTACTTAATCCTACTTCGATTTCTTGTTCCTGAAATTAAAATGTAACATTCATTCTTCTTGTTTATGCAAAAGAAGCTTGCATTTGGCTCCTCTGTTGTAAGCTAAATAAAAAAAGGTTTAAAATCTATTAGCCTATATTAAAACGTTATTAATAATGAAAATATACACTGTATAGCATGTTAAACTTCATGACGAATGACCCGTTTATTCTCATATTTTTCTTATGTTTGGTAATGTCATTTGTACTCTTATGAAAATAGACTGAGCTTCCTCCACCTAATGATGGTGTGAAACCACCCTTCATATAGGGATGTTTTTATGGTGGGCAGTGATATCATCTCATGCTATCTTTGAGATAAGTCTGTTTCATTTAAAAAAAATCTTAGTTTGTTTCTCATTCGTGTTATGTAAATAAAACTGTTATGATGATCATTGGTGTTTCAAGTTTACATTTAGACAGAATTTTCGGTTGCTGCTGACTCAAAAGAAATTTGACACACTTTTACTGATACTCATATTTTTATCAGTAGACTACAGCTGTCTTCCTGTGTGACTCGTTTAAGTTGAGAAAGACATATTTGGGAACTTCTGCTTTTGACAAACTCTGACTTATATGAGGTAAGAACACTTTCTGAAAGACTTTTTAACTCTTCTTCTTTAGGTCTTTTATCAGTTGAGCTCTATGCTCATGACAGAAATGTAGTGTGTGTTGTGTAGTGATGAATTATGAAGTAATTCTCTCCTATGTTGGTAAATTCTTTAATGTCTCTTATCTTGTCATAACTGTGTGTTTTGGTTTCCCCTGATGTGTATTCAGCTGTACTTCCACACACAGTAACAGCTCTCACAGGATCTTGTGTACCTATACCCAGCACATTTGATGTCTCTGGTTTTGATGATAAACTGAAGAACACAAAGCAGATTCGTGGAATTGGGGTGATTAAGTCACTTTTTGGTGGAGAAAAACGTTTGCTAGTGTTTAACATCAATACAGATGATTCAAGTGATTCAAGCAAGACTGTGCAGATCAATGTCATGGGAAAAGGCCAACACAGACTATCTGTTACCTTAAATTTTTATAAAAAATTAGGTATGCTTAACAAAAACAGACTTTAAATTTGTTAGATGTCCTCATGTTAAGGTAAAACATGACCTCTGCAACCTCCCATATTATCAGACAATTTTACCAACAAAACCAAGAATGTATGTGACTTTAAAACTGCATTTCTACATGGTTATTTTTAAAACTACAATTATTCCCCTCAGATTTACCACATCCTCCTGAACTCAGTTTCACTCCAAATGTGCCAAAACGTGTGAAAGAGGGGACTTCGTTCAGTTTGAGGTGTTCTGCTGAAGCCCCCAGCCCCAAAATCCTCCTACATTATCCTGGTCTCACATCTCCACATCTACCAACATCACAACACGGTTACAAGAGAAACCTGATAAAACTCAATCTGTGATTTCCACAATGACCTTCAATGCTTCATACACGGATCACAAGAGGAACATCTGAACTGTAACATATTCAACATTTGTATTTTGGTCACACGGTGTGTGTGTGCTGATTATATTAAACAATTCAGTTTGTGTACACAAACAAATCTCAGGCATTTAGACAAGCGCAATTTATTATAATCACAATTACAGTCTGTTCTCAAGACATTTATTGTATGATGTATATATAACAGTCAGCGATAAAACACTAAACACTTATAATTCTCAATGCTATAAAAACAAATTCAGTAAGATTAACTTTCCACAATCCCATTGCAGTACTAAACAAACAGACACTTCAAGCTGAAACATACACTTGCATGCTTATTTCAATCTTGACTAATCCTGGTTCATCTTTTTGCCTTGGTGACACACCTCAGCATATATGATCTCCTGACCTGAGCTTCTTTCAGTGTGGTTTTTGGTTCGGATGGTGGAGAAGTTAATCTCTCCGTAGTGAATTGTGTCACTATCATCATTTGTCATCTCAGGCGGCTCGCTTGACTCAAAAGCTCTGTTCATATAAATGGAACTGACCGGCTCATCTTTATTCTGTACCTAAAAAATAGGTTACAAGAACGTTATTGTACTTTTCAGTTTATGTAAATAACAACCCATTAACCTTCAATGGTAACAATTGCATGTGGGAGTTCGTGACATTTTCAATTAGAAATGGCAGAACTGTAATCTTCTAAACATTTTTAAAGCAAACCTGGTCTGAAAGGTCAGCTTCCCCGACGACAGGTTTATTTGATGCTTGTGTCCCTCGTTTTCTGTATTGAAATTGAGTTTAGAAATCCATATGACATGAACCACCACAAAAACATTTTGTGAATGTTGTAAAATTAAACTTGAAAGCAAAACAGAATCGCTACTGTAACATGATGGTCATGAGTTGTACAAACCTTATGAAAACCATTGCCTGAAGAGAAAACAGCAGAAAAGCTAAAGCGCCTCCGACACATCCTACGACCAAAGGAATGAAGGAATCTGATGACTCCACAATGAATCCGTCTTAAATTATTAGACAAAAAAGTTGATTTAGTCACAGTTCACTTTCTGTACACAATAACAATGCATCCGAATGCACATTGTGATTTTAGAAGCTCAAAAGCATTTCACAGCCTTTATCAAACAATTCCATACACCACTCACCTTCAACTATTAGCTGGATGTCTTCTGATGTCTGTGTACCGTGTTTGTTCTCTGCTCTGCAGAAGTAACACCCTTCATTGATCTTACTGACATTAAAGGTCATGTTCTCTCCAAATGCCAGAAGTTTCAGCTCTCCACGTTTGTACCATGTGTAGTTCATATCATAAGATGGATTTGCTTTACTTTTGCAGGTTAAAGTCACATTCGTGCCAACAGAGACAGAAGTATTTGGTTCGAGTTTGATACTTGTTTCTTTTGGAGGAACTTTAGGTACAAAATAAAGAGGGTTTTTCAAACAACAAAATAGTTGACATCTTAAAATAGAAAATGTTTATGAAAGAGAGAAAACTTCTCTTACACTGAACTTGTAGCTGTACGTTGTTTTCCACAGTTGTGTTATTAGAGATGTGTGTTGGATATGTTACAGTGCACGAGATGTTCTTCTTGTGATCCGTGTATGAAGCATTGAAGGTCATTGTGGAAATCACAGATTGAGTTTTATCAGGTTTCTCTTGTAACTGTGTTGTGATGTTGGCAGATGTGCGGATGTGAGACCAGGATAATGTAGGAGGATTTTTGGGGCAGGGAGCTTCAGCAGAACACCTCAGACTGACTGTAGTGCCCTCCATCACTGTTTCGACATCATTCAGTTCAGGAGGATTCGGTACATCTACAAAGCAAAAAGTACGAAAATACTGGTAAATAAAAGCAAACATAGAAATGCGTTTATTTTTTTCACTGTCATGAATTCAGTCGTTACAGTAATTTAATTTAATTGAATTCAGTGACAAATAAAACGTCCTTAAAACATTAACTGTACATTATTTACCCACTAAATTAACATTCACTAACATTTTTGCAATGTAAGGCTTACCTAAGACTGTAACGTTGACTGGACTCATGAATGTTGCTCTAAATATGCCTGGCTCCATTTCCACCCTGAAGTAGTAGATGTCTGAATGATTCTTCGTGACATTATAGAAAACAGTGGCGCATTCACGCCGACTAAGATTCCCAACCATCTCTATATGATTAAATCCTTTAATGATAGGTGGACTGCCATTCACAATCAAACCAGTCGTCTTTAGCCAACTACCATTGAAAATCAAACCAGTCACCTGATGTGTCGTCTTCAGCCAACTACCAAATATACTCTGTGTTCTCTCTAATTTGTTTTCAAAATCAGACACATTATATGTACAGGGTATCTGCACACAAGAACCACTCAATGCTGTCACGTTACTTAATTCAGCATTGAAAGTGTCTCCTGAGAAGAGAAATGAAAAAAAACACATAAGCAAGACAAAATGAGCTCTATAAGGTTTTAACGTCTGACGGTTTTCGGTTGTAGTCGGCATTAAAAACTGGCTCACCTGAAGTATTAGATAACACAAAAGATGTGCTGAACAGAAGAGCCATGCATGAGAAAATAGACATCTCAAATGTTCTGAACAGACAAACACAAACATTTTTGTTCCACCGCATTATATTCACGTGGTTGACACAAACTTAAATATAAATTTCAAGTAAAGCCTAGAACACATTTATAGTGATAGTTAAGATGTATTCAGTCAGATTAAAAACGTTTCAGTGATCAAAGGCAATCATATAATATATCAATCATATAATGAAATCTTACCTAGAGCAGTACAGACAGACTGTCAAAGCAGAAGTACTGCTACAACAGTGGTTCATTTGTAACGACCATAGGAATTGTTTTCAGACAGTAATTATGTGGGTATCACCTTTCAGAACTTCCCGTTCAACAAGCATAACAATGTGTTAACAAGTCAAAGACCATCTCTTATTCTTTAGAACAAAGCTTCAATTAAGTACATGCATAGAATACTTGTATTTTATTGCACTATCATTTGTAAACCTCCTTGTCAGCCCATGCTCTTGCTAGAGATCGAAGTTGATCTTTTAAAGTTTTATTAAACCCCACAAAAGGTATATTCAAAAGGAGTGCTTTAACAACACCAGGGCCCTATAAAACACAACAACATTTTCAACCATTAAATAATTCTTTATTTTAAGATAACAGCACACAGAAAACAGGGCATTTAAAACATTTCATGGATTCAAAGTCTGTTAAAACTTTCTGGGATAACGTTGTTAATGTGTTTTGTTCCTCAACATGAAATTTTATTTGCCCTTCTTGAATTTGCCTGGTGTAGCACTTGTCTTCTGTTTCTTCTTGGCAGAGCCCTTTTTTTCTGGCTCCTATGTGACAAGCAAAGCAGAAATATTAAAACATTATTATTGAGACGTCACAACAAGTTTTCCCAAAACAAGGAAAACTGAGTTCATTATGCACTATATTTCAAGGGTCGTATGATATAGCCAAGCAAATATGAGTTACCCTACACTTTAAGAAACTTAATAAGCTCATTGGAGAATTTTTTTGAACAACAAATTAAATGTACACATAATATCCAGTTGTTGCTCATGCATCATTGATCATCCCTCCCTAATCAACAACACACAAGTGATATTTCCTCATACCTTGCGTTTGGAGGAGATTGATCCAGTAACCGTGAAGAATGTGTCGAGTCTGCCCTGTGTGCTTCCTTGTCTGCTCTTCGTGATCTTCTTGCAGCCGTTGCGAATACGGTCTTCACTGAAGACACATGAACTTAAAGCTTTACCATCTCAGATTTCTTAGAGATTCTTCACACAAATCAGAGTTAAACAGAAACACCTTTCAGAACATCTTCATTTGTACCTGAACTGCTTCTCAGCACACATAAACTGAATCAGTCCATCCTCATCCGGTTCGTTCCACTTGAGCTCAACAGTACCGCAGTCCACAACCTCGGGTTCTAAGAAGAGATCTCGAGCCTCTTTATACAGCCACTCCTCTGGTGCTGGGTGCTTCTGCAGGACAATCAAAAGAACAACAATACGTTTTTCAAGACATTCTGACTTTTTAAAAGGAATAATGCTGCAGAAGAATGTCAAAGAAAATGTTAAATAGAAGAAGTATATATGCAAGTAGAAATTATCCAAAAAATAGGGACGACACATTCATAATTTTTTTTATTTTAGAACAATTATTGTAGGTCTTGATATTTTTATAGTTTAACTGGGACATGAAAATAAACTCCTTACTGTTTATTACAAATAAAGTTTAGTTGCACTAATAGAAACACTAAAATACAGTAATAAGAGCATAAAACAAGTAAACTACACTCTGGCCCTGCAGTGCATATTTTAGACACCCCACTGGTGCCCTCTAGAGGTCACCATTACACATGTTTGCGTTGATATGCGCTTCAAAGAGCATTAATCTGTATTATGGAATAACCATTAGAAAAATGAAATGGTCAAAATAGCAGCATTTAATCTATGAATTACAAACTTACATTTGGGTCGATGTTATCGAGAATCTCTTCAATAGAGCCGTGCTGTTTAATAAGGTCGATTGCTCTCTTGGGCCCGATTCCCTTTATAGTACCACAGTAGTCACATCCCAGCAGGATACATAGGTCAATAAACTAAAACATTTAATATAAAAACAATTGAAAGGAATATTAACGAATCAGGATATATTCTCAGACAGAATGTAGTACTGTAATGCTACAGAAGCAAATAAAGTCTCACCTGCTGGTGTGTCATATCCATTTCCTGCAGAATTCGACTGAAATGAAACTCCTGGATTGGAAGCTTTCTAAGATATGAAAAAGATCTTACATTTTAAGTCTGCTAGCATTCATGCAGCGCAAACTTATGTCTATAAGGGATCATTATAAGATTTAACAGCCACGCATTCATACTTTGCTTCACTGGCTGTTAAGTGCCTCAGCAGGACTGAGGTTCCAAATGTCAGACCGTCCATATCTTCCGTCGCTGTGGCGTACACCTTCCCTGTCTTCACCAGAGCAGCACAGCTAGCCTCAGCTTCACATGGAGCCTTGAAATAAAAAATCCCATTTTAGCCTTGTAGCTCCAACACATTTTTAAAGATTTACCAACGAGTATGTCACATTGACAGTGGTAATGAATGTAATAATATTCATCGGAAGGGCTCGAAGCATTTTCTGTACCTCGATGTACGGCACACCCATTAAAGTAAGCAGCCTCTTGCATTCCTCATTGTGCTGTTTGGTAACCTTCACTAGTCGCTTGCTAAACTTGTCAATGTTCTCTTGTTCACCTGTAAGAAAACAAATTAGCATTAGGGCAAGTATGTTACATTACAACCAACAGAATATGCGCTACAGGTCACTAAAATTCAGTCTATACCTGCTTCTTGTGCCTGAGCTAGAAGTTTCTCAGCCTCTGCTCGTCTCTCTCCTCTCTTCTCCAGCTGCAATGGGAAAAAAACTATTTAAAACCATATTTTGATCTCTCCCCATGATTTAAAGATGTGAAGAATCTCTGAAGCACCTCTCCTGACTTCAGCTGAGGAGGTTTACCATCAAACACGTAAACCGGCTTGATACCACTCTCCAGTATACGGATGGTCCTGTAGAACATGCCCATGAGGTGACTGGGGAGGAAGCGGGTAAATGTTTAATGTTATGAGGTAAATCTAAACACATTGTACTCGAACAGTTGTTATCAGTCAATAGGTAAACAGAGAACTATATATACCTAGTGGTCTCTCCATCTTCATTCTGCAAAACATTACCGTCCTGTCTGACCGCGATCAAGAATTGATACATGCACATGGATGCATCAATGGCAATCTTCCGTCCTGTATAAATATCGAAATACATGAGGAAATCATAGCGGATTTCAAAGTCCAATAAAAACATGCTTATAGTCATATTCTACATCAAAGTCAAAGATAATGACACGATTTAAAGGGCATGTCTTGTTAAAATACACAATTTACAGACAACGGCTTAACGTTACCAAAGAAGTTCTTCATGTCTTGCTCCTTGATAGCTGAAGGCGCGTGATCTGCAATGAGCTTTGCAAGTCCGTGAATTCCCATAGTGATGAATTCTTCGACCTCAAGAAATCTAAAAAAAATAAAACAATAATTAAGCATTCATGCAGTTAAATAGTTACTTAACAAGAGTCGTTGAGTGAGATCAAATTATGTGACTAGGACGAACCGTTATGAGCCAGTATAAATAACGAAGAAAAGCTAACGTTAGTATATCTGCAAACAAAGCTTCTTTGACGTCTCAACGTAGCTTATCGACACGTCAAATGTCTATAAAAACTAAGATATAAAGAGAACTTACCAATGAAAATGTGCTTGTTTTTGTTTCAGTCACACAGTCCCACAAGCTACCGCGAGGAATATTACTTATTTCGCGCGAAATTCATACCCAGGCATTAATAGTCAAAATCAGCACAGCGCCGCTTAGCGACGATCGAATCGATTTCTCCCGATTGTTTGGTTTGGCCTTCCAGGGGAGAAAATGGCAAACTCGTCTCCATCGAACGGATGCGATTAGTTTGGACTGGAGAGACACATCGACGAGAGCGAGTAACCGACAAGGCTTCTTACGTTCATCGCGACTTTTAACTGATGCTAAAGGTTTACTTTAATCGACCCCAAATCTAAAGATGTGAATTAAATACAGGAAAAGAGCACGGTAAATTAGACGCAGGTGTTACGTTGTAAGCCCCGCCCACACCGGAAAAGTCCGAATGAGAGTATTTTTATTTGTAAGGTGACGTGGATTCGTCTGTAGTGCTGCTGCTCGCGACCGTTCAGCCGTTTTATCGCGTAAACTAACGATCGGGCTTTTCACTCTCCGCATATTTCACAGCAATGTCCAGAGATGATATTACATATAGGCGCGTGTTGATGACTGGATTTTGAAAAGAAAGAAGCGGTTCTGAGGAATCTTGGAAAGCAACTGTAAAAGGTTTGGTGCATTTGTCAAACGCGGAAGTGTTCAGAATATTTTAGCAAAGACGAAAATTGTTGATAATGCTTTAGATGCAAAAATACACAGACTGTTAGATTATCTTCCTGTGTGTTTATAACTGAGAAATCTCTATTGAATTTTCGTATCAGAATATTTAACCTGTCAAAACTGACATGACATATTTAAGGGGAAACCATTTAAAAAGTGATGCAATTCGGGAGACTGCAAAAGATCTGTTTTAGCTTCAATCATTTGATGTACTATTGTACATTTATTGTACAATATTTACTATTGTACAATAGTACACATGATGTACTATTGTAGTTCATTTACAATGATTGTGAACGTTACATGTCTCTGCTGTCAAGGCTGTCGTTATGGATTCAAATGTTAATTTGGGCATATGAATGTATCAGATAAAGTGTGTATGAAGTCACCAATTCTTTAAGTAAGCAACTGCTAACGTTACCTTCTTTGAAACGATCCTGTGATGGGATAAATCACTATTTTAAAGCACTAAATTCAATGTAGAGCTTCAGTTAATGTGGAAGTACAATAAATAATATTAAATGCTGTTTTGAATAGAGTATAGTGTGCCACACCGCAGTCTCTTGCTTTAAAGCCCCTATGAGCCATTTATAATAATTAGGCAAATTCTGGTTTTTGTAAAAGTTTGCTTAGTTGACTTACAGTCTTTATTCACCCACTGGCAGGTGTTGTCATGACAGCAAGATTGGAATGTATGGGCCTGCTCGTTGCATGTCGACCCATGAGGCTCTGTGTGCTGGTTCTGTGTCTGTTGCCTCACTTTGGATGGGCGGTTAGTTACAACAAAGGAGATCCAGTGATCCTGTATGTTAACAAAGTTGGTCCATATCACAACCCCCAGGAAACCTATCACTATTACACACTCCCCGTCTGTAGACCTAAAGAGGTGAGTGGGTGCTTCAAGGTTATAAGGTTTTTATAATAAATTGAGGGTTTGTTTTTACCAGTGGTGGTTAGGTCACTAATAGAGTGACTTAATTTATGACCCGTGTTGTGTAATTGTGGTGTATAGGTTGTTGAGGTAAATATATTTATGATATTTGATATGTTTGCAGGTGCGTCATAAGTCTTTGAGTTTGGGAGAGGTGTTAGATGGAGACCGTATGGCTGAGTCTCTTTACAAAATCCGCTTCAAGGAAAACTCTGAGAGACAGACGCTGTGCCAGCTCAGTCTTTCTGAGAAAGAGGTAATGTTTTCAAAAGGCGTACAATTATAAAATGCATCCAAGGCTGTAAAACGTCATGTACACACTCAGTTAGGATATGCAGTTTGCACATACAGTTTTAATATGCTGGATTTGGGAAACAGTGTAGTTTCTTTGGGCCACAAAATTAAAGGGATAGTTCACCCAAAAATGAAAATCCTGTCATCATTTTCTCACCCGCGGATAATTTTTTTTCTTCTGCTGAACACAATGGAAGTTAGTTGAAAGAATGTAACCAGACAGATCTCATCCCCCATTTACTCCCATAGTATTTGTTTTCCCTACTATGGCAGTAAATGGGGGTTGATCTGTTTCGTTACTGACATTCTTACAAATATCTTCAATTTTGGGTGAACTATCCCTTCTTTTCGGTGTCTAGGATACCTCTTCTTCCAAAGATAGATCCAACTTTAAACATGTCTAAACCAGCTAGTCGAGGTTTTCTGGTTTGAAAATGACAGTGATGGGTGTGTTAGAGCAGGCTTGTGTGGAGCCAGACTCTGTGATGTTGTGGACAATGATGACAAGAAGCAATAATTATTATTTTTTATACATATTTGAAACTACAGGTGGACCTGTTGCGAGAGGCGGTGGAGGAGCTGTATTACTTTGAGTTTGTCCTAGATGACATTCCCATCTGGGGTTTTGTGGGGTACATGGAAGAAAGTGGATTCCTGCCTCATAGTCATAAGGTCTTTTACTTTACATTGTAACACACATTTACACAAACATATTTTTTGGCTCTTTTTGGTCTCGAACAGTATTTCACCAAACCATACTGTGGTAAGATGTCATTAATCAATTAATTAATTAACACTGTCAAAATTAGTGAAATGTGATCTCCACTAATTCACTGTTTTCATATCAGGTGGGATTATGGACCCACTTAGACTTCAACATAGAGTACAACGGCGACTCTGTGATCTTTGCCAACGTGTCTGTGAAGGATGTGAAGCCTGTGCCATTGGAAGAAGGAGGGGTCGGCCACAGTGCTGGGGGCAGTCTGTCGGTCACCCACACCTACAGCGTGCACTGGTTTGAGAGCACGTTGCCCCACTCGCGCAGAGCGGAGCGTCTTAGAGACTATTCCTTCTTTCCCAAGACTCTGGAGATCCACTGGCTGTCCATCATCAACTCACTGGTGCTGGTGGTGCTACTGCTGGGCTTTGTCATCATCATCCTCATGAGGGTGCTGAAGAATGACTTTGCCAGGTAAGGAGGAGAAGAAATTACATTTTGGAGGGTCATTGTGTGTCGGACGTTTTATAAGATGTGGCTGTATTAACTGACATGAATGGAAAGACAAAGTATAGAATCGAAAAATATATTAAACGCATTTCCATGTGCAATATGGGTTGTGTTCTTCCTTTGTTGTATCTTATTTGACTCAAATGTAATGTTTATAAAAAAAATTAAACCTTTTTTTTATAGGAAATCTGAATAACTACGAAGCATCCAAATATACATATGTTGCATATTAACCTGAATTATTTACATTTAGTAACATTTACTATATTTGTACTACATTTTAAATTAGTTTCATTCCAGATTGGAGACACGCCTCATTGAACACAATGACTCTGTAACTGCAAACTAAACCAAAAAAAACTTTTTACAAAGTTAAAATGACCAAAACTGGTTTCTCATGATCTAATGCTTTACTATATAACATCAGTGTTAATGTAACTGTCTATTCAGTTGAGTCATTGTTTCTTAAAAGGTTGTGTCTGGTTTCACATTCAAATCTTCAGACAGAAGACAGGTCATGTGCTTATTGTCTTGATGTCGGCAGTGTGTAAGAAGGCTGCGTTCCATTTACAGAGAACCAGTTCCATATGCTTTATTATGTATTCTGCTGTATACCTGGTAAACAAAAAACACCTAATTAAATTGTCATTGAGATGAATTGAAATCTAAAAGAAATGGGACATGTTTATGGCGCATTCAACTAGCAGCCAAGGGAGTATGTTTGTGTTGGTCAACCATTAAATTTGTTTCTGTTGTTCCCTGATAAACAACCGTACACAGAAAACTTGCTAGTAGATAGTGACTTCATCTAATGGCTTTTATGGCTGTATGAAGGATGCTGCATCAGACTCCCCGCTCTTAATTCAATTTGCAAACTGTTTTCCTTGAGCTAGGTAATGGACACTTAAGGATTGCTGTGCAATGAATCCGTAGACTCTTTATGACTTATATAACTGTTGGTCACATTATTTATGAACTTTATAAGGGAAGCAGAGCGAAATATGATTCTAAGATTGCAATGGGATCATTAATGAATGGCTGATTAGATATTTGTTTCTGCAGGTATAATGTGGAGGAGGATGGGGCTTGTGATGATCTGGATCAGGGAGATAACGGATGGAAAATCATCCACACGGATGTCTTTCGCTTCCCACCGTGCAAGAGCCTTCTGTGTGCCGTTTTAGGGGTCGGGGCGCAGTTTCTGACACTGGCCACAGGTGACATGCTGCATTATAGAAAGACTTTGAAAGAATTTGTGTTATTTTACTGGCAGCTTTTAGGCTCATAAAAAGAGTGAGAGCGATTTTAGAACCGTGTACTTGTGATATGATCTTTAGATAAATCCTAATGCTTTGATTTTATTTCCTGGTTGCTTTAGGAATCATTGTCCTGGCACTTCTGGGGATGTTTAATGTCCATCGTCACGGTTCCATAAACTCCGCAGCGATTGTACTGTACGCTCTGACCAGCTGTGTATCGGGTTACTGCTCCTGCAGCTTTTACACACAGATTCAGGGTCAGCGTTGGGTCTGGAACATTATTCTCACGTCTGCACTTTTCTCTGGTGAGACACATCAATCTTTGTGGATAGTGTATCTGTATAAATGCAGTATATCATCTATATGGACCAGAGGCGGACAGTAATGAAGTCTTTTTACTCCACTACAGTTTTTTTTTAAATATTGTTTTATATTATTGTAGTGTAGTGTATTGTAGTAATTGCAGTGTTTTTTTTTTAATAAAAGAAAAATCAAAGATTTTTTTTTTAAGTAAACTGTAAATACACTCTGATAATGTACAAATACTGGAAAAATGTACTTGAGTGAAAATACTTCACTATTCTCCACATCTAAAATGTACTGAATAGCCATCTACCTACTATATTTAGTAGCACTTTGCAGTAGTAGTATGCTGTATGCAAAGTGAGTAGGCCTACATTTAACTAGAGCAACTAATAACTAGAGTAGAGCACACTGTGTGGGATTCTGTATCCCACAATGCAATTCATCCGACTTGACCTGTTTCCAGGGTGACAGAAGCAATATCAGACAATTTTTTACTGTATTCTTTTCACACACAGCTTTTAAAAACAGTATACAACTTCTGTATAGAAAGCTAGAATATGTTAAGATTTTATTCCAAATAACTTCTGCAATAGTTACAGTTCCTGTGTATTGAAAACAGACCAAGTAAACCGATTTTTTTCTCACCCTTTCTCTCTCCCAGCCCCTCTCTTCTTAACCTGGAGTGTTGTGAATTCCGTTCATTGGTGGAGTGGATCAACCCAGGCCCTGCCTGCCACCACCGTGCTTCTGCTGTTAGGTGCCTGGTTGCTGGTGGGCTTCCCACTCACCGTCATCGGTGGAATCGTCGGAAAGAACAAAGCAGGCAACTTCCAGGCGCCGTGTCGCACGCGCAACATCCCCCGTCAGATCCCCCAGCAGCCCTGGTACAAACACACGGCCGTGCACATGGCCATCGGAGGGTTCCTGCCTTTCAGGTGAGCAGTGAATTTAGACATTTGGTTAACTTTTTTTAATTCAGAATTATTTTAGTATTTCATTTTTTAATTCAGAATTATTTTTAATCGTATGATGATGGTCTGATAGTATGATGTTGATGTGTCCCCTTCACAGTGCCATATCGGTAGAACTGTACTACATCTTTGCCACCGTTTGGGGCCGTGAACACTACACGCTGTACGGTATCCTGCTCTGTGTCTTTGCTATTTTGCTCTCCGTGGGTGCCTGCATCTCCGTAGCCCTCACCTACTTCCTGCTCTCAGGCGAAGACTACCGCTGGTGGTGGCGAAGCATCCTGAGCACCGGATCCACCGGCATCTTTATATTTGTTTACTCTCTCTTCTACTACCACAATCGCTCCAACATGAGCGGCCTTGTACAGAGCGTGGAATTCTTCGGATATTCTTTGCTCACTGCATTTGTTTTCTCTCTCATGCTGGGGACGGTCTCGTTCTGGGCCTCTCTGGCTTTCATCCGTTACATTTACCGTAGCCTTAAGATGGACTAAAGAGGGACGCTGACTACTTCCTGTCAAGACGCCCAAAGGGGGCGGAGTGAGACTCGTGGACCAGATCCTCACAGAACCCTGCATGAGCAGATTTTGTGTTGCAGAATTATGTTAAACTGTTGCCAACTTTCAGAGGTGTAGGGAACTGATGAAAACTGACAAAAGATTAATTTAATATTTTGTTTTGCTCACCAACACCCTGATACTTAAAATGCACATTGGTACATAGTTGCTAGATGATATGCATATCAAATACGAATGTATTTGAGAGCCATTTAAATTTGCTGAACAGGAAATTGTTGCATACTTCATATAGGTTGCCTCAAGTATCCAAGCCCAAAAAGTTGCGTTTTAGATTTTGTTAATGTAGTGCATTTAAAATATGATTAAAATGATTAAATGTTAAACTCACATGATGAGGGGAATGGACATAGAGGCTGTCATATCTATATATTGTTCACATGACCATGAAGGAGATAAAGCACTTATATGCAAGCGAGTTAAGTGAGAATGAATAAAGGTGGATATATATGGTTATGAACAGAGTAAAGAGAGGCATGTGTTGTATTGTGTGCAGTATACACATATTTGACCAAAATATTTGTTTTAGAATAAAAGGGCCTGAAGAAATGAAGAATGGGTTAAGGAAGCAATATGATGCTGGAGTCGCCATCAAACTGTGTTCTGTTGAAATGTAAATATACAATGTTTTCAATAAAGTCACTTTTATTATGGTAAAATGAATAAATGCAGGGAAAACTAACTATAAGTCTATTGTCTGAATGAAAATTGAAACCTTATGCGAAATGAGAGCTTGCGATATATGGAATTATATACATGTATAACAATATACACATTAAATTAAAAGGACCGATCACACAAAAATATAAATGTTATTTACTCACCCTTGACTGGAGTTGTTCCAAATCTGTATAATCTGTAATAATTCTAATGAACAATGAAAAATATATTTGGAAGAATGTTTGTAACCAAACAGTTCTTGTCTACCATGGTAATAAAAAAACTGCTTTTTAAAATGTCTTTGAACAAAATAATTTTGAAGAATGTAGGAAAGTAAACTGTTCTGGGGTACTTTTGGAAACCATTGTAATTTTTCCTACTATGGTATTCAATGGTGGCCCGAAAATTGTTTAGTTACTAGCATTCTTTCAAATATCCTTGATTAGAAGAATGAAGACATTTTTACAGTAACAATTTCAAGGTGAGTAAATGACAGAATTTATATTTTTAGATGAACGGTCCTTTTAGATGCTCAAAATACACACCAGTTAAAACTCTGAAGATCATACTTGAAAATAAAAGCTAAGGAAATTTCATGGATAACATTAATTCCTATTAAAAGTGAATTCTCTTAGAAGAGAGAACCATCATTCCTTAACTTTCTTGGGTATTCATCACCATGAGAGCCTGTAGTTTTACCTGAAATGAATTACTTGACAAAGTTAACCAAAAGCGGTTTGGGCATTTTGCCTAAAATTTAATGTCAAAAATCCATATACCTAAGACTGGTTACAATAATATCTGCATTTAGAGTACACCAAATTGAGCAAATTTAAGACAAAACATTTATTACTCAACCCAACATCAACATCGAACAAGAGATTTTTTGTGTGGTCAAGAGAACTTGTGCAAGCACAAGCCAAGGGTGGCAAATACAACTTGATTGTTCTATTAGTTTAAACCAGGTATAGGTGAGCAAGCATTTCATAAGCAAATACACAAATGTAATGATCCACATACATGAAGCGGTGAAATAAAGACCCAAATGCAGAACAAACAGTGCGGTATACAGACAACCTCCAGTACACATTAGATATACAGCAGTGACTTGGATACAAATTCATGGAAATTTCAACATTTTGTCCTGGCCAAACTAAAAAAAAAAAAAAAAAATCATGCATAGGCACCTGGAAGAGCACGGAAGAGATATTAAATACTCTGAAACGGTACAATGAAGTTATAAAAATAGATCTTCGGTATAAAACATGCTGGGATTAAAAAGGCGACTTTACACGTTATCAAAAAAACCTGAGACCACCATTTTACAACATCGCTGCTAAATAAAAACCGTACAGGCAACAGTTTGCTCAAAAATATTTACACGTACGGTCGACACCAAAGGCTGTGTGGCTCAGACTAAATATATATATACACAAGCAGCCGGACCATCAGGCAAAGTCATTCCTTATGTTGACCACTGGGTGGCGCTAGGCATGGATGGCATTCGAGTAGGACTGCTTCCTTTAACCTCAGTTTCGCTGACATCACCAGTGACGTTTGCATGAAGGCTAAGGTTGACGCTGGCATCGACACGGGCCTGCATGTAGTTAGTAGGGTTGGGGAACTCGTAGTGCATCACAGCTGGGGGCAGAGGCCAGTTTCCCGGTGGTCTCGCAGTGGCCTGAGGAGGAGAACGTGGCTTTGGATAGCTGGGGTAGAATGGTGTTTGTGGAGGACTCCTCTTGAATAAAGACTCTCTCAGTTGAGGATTGCTGTAGAGGTCTTGGTTTGGTACAGGGTTGTCACCCTGGGACTAAAGAAAGATACGGATTGTGAGAATGATTATAAGTAGTACAAGAAAGAAACGTGGTAAAGTTGTCAAATTGTATCATCGTGCCTTTAAGACATTATCTAAACTAAAGAAATGCCTCCTTTATAGATGATAAATTGCTCTTTGTCCACACTGATAAGTTTCCATCACTAACAAGACAGAGCAAGCAACAGTGTGGACGTAACCACAGTAGACCAAGAGATGATGTCATACATGGAAGACGCTCACCTGAGATGATGGTGCTGGTGTGTTAGGAGCACCATTGATAACGTATCTCTCAGTCATCCAACTGCTATCTCTCTGATGCCTTTTGAGCTTCATCCTGCGATTCTGAAACCAGGTTTTCACCTTTGAAAAGAATGAAAGGGTTAGACGCAACAACTGAGGAAGTATGCACCAGATATTTCAACAAATCCATTTGACCAACCTGTTTGTATGTAAGCCCTGTTGTCCCTGCAAGAGTTTTCATCTCCGCAGGTGTGAGATACCTCTGGACATTGAACCTGTGGATGAGAGCACTCATCTGCGCCTCCGAGAAAGCAGCCCGGGTCTTGCGGGGCTGGGCCGCTGGTCGTCCCGCAGGTGTGGCTGCTGGAAGCACCGGAGGCAAGCCATCAACCCCCAGGTTCAGAACCACTGGTTCTTCGGTCGCCACGGAGAGAGCGTTTGAGATGAGCTCGCTGCCGTCTGGACTGCCACCGTCAGATTCATATTCCCGGTCTTTCCAGGAAGGGAGGTTCAGATTGGTCAGCGCAGACCCCTCTCGACTGCTTCCGGAGCTCCAAGAATCTACACATATCGGAACAGAAATAAGTCACACACATGGAGTCCACATGCCTACCTGTTGGAAAAAACAGCATATGCTGGTTTGGTACGTTTTGATGCTTGTTTAAAGTGATCATGTGCGGGGCCCATAGCTGGTTAAACCAGCATCTAAAACATACCTAACCTAGCATATGCGTTTTTATTCCCAAAATTGCTTTGAGCGAAATAATTGCTGCTTGTATACACATTTAAACAATCACATTTTAGATGTGCAAGATATGGATCCTACGGTTACTGTAATGCTTAGCCTTGTAAAACCAAATTTAAACCCACCAGACTAATTTGGTCACCTATTTGTAATTGTAGACATTCGATGGATGTTGATGGATATAAAATGGTCTGTTCTTCATGTATTAAACTTTACTTTGTTTGCAATTTTCTACTTATTCATCACAGACTACTTTTTGTGATCAGGTTAAAAGCGCATACCCAAGTTTCAAACAACAAGACATTTTGTTATCAGGGAGTACGCAAACACTCATTTGTTTGGCGTTTAGTTAATACTTGTGGATAAGAGGAGATACCTGGAGTATGAGCCTCGGAGTCGCTGGGTGTATCGCTCTCAGCCTGCTCAGCATCTTTGGCTTTGGAGTCAAGCTCGGTCTTATTATACGTGATGAGGAGTCGTCCGTTCTGCGTGTTGGCCGGGTAGTGACCGTAGTTATTAACGTTGGCGTTTTCTGGGCTCCAGGGCGGCGATTGCTGTGCGGCTTGAGTGGAGTAAAAACTCCCGGTGACCCCACCGGTGTGAGTATAAGCGGCCTCTGCCCAGCTCAGATTCGGGTGGCCGTGCTCAGACGCTTGCGGGTACATGAGTCCGTACGCGTAAGCGTGATAAGACGGGTTGAAATTGTAACTCAATGGCATTTTCCAATCCGCCATCTCCTCGTTTGATGCGTCTGATAAGCGCGGAGCAAAAAGTGCAGAGACCAGGAGTCCCTAAAAACTGGTTACGTTCACCCGATGACAAAAACACGAAACTCAGTTACCCTTGAAATCAGTTGCGTACCATAGATGTCTCCTCCTCATACTCACCTTAAGAATCCCGTGATCTGACCTAAACACTGCGCTTAAAGAAGCTGACTTATAAAGCCAGGTGAGTGGGCGTGACATGGGTGGAGCTGAGAGTAGACGCTCGAACCAACCACGTGCAACTTCTGAAAGGTACCACACCCACTTTTCACATTTACCTGAAAAAGGTCACTTTCTTTTAAGGTTTAAAAGTTTTTTTTGTGTGTGTTTTTTAAAGAAAATAAATGTGTCTTAAAATAAACATCATTTTGATTTAAGTTTTAAAAAGTTGCATATTTTCTAACACAGATTAAGCCATTGTTGCATGCCTTAGTTCAATTATAACATGTAAATAGTTTTTATGACAATGCCTTAGAAAATAGCATATAGACACCAGTGTGTATGCTTTAAGATATGTCAGTGCAAGTTGTTTTTAAGACAGCTGAATCATGCATCGTGAAACCAGGCCAAAGCTTTTAAAGCAAGTAATATTTAAGTAATACAATAACAATATTCAACATAAATCATGCATATATGAGGAAATATATTTTAAATTCTATGTGCACAAAAATAACATATGAATACAATACATATATAGTTTGATAACAGATTGTCAATTTTTATATGATTGTAACATAAAACCACATTTTAAAACCTGTTTAACTGTCGAATATCCCTTTTATCTATTGTCTTTCTTGATTTCAGATTAGCACGGTTAATCCTACAAATACACCATGAAGCCCATTTCAAAGTTCACCATAAATGCTCTTAAATGGTTCAATCTAGACATGTTTAACTTTTGTTTTTGTGAAGTATGCAATGTATGACCCTGGTAATTTGCATTGGATGGCTTGAATGACTTAAGTAGGTTTGCCTTGGAATTATCACATGAATTGGTGTTTTTGCAGTGCACCCTTCCTGCTGTATTAGAATGGAAATATTCCTGTGAGAGGTGAAAATATAAGATAATCATGAGCTGACTGTAGATCTCTTTAAATATGAGAGATGTTTGAAAGGGTGAAGGCTACAACGGATCTCACTTGTTTACAAATATATTGTTTTACAGTTTCTGCATATTGTGCTATCTGTTTTAGGAAGTTAGTAATGTAACAACACTTACAATAGTTATCACTTGATTTAAGATCCTTCATGAGTTCATGTTTTTCTATCAATCAACCTGGTTCATCAGGTTTAGCGAGTCAACTTTAAGGGAACTTTAATGGCCTCTTTTTAAGTAGTGTAGATGTTCAATGACGAGGTGATAATGGTTTGCCTCTTTCTAATTTAGATTATGCAATGAGCCCATTAGCATCGATCATCTGCCTTAACATGATCCCTGCTGAAGCAAAACAAAATCAAAGTTAGCAGAATATATTTTCCCTCCGTAACTATAGCAGGCGCTGTAGTAGTAAACGCTCCCAAATCGTCTGGTTGGCGTCATGCTTTTGGTGCCGCTGTCCCTTTAACATTAAACTCACGAGGCGTTTGCTCTCTCCATCCCGCGTGCTAACTTTGGGAACTCGTGCGCTCGTGCAGAACACGAACATTCCCCAATGACAGTTAACTTCGGTTATATTAACATTACATTACGATAACACTGTCCAATAGTATCACGGATGCCGTTTGACCCAAACATTTATTAATATTTAACAGTCGCCTATGATTGCTGTTTAGTTGCTTGTTATCTGGGTCGGGTTTTGAATTATTATTTTTGTATAAAAATAGGATTTAACGTTCAAATCATGTCAGATGAGCTCGAGCGCATCCTGGCACAGCTGACACTGCCTGACAACGCTGTTATTCAGCAGGTAACTTTACACACTCCTAATGAGCTGTTATTTTCTGCCAAACTATGATTTTTTTAAATATAAATTCATAATATTTATAGAATAATGTCATCTTTATTAGGCGACAGTACAGTTGAAACAGGCATTTAAAGATCCAGCCATCATTCCTGCTTTATGTGCAGTTATGACGGGATCGCAGGACCCACAGGTACTGTTATTTTCATATCAAAGATGTCCATCTTAAACCTCGTATGTCCTAATTCGATGTTTTCTAAGAAAAGAAGAAAAAAAACAGTAATTCATAAATGATTAAATGACGTGTTGTCAAAGTTGACAAGTACTTATTAATAACTTGTATTGGTTAGATATTTGCAAGTCCAAGTGAAGGATTTATGGCACAAAATATAAATCACAGAATATGGAGATACAGGGTTTCAGAAGGAAATGAGCGATTTCAGACTATAGTAACGTTTTAGTTTTGAGACACATTATATATCATGTCCTTGATCTTTACATCAGATACGCCAGTCAGCCGCGGTGATGCTGAGGATGAGGGTGAGAAAGCACTGGAAGAAGATCAGTCCAGATCACAGAGAGAGGTTTGGTGTTCTTTCCTGAATCAAGTTATTTAACTTGAGTTTATCCTGCATCTCAATGTACATTTGCTTCATTTGTAACCTGTTATATACTCTTTCAGTCTGAAGGCAGTGGTGCTACAAGCTTTTCAACAAGAAACAGAGTAAGTTGTCCTTATAATTAAACGCTATTGAATGTAACAGTACAGTAATGTGTCATGATTTAAATAAACGCCTACATTAAAGGTATGGTTCACCCAAAAATGACAATTCTGTTGTGAAGTACTCACTCTAGTAGTTCCAAACCTGTATAAATAACTTTGTTCGGTTGAACACAGAGAAAGATATTTGGACGGATGCTTGTAACCCATTGACAAGCATAGTAGGACAACTGTTTGCTGTCCTACATTCTTTAAAATATATTATTTTGTGTTGTATAGGAAGAATTATCAACACGTTTTTCCTACTTAGGTAGTCAATCTGGACCAAGAGCTGTTTGGTTATAAGCATTTGTCTAAATATCTTCCTCTGTGTTCATGAGAACAAATACATTTATACAGATTTGGAAAAATTTGAAGGTGAATAAATGATGACAGAATTTAATCTCTTTAAATAACACTGTGATATGACCATTTTTAATGCCCAAAATATCACAAGACATAATTTTATATGTTGTAGTCAATGTGGATTTAATGTGAACAAGCCTCATTTTACTCCAGGACTAAACAGCAGTGATGACTAGTAAACCATTTTGCATTTGGTTCTATTTAAGTTTGAATCTTTTCCCCACATTTTCCTTGTTTTTATTCCTTAGGCACACAGTTCGTCATTCACTTTCACAGTTGAGCGCGGTGCTAGTAAAACACGAGACTCCGGACCGCTGGCCTGCTCTTCTCATCCTTATAAACCAGTCCACCAAAAGCAACAACCCACAAGACAGACAGGTTACAAGGACTTAATTCACTTTTAAAATCTTGTGATGGCGTCAGATGATTATACCATGATACTCTGTGATCATATTATTCATTTACTATAGTATTTACATGGTAGCCCTCGGTACATTAAAGACTGTTAGGAAGTACTACTTTACATGCCAAAAAAACACTAAAAAGGAATGATACTCTGTGTATTTAAAATGGCATTTTTTGTTTCTGTCCAGGTGGGTTTGTTACTGCTCAGCAAGGTGGTAGGATCAAACCCAGAACCCTTTAAGCCCCACTACAAGCAGCTTCTCCAGTTGTTTGGGACTGTTCTTCAAGACTTGAACAACCCTACAGCTCTCTACTACTGCATTCTCACTCTCACATCTATCACGGCCTACACCGGCACAGAGGAGATGGTTTGTTCAATTTCTTTGGTTTGCGACTATTATTGTTACATGCACAGCAGGGGAGAGGAAAACAAGTTCAGAATGTTGTTTTTCTGTCTTTCAGAACTTAATGCGATCCCTGATCCCCAAACTGCTCGTTGCTCTTAAGCACCTCATTCAGGCGGACCAGGTAAGAGCGCTTTGATCCGGTCTGGGTGTGCTTATATGATAACGCTCCAATCACTGCTTTCTTTGTGCTTCAATGATGTGCTAAGCACTGTGAGAATTGAATGCATGCCTGGTTGATCTGTATGCAAAATGGCCATTAAGACTCAACGGCAATGGCAATCCATAGGTCTTTATCGCATAAGTTCTGTTGTTTGGGTTTTGATATGTTAAGGATCAGGCCAGCGAAGCCATGGAGGTTTTTGATGAGCTGATGGAAAGCGAGGTGTCCATTGTTGTCCCTCACATCACTGAGATTGTGCAGTTTTGCCTGGAGGTTTGTCCACACACACAATCATCTATCAAGCCTGTTTCAAATGGCTTAACAGAACATTTGACTGTAAATATAGATATGTTAAAGTCAATGTTTTCATTCTAGATCAGTGCAGATGTCTCTCTGAGCAGTTCTCTGCGCGTTAAAGCTCTCTCATGCATTGCTGTTCTCATCAGACTTAAAAACAAGGTGAGCCACTATTTTTGTTGAACATGAACTTTGTGTCTAGATAGATAGATAGATAGATAGATAGATAGATAGATAGATAGATAGATAGATAGATAGATAGATAGATTGGTTGACATTATTGCAAAGTTATAAAGATTTTGGAAAGAATGTTTTTAATCAATAACAATATAATCAATACAATGACATGTACTATTTTAAATATATTGATGCCAGAAAATGTATGCGTCTTGGCCGTTCGTTTAGACGGAAATGGCGTTTAGGGGGGCTGAAAACGCAAACTTTCCAAGACGGGTCTCAAAGTGCAACTTTTTTCTCACACATACGTCGACCAACGGTATTAAAAAGCATTTTTGCCTTATAACTGTGCATGTGACTGCTGTTTCTTTACAAAACAAAATCGGCATCCACTGGCCTGGCGTGCTTTCTACATCGTTTTTATCTGTTATCCTGGATCAGTGTAAATGTGGCGCTGTCATGTGTACGTGAATCTTTTCCGTTTTTCTGTGTGTAAACGTGGCCTTAATTTAATTATATTTTAATCCAAAAACGTTTTGTTTTACAGAGTGTATTAAAGCACAAGCTTTTACAGCCGATCCTGCAGGTAGTGTTTCCCATACTGAGCGCAGCGCCCCCTCCTGGAGAAGAAGACCCGGAGGATGAAGAGGGTGATACGGAGGGTGACAGTGAGAATCCCAAACACTTTGCTGTTCAGGTTGGTCTCCTCTCGAGCTTTATCTCTTACCGTACTTTTTCTTACTCTTATCTTTCTTTTTTTATTCCCCAATAGGTGATTGACACTATGGCTCTTCACATGCCCCCCGAAAAACTCTTCCACCAACTGGTTAGTAAAGAAACAAATGTACTTATACTACAGATGAGCTAGTAAAATTCCAAATCAGTCATTGTGTTAAAATACATCTTGTTGCAGTTACCTTATACAAAGGTCTGTCTGGCCAGTGAGAACCCATATGAGCGTAAGGGGGGTCTCATGTGTCTGGCTGTGTTGGCTGAGGGCTGTGCAGATCACATCCGCACAAAGTAAGCTTTAATCTGCTATTATACATGCACGCATATGAAGCAATCTGTTATATTCTTTTTTGTTGTGTTACTTTGTGGTAGGATGTTGTCATCAATGCTTGAAACAGTGTGTCGCAGTTTATCAGACAGTAACCAGGTGGTCCGAAGTGCAGCTCTCTTTGCCCTCGGGCAGTTTTCAGAACACCTACAGGTCAGATTGATTTTTTTTATTTTGTTTTGATTGACTCTTGTATAAATGAACAAATGTACATAGTTTTTATATTTGTAAATGTATGTACATCAGTAAGATTGATGATTCAAATTTGTCTCTCGCAGCCGGATGTGAGTAAATTCCACACTGAGCTGATGCCATTGTTGCTTGGATACTTGTCTGCAGTGATTCAGACCACAGTCGGACACATGACCAAAGCCTTCTATGCCCTGGAGAACTTTCTTGAGAGCTTAGGTTAAAATGCTGACATAATCGTATATATGCAGATCTTTCAAAATTGCATTATATTTGACTGATGTTAAACACAAGATTAAGTTATTTCTAAAAAGGGATATGAACGTGTTACCTATAACTTCTCCCATCTTTCTTTTTGCTATCAGGTCAAGATATCGAGCCCTATCTGCCCACTTTAATGGAAACCATGTTGTCAGCACTTAACAATTCAGAAAACCTCAAACTCAAAGAGCTGGCTGTCAGTGCCATAGGAGCGATAGGTAACTCTTAGTATTCATTAAAACTGCATTTATAATATTTGTGTACAGGCTCATGAGATGACTCTCTTCCTCAGCAAATGCAGCCAAAGAGATGCTAGTGCCTTACTTTCCTCCAGTGATCGACAGTCTGAAGGGCTTCCTAACGGACACTCGAGAGGAGATGAGAGCTCTCCAGACACAGGCCCTGGGTAAAACACATAAGCTGAATCACAGTTTTTGCATGTTATTTGTTATTTGAAACATCTGAATTCCTGCATTAGGCATGTAGGATACCGTGATGTCATTTTCCATCTGTGTTTTTCTCACAGACACACTCTCTGTGTTGGCCCGCACTGTCGGTAAGGAGGTCTTCAGTCCACTGGCGACTGAATGCGTGCAGTTAGGTTTGAATCTCACTGATGCAGTGGATGATCCTGATCTGCGCCGCTGCACGTATGACTTTCACATCGGATCTTAAGAGTCATATACTCACAGCGGACACAAACAGACACTTAGTCTCTCTCTTTTTCTCTCTATAGATATAGTTTATTTTCTGCCGTCTCTGAAGTGAGCCCTGCTTGTCTAAACCCTCACCTGACGTCCATCACCACACTGATGCAACTGTCACTCAAGTCCACAGAGGGTGTGATGGTCAGTGCAATTTTTTTTACATTTTCATCTTCTGTAGCTTCATGGCACTTTTGCGTGTTTATTTGCATGTAGTGCTTTGTTTAACGGTGAAATACCAACCAATATATAATTTTTGTCTCGAATGAACATTCAAACGTGAAACAAAGACTTTCTGTTGTGTTGCTTTGTTCTAAAATTTTAAAAATAGATTGTGGGATTTTCTTGATATATTTAGAACAGTGGTTCTCAATGGGGGGGCAGCTTATTTCCAAGGGGTCCCCAATATGACATATTTAAAATTAAACAAAATGAGCATTGAAATTCATTAAAAATAAATATTAAAAAAAAGATATTTTTTTGGTCATTTTTATAAGATTTTTTTCCAGTTAATGTCAAGCTCTAAAATATTATTCCGTAGAATATTTGAGTTTCTATGAGTGGGAGAGGGGGCTTTTAAATGTTGTTTGGGGGGAGACTTGCAGTCAAAAAGGTTGATAGCACCTGATTTAGGAAATTCCCAAATAGTGTCTATTTTCAAGAGAGATAAAGATCGTACAAGGAGCTGCAACCACTGTTAATGTATTTAAAACTCTAAATCATTTGGTTTAACATACAAACATTTCTCATGTAATCGTCATAAGAATGTACTTTAAGTTTTATGTCTGTCTACCGCACAGGCTCATTTAGATGAAGACAAACAGTTTGTGCTCCTGGATGATGAAAATGATGACACTGGTGATGAAGAGGGTGATGTTGTTTTAGATGAAGATGGTGAGAGTGAGGTTGACGACAGAGATATAGCAGGGTATGACTCTCTGTTTTATCAGTCCTTTTATTTTCTGTCATGTAAGACCGCTTATCAAAAGTCTCATCTTTCAGATTCAGTGTGGAAAATGCTTACATCGATGAGAAGGAAGATGCCTGTGAGGCTTTGGGTGAAATCGCATTTAACACTGGGTGAGTCATGCTTTACATATTATACAGGCGCTCGTGCATTTGCTTTTATAAGCTTACGTTTCACAGCAGATTTGCGTAATGCTCCATTATACCTTCAGAGCAGTAAAGATGTTACTCTAAATAGGTATTCCTGAATGTAATATAATGTTAAACAGGAAATAAAATAGAGTGGGACTTTGTTTTAATCCATCAATTAATCTACAGCGTCAATACTTAATTCACTTTATTTAACAAATTCACTTTTTTGTCAAACACAAACTGAGACACTAACACCTAAAAATCCAACTGATTATCTGTTTCCCAGAGTGGCGTTCCAGCCTTTCCTAGAATCGAGCTTCCAGCTGGTTTTTGATCTCCGTGATGTAAGCATCTACTGCTGTTTCATGTTCCATGAGTGTTTTTAGTATGTTTGGTCCTTGTGTTTTTGACGTTCATTGTGTTTTGTGCTTGTTCATCCATCAGTTCCCTCATGAGGATGTGAGGAGGGCTGCTTTTGGTGCATTAGGTCAGTTCTGCCGAGCTCAGCACAAAGTATGGAAAGAAACCCCAACTGAGGCCAACCACCAGGGTAAATCCGCATTCACAGTACACACACACACACACACACACACAGTCTCTTTATTTAATATTCACATCACTACCTCTGCTTCCTTTCATCAGCTGTGTGTCTTTGGTTCATTATTGATGCCTCCAGAAAATAATTAGAAGGAGCTTGGCTTGACAGGACAGGATTAACTTTTAACTTTATTGATGTCGATTGCTTTTTCCCTCCTTTTCATTTAGTTACATCAGCTTCGGTCAGTGTGAAGAGCAAGTTTTTGCCTAAAAAGTCTTTGATCAACGGTCTCTCTTTCTCTTTTTATCTACAGCTTTGCATAAGCTGCTGGAGGTGGTTGTGCCCTGTTTTCTGGAGGCAGTAAGGCAGGAGAGGGAGAGGACGGTGGTCATGGCTGTTTTGGAGTCTATGAACGCCTTGATTAAGTCCTGCCAGGGGGAGGCGCTGCAGGTTCCAGGCAGGCTGGCTCAGATCAGTAATGCCATCAGAGATGTACTAAAGAAAAAGGTCAGACTCATTCTTCATTTCAGACAAAAAGTTCAGAAACTTTGACTGATTATGTTATAATGTCCATCATAGAAACCCATCGAGCATTCATTCATCATTCATTCGGCTTTATTATACTCCCCCCCCAAAAATCCTAAAAAAAGAATATATTAGTAATTGATCTACAAGTAATTCACTGAATTTTCTTTTTTGGGTGCTCTCTCACTTTAGTCGTTTTCTTCTCGGAACACCTTGTGCTCTGATGTCTGGTCAGTGTTAAATGAGATTTCTTAAATGGCATCTACAGAGAGCAGATGAACACTATCACCGACAAATTACCCTCTGAAAATCCTTTTAGGTCGAGAACAAGGCTTAATCTGTGTCAGGCAAAAGGGTTTGAAGAAATGGAATAACCATCCGTACACAACAGACACAGACCTTTATTCGGCAGCTTATTTTCACTTTTGAACGATGTCATAAATCTGCAGTCATATGTGGGTGGGTGTTTATTTTCTTACGCTTGTAATCCTCTTTCTTTCTCTGTCTTGCTCAGACCGCGTGTCAGGATGTAGGTGGAGATGAAGCAGACGATGACGACCAGCAGGTGTTTAAAATAATTTAACAGCTTTGAAGATTTAGTCATAGTTTGCTTTCAGCAGCAATGACACAAATGACTTAAGAGTGTGACGAATGCGGAATAAAGTGTGTGTATGTGTGGCAGGCGGAGTATGATGCCATGTTGCAGGAGTTTGCTGGGGAAGGGATTCCTGTTTTAGCATCAGCTGTACCTGCAGAGACATTCTATCCTCACCTCAATGACCTGCTGCCTCTCATCATGAGCAAAGCCGTGAGTCTCATCCTCTCTTGTTTGTTTTACCGGTACTCACAGGCATCCTGCCTGCAGTGTGCTGTACAGAATATATAATGCATACAACATACTTTGTTTTTTATTTATTTAAAGCGACCAGAACAGTTTTAATGAAGTCAGCATGCTACTGTACTTGTATCTTCGTCACGATTATGTGATTTTCTTAGAAATCCTCTTGCACGGAGGCAGATCGCTCCTTTTCCATCGGTACAATCGGCGAGATCATGCACGCATTGGTGAGTGTGGCTGGAGGCAGGGCGGTGGCCGGGCGGCTGTCCAAACGGCTGCTCCCAGTGCTTGTGGCCGGAGTGAGGGACAGCGACTCAGAGGTGCGCAATAACAGTGTGTTTGCACTGGGAGCTCTCGCACAGGCGGCTGGACCAATCGTAGCCAAGTATCCTTTAAAGTGAAGTGTGCAAGTGTGTGTGTCTGTTCCCTGACCTCTCTGTTTGGTCCTTGACCCCTGTTGTTCAGTGACTACCCCATGATGCTGTCTCTCTTCTCCAATCTACTCTCTAAAGAATCAGACCTGAGAGTGATTGACAACCTGTGTGCTGCTCTCTGCAGGATGATCTTGAGCCATGTGGAGGGGGTCCCACTCGAACAGGTTTGTTTAGGAAACCATGCACATATCTTGTCTTGGTTATTTCGGTTTACAATTAAACATACTTTATATTCCCACACTAACCTCTTATCCTTGCTCTCAGGTGTTTCCTGCACTCGTGGCATGTCTCCCTCTAAAGGAGGACATGGAGGAGAACAAGACCATTTACAACTGTCTGGCCTTCCTCTACTCACAACACCCTACCCTGGTAAATGCCCCCCTCTATCCCACCATGCTCGGCTCACAGCTCCCTTTATAGAAGGTATCCTATTTGCTAACTTTTTATTTCTTCCAGGTTGTTAGTCAGCTCAAGCCAATAGTGTCTGCTGCCTGTCATCTAATGGGAAAAAAGGACATTGATGACGGTAAGGACGTGTGTTTGTTTATTATTCTGGGTGACATGTTTATAACATCACAAAGTTGACTTATTTACTATACTATTTTATCTGCTCAGAAACACAAAACACCATGCTGGTGTTTCTCAGAGGTGTAGGTCTGCAACACCCGCAGGAATTTCAGAGTGCTGTGATGTCACTTCCTGATGAACAGAGAAACAAGATGACCATGGCTGTCAGTCAATCGTAGCACCCCCCTCCCCTGTTCTGGGTGCCTCAAGAGGCCTTCCACTCTTGTGAAAGCCTGCCAGATTGATAATAGGATTTTTTATTATAATACAAATGGCCAAATTCCATTAGCTGAGTGTAAACTCACCGGAGCACTTGGATATAATACTGGACTGCAGCAAAGACATTGAGACTATTTTTTCTTAATTTATTGCTTAATTTTGTCAGTTTTACTTTTGTTTTACTAATCTATGTTGAGGAATGAGTAGTCTTCTCTGTTTTTGTTTGCTGTGTCAGTTATGTGTATGTCTCAATGAATTTTCTGCTTTGGCAACCACTGCTCATATTCCATGATATTTGAGCTTGATATTTGAGTGTGAAGCGTTGAAGTGCTCTTGCGGTGAAATAAATATATTTCTATGAACTGTTCATTTTGTTCCTGTCTTTTCTGTTAGATGAACCCGACACTTTTTTCTTATTAACATTTTCAGTGTTAAATTATACAGAGTTGAAGTTTACAGTAACGCAGCTAAGGAATATTTTACATTGTTTTCAAAAATGTGTCTTTTTTTTCCATTTAATTATTTAAAAAACTCTTTTTTTTTAAAAAGTATCTTTATTGTAGGAAATGTATAAGTACTGGGTTTTATCATGGTGATCTTACTATACTTTCTTCCCAGTTATCAGTAATATATTGTACTTTTATGCATCTGCAAATTCTGCCATAACAGATAACAATATGAGTGCACAGAAAGCAGGCTGTAAATAACTGTTTAGTGATTTTTTTATCATGGCAGCAGTAATTAATTTAATAATGCTGAAGACTAATTTGAAAAATGCAAAAGACTAATTTAACTTTGCATATGTCAACTTTGCATAACTTTGCCCTGGATCAAAAAAGAAGTAGCACAGGAAAATTTTCAGTAAAAGACAAAAGTACATTGTATGGGTCAAAATTATAGATGTTTCTTTAAGTCCAAAAATCAATAGGATGTTAAGTAAAGATCATGTTCCATGAAGAGAATTTTATAAATTTCCTACCTTAAATATATAAAAACTTTATGTTTGTGAGTGGATAAGACTGGTTTCGTTGTCCAGGGTCACATATATTCAGATGTATAATGTGAGCAGACACGGCTCGATTTAATACAATTTTGTGTCTCTAATGTGTAATGCAGTTGACTCTGAAATACAATATGAAATACACATCTTATTGTAGAATAATAATATATTGACAAAAAAAAAGTGTATTCATATTGCCACAAAGTAAGAAGTACACATTAAATTGTTCAGTTAAGGCACCGCATAGGAAAATTCGGACAATTCTGCGGTCACACACCAGTTTAAAACATCCAAACCCAGTAACAGACCCCGTTGTAACTGAGGTGTTTCAATGCATTTTTTTGTCTGTCATTCACACCTCATTCTGAAAGTCCCGTTTTTCTTCCGTTTTCTGCCAGTTGGGCTTGGATTCTGTCAGTGTGTCTATAGCCAGAATCAACTCCACCGGCTGGTGTTCATTTTCAGCTGAGGGAAAACAAAAGCATGTTATTTGCCGTGTCTAAATGACATCATATGTATATGAGATTTCCTTGATAAATACGTACACCCTAACTCGGAAAGCCCCGTGGTTTAAGAACCAAGTGGATTGTGATGAGACATGAAACGCACAACACTGACCACAGAATAGACTGCTGAGCCTGCGCATACCAAACACTCTAACTCAGCAGCCGTGAATGTAATGTTAGCTCACCTCACTGATTTGCAGATGTCATCTGTAAGCTAACTGTCAGGATTAAAGCGTTATATTATTACGAGCTCGACAGAGTACAAAAAATGACTGTAGAAATACCATGTAAAATGTATTTATGAGGAGAAAAGGTCTGCAACAACAGTAAGCTGAGGTACACTAAATGCACGCATACTTTCCAATGAACATTTTTCTTAATCAGATAGTTCACACAATAAAAATGATGTCATATGTTCACCCTCGTGTCATTCAAAACCTGTATGTGAGTCTTTCTTCTTTTCAAAACAAAACAGAAGATATTTTGAGATATGTCTCAGTGGTTTTATGTCCATACAATGGAAGTCAATGGGGTTCAACGTTGTCCGGTTGATGACATTCTTCAAAATATCTTCTTTTGTGTTCTGAAGATGACAGAAACCCCTACAGGTTTGGAATGACATGAGGAGGGGTAAATGACGAACTAATTTTCATTTTTATATGAACTCTTTAATTTAGCTCTTTATGAGAGCTGACAGTTCATCTTTACACAGATACATTGTTCTTTTGAGGAGAGATTTCATATGCACTGACAGCTAATTACTTAAAGTAAATACTTAGAAAGGTTCACTAAATGAAACTGTTACCCACACGACAAAACAGATCCATTCAAGCAGTCATAAGCCATTCGGGGAGCCATTATCTTAATGAGCTTTCAACTAAACCAGTGCGCACCTCCCAGTCAAATTTTATAAGACAGTGTATCCACACACACACTAAAACATTTCTTCATATGAAATATGCTGATTGTTCAAATGAAAGTGTTAAATGAAACCCCTCTCTGTGCCCACCTGGCTGTGTGTGTCTCCATGGCAGGATGTCCACCCCGCTCCTGCAGAACGAGCGATCGGTGTGGGACTCTGTGCTGTAGATGACCTCCTGAGACTGAGGCTCTCCGGGGTGCTGAGCTTTCACACGCACCTCCAGAACCGTCACCTCCTTCTCCTTCAGCTTCCCTGTCCTTCCCTTCACCCGTGTGCGCTTGGTGTCCACCCAAACCACACGCTCCTTCACAGCTGACCTGAGATCGTTAGGATAACATGACAATGACACCCAGTATGTAACACAACATCATGTGACTCCATACTTCCAGTACATGAGTCATAATTTAAGAATAAACATCCATTATGGCATTTATTTATTTATAGAATTGGAAAGGATATTTGGCAAGCTCATTACTAGGGTAATGTTCCATAAAACTTAATTTGACTAAAGCAGAGCTCGCAAAAAAACAATGCAGAAAAGTAATAGCGTATACAATTTATTAATAATATAATTAAGAAATGAACAAACACACAAAGCTCACATTTGATCAACATTTAACTTACTCTTCAATGCC
The DNA here is from genome assembly GCF_015846415.1 of Triplophysa dalaica. Taxonomy (NCBI): domain Eukaryota; kingdom Metazoa; phylum Chordata; class Actinopteri; order Cypriniformes; family Nemacheilidae; genus Triplophysa; species Triplophysa dalaica. Next base: position 8,873,290 of record NC_079564.1, read on the forward strand.
CAGGTCAGCAAGCGTGGTGTTCAGGAAAGGAAACGCCTGGTCGTGGTTCAAAACTTCGATGGGCAGTGGCACACACATGGGCACGCTCCATTCCAGCTCGGCTCGCACCATTTTGTCATTGGTTGGGTGGTCCGAGGGGTTCTCCTCAGTGTTCACCTGCGTCTCCTGTGGCCGAGCTTTCTGCTGGACCTCTGAATCTTTTCCCAGACCTGCCAGTTTGATAGTGCTGTGTGTGTTGACTGGCAGTCGTTCTTTGTCTTTGTCTATGATCATGAAGTTTGTCTGTTTAGGTGTTTCTGGCAAAAATGATAAGCGATGTTATCCAGACTTAAGTTCAAATTAATTCCAAGATGCTTCTCTCTCTCTCTTCTGGTTGGAGTGAAACTCTGTGGAATATTCAGTCATCCAGTGGAGATTTAAATGGTCGCTGTGAATGTGTGTAATGTGGCGCTGACCTGTGAGGTTTATTAGTTTGTCAGAGGCTGACGAATGACAGTATGGAGAGTTGTTTGTAATCCTCCTCCTCCCAACACGTGAAGGTGTGCTGCCTCTGTTTAGTAGGCCCACTAGGACTTTCCTTCAATAAAACAGATTTCATAAGAATTATCTTTAAGAAATACAACTGACCAACTAACCAAACCAACTACCTAACCAGCTAAATAAATCACCAGCTTTGTAAAAAACTAACCAACTGATCACACAACTAACTATCTAAGTATCTGTCTGACTCACCAACTTACTGACTACATGAACAACCAACTCCTTTACCTAGAGACTTACTATTAAAGAAACTAACCAAACTTACTGACCAGCTAACTACCCTGATAGCACAAATACATCTTGGAGACGTCAATTTAATGTATGCATTTATATCTGCAAGACGTATTCTTTTGATTGTTTGCTCATCTCCAAAACGTCTCTGAGATGTTTCCCATCAGTTGTCATAAAGATGACATCAGATGTTTATGATTTAGAATGCATGAAAAACTGCCTTTTCAAGACGTTTATTAGATGTTTTTACACAGCAGATCTTTTACAGATCTTTCGCAAACATCGTACAGACATACCTATGCTATCTGGGTAACATAATAACTGACTTGTACACCTGACCAACCAAATAGGCAGCTGACTGACGAACAAAAAACAAATGATCAACAAATTAACTAACTGAATAACTATCGCCAACCAACTAATACCCAAAAACAGACTGACTGACGAACCGCTCGACCAACTTACTACCTAAAAAATAAACTAGCTAACAAACTAACTAACTAAAAGGGTGCCAAAAGTTTAACAAACTGATTGTTTGGGTGTCCCATAATGTCACATAGCACTTTCTACTACCTAAACTAAATAGTTAATCACTCAGTTTAATAAATGCTGAACTTAAATGAACCAAACACAACTTCATTCTCCACATGCAGTGTAGTTTTGTTGTGACAAGTGATTACTTGAACGGAACGATTTACTGTGCGCTTACAGCTAAGTGCCACATTTGAATGGCTTCAGAAAACATGTCGCCCCATAACTCTGCATGTTCATGATCATGTGGCGTGTGTCATACTTGTGCAAAATCTCTATGGACCTCTGTCTCCTCTGTGGCCTCTCAACCTCTGTCCTTCCGTTACTCCAATACAAGCTGCTTGGGATAAGCAGCATTCCATTCTTTTGTGTTCATGATAACTAATGATCCTTTAAAGTAACCTGGAGAGGCGAGACATTCAGATCTCACCAGCTGACAACTGGGGTTCCTCAGGGATCAGTTCTTGCTCCTCTTCTCTTTTCTATTTAAACCACCTCCCTGGGTCCAATTATTAAGGCACATATGCATTGTATAACAAGTAACGTACACATCTCTATTATAAGGTTTCCCTGAACTATTAGGACACTGGCCAATGAATGATGTCTTGAAACAGTTTCTTCACAGACTGTCTGAAATTCACAGCATGCGTGCTATGGGGTGGGATAGTGCGAGGCTGTTGTTGACCGTTCATAGTTTTGTGGTGACACTTCATGTGATCTGTATGCTAACTGTTACGTTGCCATATATGCCTATTCTACATACGTCACTTTGGCATTTTGTACTCGGTGTTATTGACAGTGTCATTGTTTGGCATCAGTTTTTTGCCCTGTGGGATGGCCGTCTGTTGTTGTAGATGACCGGTGTTACATTTGTGTGAAGTGTTTCACGGCTCTTGTTTAATAGTGTGCTTTAAGCCATGAGATCATGACCTGTATCAGTTAGTCGAGTCAATGGAGGTCTTTTCAGATGGGAGGGGTATTTGCCACATTGGTCCTGTACTGCCCCCTATGGACTCAGATAAATAGTGGTCATTAAGGGATCACCTGCCCAACACTTGTTGACTTCACATTATTTGAAGCTTTAATATTGATATGAGAGTGCACACAAAGTAGAGCTGCACTTTACAAATAGCCTAGATTTACAAAAACATTTATTTCTATGTCATGTTATTGAACACAAATGCTGACATTCTTCATACTGTATAACATATACAGTAACACGATATACAATAACAAAACTTTTGAATAAATTCATATTTTTAGTATAATACAATCAGGATTGTGCCATTTTGGACACTCATTCATTTAACACCTTTTAAAAGCCCATTACGATCTTTTTTAGTAATTATTTGTACTTTTTTATATAAGTACAAAGAAGTTTATGAAAATGTTAAAAACAATTACAGACAAGTGCTTGTGTTAAAAACAAAAGCAACAAAATGATGAGCACATTAAAAACAGTCATATCAGAAAATACACTACAAAGAACACAATTTGCTCCTTTAACACAACTGCAATGCAGGACATTTGATAAAATATCAAATAATTATCATTACATTATTGAACAGTAATGATGTATGAAAATATTTGTAGTTGATTATTCTTCTATTTCTATTATGATAACTAATGGATTTAAATGCACAACTGTGTGCATTTAAACAAATTTCTGAACTGTTTTTATACTTTTAAGCATAACGGTGAGTGTGTGTGTGTGTTGGCAAATGTAAACATTACAAAACAATGCAACAGTACCGGTTGACCTTTGAAGGGCGTGTAGTTTTATATGTATGTCTGTGTTTAGGCGTGTTTGCATATATCTTCAGTGGTTCATTGTTATGCTGATGTCTCCAAACGCTTCTGTCTGATGGACACAAAGTTTCCGAGCACAAATCAGCTCTGTGGATCATATACAGTCTCTCATGAAGTATCACCTGACACAATAAGAAAACTGTACATATACAATGCAACCCACTGGTGCCTTACCCAGCATTTTGTAGAACAGATGAGCTGCAGTTATTCGCTCGGCCTCTGGGGGCAGCAGTGAGTGGAAGCAGACCTTCTCAAAGTGCTCGATGAAGCCTTTGATCAGTCTATGATCAAAATACAGAAAGATGAATAAATGTCTGAAGGATGTCAACCCTTTACACAGATAATATAGTCATAGATCACACTTTTTGTACCTGAGGAGGTCAGAGGTGTTGACATCACTTATCTCAGGCCTAACTTCTCCCTGTGGCAGTTCAATATGCTCCTCAAAAATCACCTCCATTTTATCGGGGGCCTCCTCTATAGGGGACCTACAAATGTACCCATAATATCCATATAATTCAAATATTTGTACACCTGTCCATGAGATGACGTACAGCTACAGTGCTGAATATCATTTTTTAGTAACTGTCCCATTTTATTAATATGCATCTTGTGTTTTCATGTTTCTTACCATTTACCGGTGGGAGTGATGAGGTCACTCTGAGACTTGTCTCCTTTAGACACATCCAATGGCACGTCAGAACCAGCTGCACACACACACAACCGTTTAGGCATTTATTCATCAATTATGGATCTATGAAGCATATGCGTCCCCACAGAGCTGTGTTCAAGGCGATCAACTAATAGATCATTACAATTTAGGATTGACTTCACATTTAAATCGCATTAGTCTGTTAGGGGCTAAAGGAGTGTGTGGTTTTCACCTGAAAGCTCAGAAAGAACAAGTGCAGCTTCACCAGACTCTCTCACCACCTAAGCAGCCACAAAACAGAGAGAGGGAAAAAAAAACATAATCTTGTTCCAAACCCATATGACCTTAACGCTTACTGTGCATTTCCCATGCAATAATAGTGAATGGGGACTGTAGTCAAGACCACCAAAACCGAGACCAGAGGGTGTCGAGACCAAGACAAGACCAAGACTTTGAGGGGCCGATAACGAGACAAGACCGAGGCAGGCCGAGACCGAGTCAAGACAAGCTCTCCCAAAATTCATTCAAAAGATCCACAAAACACTAAAAAGCAAGTTTTATGTTCCATGTTTTATCAACCACCTACTGTAACATATCCATTTATGAATTTTGAATGATGTTAACAGCAATTTAGTGTAATTCCCACAGTTGTGGTCTTGACCGGTCTTGAAATAAAATCTGAGACCAAGACAAGACCTAGACCAAAGCAAGTTGAGACCGAGACAAGACCAAGACCATCAATAATGCACCAAGACCGGAGAGACCAGAGTCTTTTAGACAAGTGCCATGTTTGAAGCCAAAACGATGCATGAAAAACATTGTACATTTTAGCCTTGTCATCACATAAAACTAACATACGGCTTCAGGAAAGCTGAAAATACAGTGCATGAGATGGAATGGTATTTATTTCTGATTAGTAGAGATTGGCACTATAGTCACACCAGTCCCCATTCACCTTCATTGTATGTGTGAACATTGCTGGGGAGTAAATGTGAACAGAATTTAAATATATTCCCTTAAGTGATAACAGAGTATATGCTTATTAAAAACGTGTGCTCTAGATGACCTTGATAACCCGCAGAACCTATAAATCAAAGCACTGCCTCTGACGCCAGCAGCCTCTCAACATTTCTTTGAAGTGAAAGATGCATTTACCTCCCTACTAGACTCTCTAATCCACTCCATCCCTCTTTCTTTCTCTATTTCCGACAGCTCGCTCTCGTCCTCTGCACGCCGTTTCTTTGAGGGGTGGGGGATGGCGGGCGTAACGCTGCAGCATTTCCATAGCGACTGGAGGTCAGGGTGAATGAGCACTGCATTGCAAAGACCAGCTGCATGTCAATTGTTACAATAGTCATGTTTGCGAGGCTAGTAGTGATTTCTGAATGACATCTTTTGAACCGTTAGACAGTCCAGTGCTTCCATTATGAAGATATGCTAAAGTGCTCAGTTTCACTCAGAGCAATTGATGTATTAGCTTCCGTGTTTTTGCTCATAAATATTTGATGTTGGAACATAAAAACAGCATGGTTATGGATGTTGATGCTCAATAGTATAAGAGTGGAGTGATCTATAAATAGGCTGTATGTATAAAGCTTATTTGTCGAAATATTTTTGGTGTATAATTCTATTTATAAAAGGTGTTCCGGCACAGCCTAAGTGTGTTGTGACGTACAGTTACACGATGTGCTGAGTAGAACCGCTGCTGATGGCTTGCGGGAGGCAGGAATACTCAGAAGCACGTCAGACTATAATAAATGAAATAGGTAGAGAGAAATTAAGAGAAATAGATTGATAAAGAAATCCTAAATCCAGGAAAAAAAATAACATTTTAGGTAGGATATGCAATACTGTAATGTTCGTACAAAATCATGTTCTCTAGATTATAATAGTTTCTCAATATAAACAAAATTAAAGAAAGCTTCAAAAGTCACAGAACCACGACTCCAACTGAACAAAGGAAATGCACCAAGAATCGCTTTGTAATAGCATCATGACCCTCTGTATCAAAGTCGAATCATGAGGTGCCTGAAGTTTCCCTACTACTTTGATAATTTACCAGAGTTTCAATCAGAGGGTTGTTAATTTGTTGCCGCATTGCATCCTGGGAAATCTGTGTCTGTTGGTCCGCAAAGATAAGTTGGCGTTTGCGTCCTCGTCTCTTCGGAGGCACGTGTTCTGCCACTGAGCCGGTCTGAGAAATAGGGACAAAGTAAGAGAAAAATAAAAGAGTGTGGTTCTTAAAACAGTAGCACATTTTTGTGGATTCATAACAATTGTGTTTGCATGTTTCAGACACATATTGATTATGTAATACTAGCGGCGATTGGGCAAGGTAATGTGGACAACGCTACAGACAAACACACACACCTCAAAGGAGCGCTCCATCTCTTGCTCTACATCTTTCTCACTGGCTTCAGTGGTTGGTGGCAGGGTAAATGGGGGAGGGGTCATTTCCATAGCGACCCTGTCTATTGTGACCTCCATAGGATGCCCTGTCCCCTCATCTGCGATGCACTCGCTGTTCTTCAATCTGCAAACAAAGAAATCCAAACACGCAAACATTTATTTATAACCATAAGGTGTGAATCTTTTTTTGGAAACACAAGCAGCTAGTTCCTCAGGCAAAGATCGTGACCTACATTAAACTGTGCAGTCAAAGAGATTTTTTAGTTTACATATATGGGTCAAGGACGTTTGGAGCAGCAACTGCCATTGTGTGTGTACACTCATGCTGTTTTGAGTCACAACCAAACAGAGAAATTACTTTCTTCTGAGAGTAACCCCTCTGTTATCTTTCAGTTTTGTTAAAACAGGCAGCTTCCATTGTATAGACACAAAACCACTGACGTTTCTCAAAATATCTTCTTTTTTGTTCCACAGCAAAAAATCATATAGAGATCTCGAACAACATGAGGTTCAATAAATGATGACAGAATTTTCATCACTGGGTGAACTATCCCATATGTCCCTCTCTGTAACTTACTGGTCTATAGAGACCATAGCAGCATCCATGTCTGCAGATTTCTCCATCTCCGTCGCCCTCTCTCTCTCCTTATCTTCCTCATCTAAAAGAGAACACAGAAAAAATCTCTTATACTCATATCTTTATAAAAACATGTTTATCTAATATACATTTCCCGCATGGAAGTTGGACTGTGCTGAAGTGACTCTTAGCTAAAGTAATTTGGTAGCTAAAACCATCAAATATTTATGAAATGACCACTCTTAAGCAACACAGAATGCACAAAATGTTGAAACATTACAAACGTGTTGAAATATGAGAAGCTTTCTGTCAAGCTATGTGGGCAGAGATTCTGTGTGGGCCTGCTTATAGCCAATTACGGTATGTTGAATCAGATCAATATCTGTTTATCTGTCCATTCATCCATCTATTTCGTTCTCACCCCCAAGATGGAACTGATCTTGTTGCTCCATTAGCATGTCGATCTCTTGAGCTGTGGCCTCAGGTAACTCTGCCCCACCAAACTAACATTATGAGAACAGTAGAAACATGAAAACAGTTTGTGGTTTAAAAAACACAGAAAATTTAAAACAACAATAAATGAGTAATATCATCTCTGCTGGTCATCTGGTGCTGTCCGTGACTAAGTCTCCTGTGGGTAGTTTGAATGTAAAACTCGAATGCTGAATGCATTTTGTGGGGGCAAACGGCACAAAAGTAGAGTCATGTATTTTGTGTACACAAACGCAGTGCAAATAGACTCAAATTTAGATCTTATGTGCGTGTTGTATTGGTGGCACGGAGGAGTGAGATGCGTATATGCAGGGTATAAAGACACTGATGAGTTTACCTCAGCTGGAAGCACAGAGAACAGAGATGCGTCTTTGATGGTGATCGATTCAGCAGTGGCAATGAGACCTAAGAAACAAAGAGAGACACAGAGAATTGTTGAGAATCATGAGGATCCACTTTTTGACCCTGATGAGTTGCCATATTTCTCACCTTTGGGTGCTGTAATCTCTTTCCTGACCACCAGAGGAGATGAGGGCTCAGTAAACAGCCGAGTCTGTCGATAAACAATAAATTCAGTCAAGGTTGGGTAGCTCAGAAAGGGCCGAGATGGAGGTTGTGAGATGTGTTTGTGTTAAAATTCCGTAGCAGGTATGCAGGTATTTGTGAATTCAACGAAACTGGAGTACAGAAGCACAAAAGAAGATATTTTGAAGAATGTTGGTAACAAAACAACATTTTCCCCCATTGACTTCCATTAAAATGACATAAAACCACTGAGACATTTCTCAAAATATCTTCTTTTATGTTCCACAGAGTCAAATTGAGGTTTTGACATGAGGGTGAATAAATGATGTTTATTTTGGGGTAAACTATCCCTTTAAATAGAGATTTCTGCACTCTTATTGGTGGCTCAAATAAATATATTTATAAATAAAATATAACATATCTATATAATATTTTGGTTCCTATATATGGTTTTTGCTTCATTGTAAGTCTTTTATCATGTTGTGTTACAAATCAGGCCACCTCTGGTAGCATGCAGGGAGCAGGCAGCTCGCAACCAACACCCATCACTCCAAAGAATGGCTCTAGAGCCCACTCGCTCTCCTCCAGCTGGAAGAGTGAGTTAGGGACATTCAGGACAAACCTAGAGGAAAACACACAATTCCAACAGGGTTTGGTCAATGACAAATCATAGCAACAGTGATGGTGTCAACATCTGTCACACATAAAAAATATGCATGTATGCGTCAGGATGAATTGCATTTGTGACATGACATGACAATGTTGACATTGAATCTGACCTATCAGTGTCGGGCATGTCAATGCGAGAGTTTCTCTCTGACCGAAGCAAATCCTCGATGGTCTGCTGAATCTCCTCTGAAAAGAAATGAGACAGAACATGATTCATTTCATTCATGGAATGCAAACAGTTGTAGACGATGCAATGCAGCAATCTATATTAATATCCTATAATACATAATCATAAATATTCACTTTGGTTTAAAGTAAGGATGCACCGATACCATTTTATAGGGACGGAGTACAAATATTTTATTCTGGTACTCGCCTGTACCTTTTCACAATACAGTGAGACTAATAAAAAATAGAATAGCTTCACGATTACAAACAACTCCACCTTGAACACATTATGAAAAAAGAAACAATTTAACGTGATTTCAGATTTCACAACAAATTTCTGTCAGTTCAATCAGTTTTTGGTATCTGTGCATTTTTACTAGTATGAGTACATTAGCTCAGTATCGAACGCGATACCGATACTGGTATTGGCCCATCCCTAGTTTAAAGGTTTGAATTCTACACTACCGTAGCATTTCATTTTTACAGACATACACTTATAGTGCTAAGTGTTCGATAAGAAAAATATATAATTTTTGCATGATTTCCATCAGCGGTCCAGATGGATTGGAAAGGAGGCTCGAGATGTGAACGGATATTTACATGCATTAAATATAAAGTACATTAAATGCTTTTATTTCCAAATAGAGTGATTTTATTTTTCAAAATCATTCTGATTAATTAAAATACATTAAATATCTCCACAGATTAAGCTCATCTTTAAGGTAGTACGTGTCTTCATTTTTGTATGTATCTCCACATCTCTGATTTCCCTTCTCTGAGATCTATGTGTCAATGTGATGAATGCTCTCAATCTCAGTTCCCGTGAATTGTTCCCTGATTAGGGCAGTTTTATCTATTCCTTATTAATCCCTATAGCTGAACTCAATATTTGACAATGTGTTTTTAGTGAGACTAGTAGTTCTTACAACAGCATAAATCAGTTCCTGAACGCAGTTATTTCAAATCTGAACCAGCGAAGCTGCCAAAAATCAGTCTTCCACACAGCAAATAAAAACAGAAGCTTCTTCAACATGTATCTCCTATACAGACGTAAAATCAATACTAGATAATAATGGGTGCTGTTTGGCCATCTGCACTTCTCTCATCCGGTTAAAAAGGGAGAAAGATTCATTAATGCCAGCTGACAATTCTATTACACTGTTCTAGTATCGGTCCTGTATCGCACAACTGGCATATACTATAAACAATATACATTGTTTCTGACCATGTCCATCCCTTTATGACCACCATGTACCCATCCTCTGATGGCTACTTCCAGCAGGATAATGCGCCATGTCACAAAGCTCCAATCATTTCAAATTGGTTTCTTGAACATGACTGTACTAAAATGGCCCCCACAGTCACCAGATCTCAACCCAATAGAGCATCTTTGGGATGTGGTGGAACGGGAGCTTCGTGCATCCCACAAATCTCCATCAACTGCAAGATGCTATCCTATCAATATGGGCCAACATTTATAAAGAATGCTTTCAGCACCTTGTTGAATCAATGCCACGTAGAATTAAGGCAGTTCTGAAGGCGAAAGGGGGTCAAACACAGTATTAGTATGGTGTTCCTAATAATCCTTTAGGTGAGTGTAAAACAGACCTACGTGTGTCAATAATGGTATTTGTTCCTAGCCATAATAGAGAATTACATTAGCAACATAAAGGTTGTGGTTCAATGCCAGGGAACACATTCACATGAAATGTATATTTTAAATGTACTGTAAGAGTTGGTTTGTGTCAGCCAAAGCATACATGTGCAGTGTAAGTTTATGAATGTGATTCAAAACTGTAAACCACCAAATATTGACATCTGACCTATCGATATGGTGAAAACATTTGGTAAGGTTGGCCTTTGCATGGAATTGACTAAATCTACTCTCTTTGGTCTGTTTAGGGTTTTTTGCGCAGGTGTACAATGTATGTCTGATTATGTTTCTGTTGTGATGACGATGATCTGACCGAGCAGAAGAGCACATTGCCGATGGTAGACGATGACCACACCATACTGCAGTTGAGACGAAAGATAAAGAGAGAAACGTGGTCGAGGAAGACTGGGGTGGACCGGAGGAACCTGGACCATCACATAATCCACAATGTCCTCACTAGAGATACACCAAAAAAACAACTTATAAACATTTTAAATGACAAAGTAATACTAAGAAAAATCCCTCTCACGTTACTTTGATCCTTTATTACCATGTTCTCCTGATGTTGACCTTGAGATAATCTCTTCTGCTGATTCTGATGCCTTTAGTAGCTGCCAACCTAAAAGTAAACAAACAAACTTTAATAAACAAACCTACAAAATGTTTATCTTACTTCAAAAAGTTGTTTTCAGACTCCATCTGCGCGATTACCTTGAAATGTTTTCGGCAACACAAAGCAAACAAAGTTATGAATAACATTTGTATTATTATTTATACACTTCGACATTGTATTATACTTAATCACTTACCAAATCGTAGAGAAACAGCCAGTGTGGCGCTGAAGCACATTTGGGTAATAAAACATTTTACCTCAGAGTTCAGTTGGACTCAGAGCTGTACACGATAGATCGATATCTTATCTAAGATCTGATGTGAAAACTGATGGTTACACTTTACCAATGCCAAAAATAATTTGCATTTTAATTTGACTATCGTGAACTAAATCAATAAATTGTGCAGTCTTGTCCTTACAGTAAGCTTTGAATTTCTGTGAGGATTGATTGACAGGTGACATGAAGGTGGGCGTGTTCCAAAGCCTAGTCAGAAAGCAATCTGATGTTTTAATTATTTTAAACAAACTCTTCATAACACTTTTATGTGAATAAACTTTTTTGTTTTATGTGAAAACGTGTTCACTGTCTAATAATATATACTACAATATTACCCCATACATTGTGCTATTTGGCAGTTTGATATATTCGCTTAAAACACATTTATTCAAATTTCATTTCTTTATTTCTTTAAATAAAAATGTCTGTCAAAATCTGTCCAACCCGGACAGAACTGAGATATTTCAATGTATGTACTATTCACATTTTCCATTAGTCAGGCACGTCGCCCCGCCCATTTAGCGCAAACATTCCGCGCTGACGTGAGACGGGCCAATCAAATACCCAGAAAGTCCCCGTGAGACTACGAAGGAGGCGGTTCCGTGTGACGTCTTTTCATTTTTTTTATGGGAAGTGATGAGTTTCACGCCACGCCTTTGCGTGAAGAATTTTTTGAGTCCGATTTAAGCAAGTTGAAGTCTCTTGCGCGTTTTATAATTTAGCGGGACAAACAGCGGACATGGCTTATCACAACCAATACAGACCACCTCAATTTAACAACGCACCGCCGGATCAGAGCTTTCTATGGAATATATTTCAGAGGTTAGTGAAAACGCGATCACGATTCCGCATTTCAACGTCTGTCGATGATTTGACAAGCACAGCAAGAAAGGCATGTTGACGCAAGCCACGTACAAGACGTGTGTGGGAACTTTCACAGGATTGTACAACTCGCTAAAGCAAACGAATCTTTTCTCCGCGAAATCTCGGGAATTGTTTAGAAATTGTTTTGCTTTTCGACGGACAGACGTCTTACTTTCATTTTCAACACACCCAACAAAGCAATTTTATTTCTTTAGCGATCATTGCAACTGATATAACTTTCAAGCATATGGCCGTGAATATCAGTCCTTTTTTTGAACCCTTATGCATAACGGTTAACGGTAATTATGTCGATTAACTAGTTAGATCGTTTACATAGTAATAAATTATGTAATATTGCAGAGGATTGACTTGAGGTTTCACACAAGACACGTTCTTCCGTTCAATATGCGCTATTTTGTTAATAATCGTCCAGCAGACGCATATTTAACGGTTACGTCAAGGTCCGGCAACACGAGCGTTGCGTTTAAAGCGTCGCGGGTCAAGTTAAAAATAGTTGAACTTTTAAAAGCACGTTTCGAGATCCAAGCGTACGGCTCTTTTCACGAAGACGCGTCCTCTGTGAGCTCAAAACGTGATCTTGGGTTCAAAACACTGATCAACGTGGTCGGTGAACGTAACGTTTGAATCTCGCTGCCTCTTTAATTTATGCTGAATGAGTAATCTCAAGGAGTGTTGTCCTCGGTCATATGATTTAGGAATGTGTAGTGAGTCACGATCGTGTATCTATACATTAACCCTTTGCCATGAGTCTACATTGTGCAAGTGTTTCCATGATAATACTAAACTTCAAAGACAATGTTTTAAAAACAGTATCACGTGCTTTATCTGGATAATAGTATATATCTGACAGGTATGATTTACAGCACTGTTATGATTATATACTGTAGATCCCATCAGACCTTTCATGTGACCCTGGACAACAAAACCAGATTTATGGGTCAATTTTTCGAAATTGAGATTTTTACATAATCTGAAAGATGAATAGTTAAGATTTCTAATGATGTTAAGGTTGTCAGGATTAAACCATATTTTGCGGAGGTACTCCGTAATCTGAGGGAGCAAAATAAATTAAATACTGAGAAAATCGCCTTTGAAGTTGATAATCAGAGATGCTGGCCATCCACTCGCAATAAGAAGGTTTTTACATATTTAAGGTAGGAAATGTCCTAAATATCTTCATGGAACATGATCTTTACTTAGTATTCTAATGATTTTTGGCATTAAAGAATTTTGACCCATACAATGTTTTTTTGTCTTTTACTCAAATTTTCCCCTGCTACTTAAGACTGGTTTTGTGATCCAAGATCACACATTTGGTGGAACGTTGGAAAATTCAAGTAACTTGTGTTAAAATCAGGGAAAGTGATACTTTTTTTCTACCTGGCTCCTATTAAGAATGGGAAAACAGCCCAGATGTTGATATCATACTTTCTGTTCATGAAGGTCATAGGTAGTCTGGCCATCTATGAATAATCCAAAGAATTTTTGCACCAATTCCTTATAAATGAAGACTGACTGACGGTTACTTCTGAATGTCTTGTGTGAATAGGAGTCACAAGTTCAAACATTGACTGGTGGGCCGGGTCCTGCTTGACAAACAAGCCAACAAGACATTCCCTTCACAGTTTAGTGTGGTTATGACCCAAACTGAACTCCCTTTCAAGGTTTTTGGTGTTGATATTATGGAGGCCTCTCTGAGTCCAGTCGCTGCTGTTTTTCTAAGGTCTCCCCCATGTTTTTCTTCAACGACCCAGAAATACTGGGGTTTTTGTTGGTGTGCTAAGACACGAAGAGTTTTTGGAATGTTACTTACTTCATTTTTTATTTCATAATACCGGTTCAGGGTTTTGTAAAATCCCTTCCTTCTATAATCTGATCACAAATTAGACCAAAGGATACTGTGTTGTTTCCACATGGAAAGACATTCAACAAAGAATGGTTGTTATGGAAACATGGTCTTTTTACGATTCATGGCACACGTGTAATGGAAAGGACACTCCCAATAGCAGAAATAGTCAAGTCTCTCTTTGTGTGGCTGACTTTCCACTTCTATGAAATCATCGCTGCAATGTTATTACGAAAGAGAATCATAAAAATATCAGCATGAGGCTGTGCCTTCATAACATCGGTGAACAGATGAACAAATGAATGAATAATGTGCCATATTTACATTCACAGGATAAGAAAACAATGTATGAATGACTAGTTTTTATTCAGTAAGTGTGGCTTTGAAGCAGGAAGCTTCTGAATCGTCGTCCAATAGTTTCATTTGATTAGACCTTTGATGTAAACACATCCTGTTTTGTGGCTTCTTGGTAGACTGTTAATTTCCTTACACATTTCAACCAAATACACAATTTACTTCATCGTTTTGTCATTCACTATATAGAGTTTAACATAAGTTATATATTTTGGGCTAGCAACTCATCAATATGGTTTTTGTTTCCTCCAGGGTAGATAAAGACAGGAGTGGGGCAATATCAGACACAGAACTTCAACAGGCTTTATCGAATGGTATGTTTTTTCCTTTTCTTTTATTCTAAGTAGTCACATCATCACGAATACCTACAGAGATTGAATTGTATTTATATAGCAAATAATAAGAAGTTTCCACGTACAATATTACACTTTTTTTTGTATCCACCTTTTTGGCATTGCGTGAAATTGCCCATTATGCCTTGCGTGTATGCGTAGGGGTGATGCTTAAGACTTCCGGTTTGCCTCTTGATCCCATTACTTAGGCTTTACCAAGTTAGCTTGAATGCTTTTAACTGACGTTATAATATATGTCATTTAAAACAGCATAATGTCAAAGAGCAGTGTCTAAATTATTTCACAAGGACCACACGGGCATGTGTCTTTAACCTAGACCGTAAAAAACAATTTTGTTTCTCACCATAAATTGGACACATTTGATATATCGTCTAATGTACAGTATGTGGACGGCCAAGAGCTTCACATTTAGAAAAACGCTTAAAAATGGACAAATTCTTTGCCATAACCATTAACATTTCGCATTTTTATAGCAGAGGTTGCTGAGTCCAGTGTTCTTAACAGGGAAGTCATAATCTAAGGGGAAGATTTTGATACCCAAACCAGATATAAATAAACCTGATCACATCGCGTTGGATTTTTCATAAAATCACGGAGTGTTGGAGACATCTGGATGGTTCATTGTGACTGGTTCTGGTATGTCACGTAGTGATACAGCTGCTGTGTTGTTAAACGTGCCTTTATTAATAGAGCTACAAAGCTGACTCGGCCAAACATTACATACAAAATACTTTTAAGTAGTGTGTATTTCCTGCGTCATCCAATGGGAATACATGTGTTCGAATACAGCACAACTGTAATATTAAACTTAAACTTTATTTGATTTTATAATGAATTATTATAATGTCACTTGGATGTATATAATAGTGATATACTATGCAATGACAATAAAGTAAATAGCGAAGTAAATAATATGTTATATTGTTTTTGAGAGGTGCATAATGTAATAGTCAGAGCTAAGACCGAACTGTCTTTAAATGTTATTAACTTTACACTCTAGTTGTGTCACGTGGCAACACTCGTTCACAAGGTTTTCCGAGCTTTCTGTGGATGTTGTGACAGCCTTTTACTGCAAAATTTCTTAGGGAAACATTACTTTTGACCATTAACAGAAATGTCCTATAACATAGTAACAAATACAAAACGGAAGTGCAGAGCATCAAACAGGAAGTCACTGTCAGTAATGGCGCCCTCCATGGAGACGTCAAGGAATAGGTGAATACAGTAACCAGGTTTTCAGATTAACAGGAACTAACAGTAAAAGGCATCACGATTTTTTTCTGTAACGTTCAATTTATCATATGTGCCTACGGTTATTTTTGCAGAAGTTAAAACTAACCAAATGTTTTTTAGCACCACAGATAAAATGTGCATATTTAAAAACACTCATTGAGGACTACACAGCCCTTTCATTTGTACGTTGTTCAAATAGTGACATTTTACATGGACATAAATGCATACATACAGACGCTTTTATCCAGAGTGACTTACATTGCGTTATGCCATACATTTGTTACTAAGAATGTGCATTTCCCGGGTACGAACCCACGACCTTGGGGTTGCTATCGCCATGCTCTACCCACTAACATTTTAAGGCAATTTTTTACAGTTTATATTAAAGATGCACCGATGTATCGGCCATTGATCGGTGTCGGTCTATGAAACAATTTTTCACATTAACGGCTGATAGTTAATAAACAGACGAGGATCAGGTCCGATATATCCTGTCAGTCTGGATGGGAAAATGGGAAAATATAATGAATTTGTGCTCTGTATATGGAAAATGTTAAAAAAGCTCACCAGTTTGATGTTCAATATTAATAGTAGTCATTATATGAATAAATAACATTCAGAAAGTTAAGAAATATTCATGCAATCTTCAGAATCCGTATAGGCAGATATCACGCTGAATAATCGTCTGTCTGTATCAATAGAGAAATATAGTATCGGTTCATATATGATGTCTATGATTTTGACGCTGTGTTTCTGAGACTAAATAAAAGTAGCCTTGAATCCAAATATAGTTCTTATTAAAAAAGTAAACCAACCAATCCTTCTGGGGAATCACAATGTCAATACAAAACACAGGTTGAGTCAACGCCACCATTCATTCTGAGGGCAACTATCATAGACGACAGCTTATTTCAGCAGCCGATGCTGCTTTATGAGCATAAGATAGCCTTGTGCCAATGTGGATCAGAGATGTTTCACACCTGCCAGAAGCTGTTATCTGCCCTAAGCAGTGAGGTATGTGTGGCGAGCGCCTTATTGAAGTACAGAATTAGCAGAAAACTCTGTCATTCTTGAGAACTGGCTGTGTTAGTTTAAGCTGAACGGTTCAATGTTCCTGGTGCCTGTTCCTGTCAGCGCTGCTGCAGAGAACTGCTGCTTTATAGCATGCTGATACTGCGCTCTGTATTTGCCAGTGACGTCATGAAGCGTGTAACATTGTAGTAACCATCTGATGTATTGCAGGAGTGTGCCACCTCCCACTTGTGTTTCATAGGTTTTTTGTATTATAAAAAAAACATGGCATGTCAGATGTTGTGTAGTGGATGATGATGTTCCGTGTGTCCTGCTATTAGATGGTTCAGTGGTCAGCTTAAGCCTTTCAGCTCTGCTAAAGTCTGTGTCTGAATGTCCCCGAATGCGCCCCAAGGACACAGCGCTCATGTCAGGTTTCTGATCTTAAACATTAGTGCAATATGTGCGGAATGTCTACGTATGTCCAATAGTGACATTTGCTTGAGATTATTAGTACAGTTAAATGACACATTCTTGAACCCATAATATTCTGTTGGCTTATGTGGAAATGATAATATATTAATGGCTATTGTGCCGATAAATTCAAAATAGCCAAATATCACCCACCTTTCTTTATCAAACTATTGTTTTTTGGGGCTTCTGGGTTTATTTGCTGTATAAGTGCTCAACCCTGTCGTTTAGCTGGTTCAACGAATTTATGCACTCTCGATTTTCTCAGAAGGTTCTCCAGGCGTTTGCTGGAGTAATGCTGTTCACAGATTTATATCACAGGTCAAGAGCTGGTGCTGTAGGGAACACTGGCAGTGGGCAGCAATGATTTACCATGTCATAACCGTTCAGTTTTAAGAGTATTCTGCCCACCAACTCAATCCACCTTCTCTTATAAATTCACTCCGTGGCTGGGGTATAATGAATTTAACTTAAAACGTAAGCAGAAATAAACACATTGAAACTTCCTGTCAGCTCTGGTAATGGGGACACAAATTTTGCTTTTCACTAGGTCTAGAGTGCCTTTGCACGGTTGCTAGTGTCGTTTTTTGCGGTGCTTTGGGCTATTGAGTTCAGCTTTTTAGGATATTTGTTAAATATTTTCATAGTAGTAGGATGTTCTTGATGTACATATACATCCTTGTTTACAGGGTAATGCCAACAGTAGATTTAAGCCAGCCATACTGGGTGAACTGGGAAAGTCTCTTTGACTCCTGTGACACAATGACCTTAATATGCAATCTCTGTTTCTCTGCAAATTGTCACAAAAATGGAAAACCCATTGTATTCAACATATCATCGCTATCCTTATGAAACCTTGTATGTCCAAATTTGCTGAACAACAATTAACTTTTAAAATGATTACATACTGTGTTATCAAGCACTTCTAATGATTAGACATTTGCAAGCTCATTGACAAAAATAAGGGTGACTAATAATAATGATTTATGGCAAAAAAATAAAATCACAATATGTGGAGATACAAGGTTTCAGAACGACAGTACTGGTGATATGAAGTTTTGGAAAAGTTCTCTCTTCTTACAGTATTTTAAACAGATGGAACAGAAATACGTGAAGAGTGACAGTGTATCCATTTCAGCTACATCCTGGCTGACAAAGCAATCTTATTTTATGAGTTTAGATTAATAAGTTGTATGATAAGTCACTTAAGTTTTACAAGGAAAGCCATAAAAAGAATGGCGTTCCAAAGACGTTGTGACAAATGTGTCTTGGTATTTTTAAGATCTTCAGCTGCAGCGCGAGGATGTGCTCGAACAGAGAGAAACAGATTAGATTGGTTGTGTTTTGTTATTGATTGTCAGGTCTGGCTCCTTTTACGCACTCAGTGTGACACAAATTTCTTATTGCTGGAATCTTACCAGATCGCTTATGGTTAGGATACAGTGTTACACATTGTGGCAAAATGTTTTCTTTACTCGACTTGAAGATATTTACTTAAAGTGGCAGTTTCTGCATATCTCATGTTAATCTTGAGTACTTAGAGAATATTACCGCACCCTTCAAATATCTGTAGTGTCTTTAGTTTGATCACATTGATAAAAGAAAGATACAGATATACGATTATTTCTGAAAACATACAACCTGCACGTGTACGGGCGGAACTACAGCACGTGCACACCCATTGCCAACAAAACACAGACATATGACTCCGTTTCACTTACTGCGTGCGGTTCATGTCCGGCATCTTTTAGCGCTGGGACCGCTCCATTCGTCAGTTTCAAACAATCTTCAAATCCAGTGTTATATCCCCCTTTTATATAACCTTCCTCACAGATATGCAGTGAACAAACAGACACAGCTAAACATAGCGAACGCAGTGCTCTCTCTTTCTTTTACTCCAGCTTGTTGACGTGTGTGCATGCTCCTCCTGTTGTCCCTGGTTGATGCGTGGGCGTGCTCTTTCTTCTGGCTCTGGCGGGTTGAAGCGTGGGGGTATTTTTCCAGGAGAATTGTCCAATAAGGGACTAAGAAAAGTTGTTACGAAACGGATTTTCATGTTTAAAAAAACTTTCCGAAACCTATACGTTCGCTGGGGCAGTGTATCAAGCAGGGAAATACTACTATATACGTCCAACTCGTTTTTTGACAAGTTGACCATGTTAAGCATGAGAAGACAGAAAACATGAAACACCTTTGCACCCCACCTTTAAATGTATTACAGGTTTTAAAATCAAAAAGACTGATGTTGCAGTTCCTAATAAAGATACTGGTTAAATTGCCCAAAGGTTTTACTTGTATTTGTTGCTTGGCGAGTGTTCATTTTGGACAGTGCTTGGATATAAACTACACTTACTGTCCTTGTTAATTTGTAATTTGTTAAAACGTATCAATTTTGTATTACATTTTTTTTTATCAGCTACGGGTTTAAGTCTTGTTAATACATGCAGTGTTGTTATTTGTTAGACGGCTGGTTTCTTGTCCAGAGTTGTGAGTTGAATGTTGTTGTTTTTCCATGATTTCTCTCGAAGTGGGCAGTGCTGTGACTAGAGCCACTGTGGAGCACATAGGGGCATCTTTGTACCTCTCTCTCTCTCTCTCTCTCTCTCTCTCTCTCTCTCTCTCTGAGATGGGTCCACACTATTTGCAATCATCTACCTAATGTGATCAGTGTGACCTTGGTGACAGAGGAAGACCATTACAAAGTTTGTTTCCAGTACACTTCTGCCCAAAACTACAGAATCTTTTTTTTGTAAATTATATAAAACGGTTAATAAGATTGCAAGTCTTTTCCTCTCTTCGCAGCTTCATGTGTGTTTGAAAGAGAGAGATGCCATGACTCAGCATAGCCAGAAAGAATGGCTTTATTTTACAGCTCTGCGTTATTGTGCCTTTTGGTTTTGTAACCCTCAGCACACCCAATGTGCTCAGTAGGTTTGCTAAGATAAGCACACTGAAACAAATGATATAATGTTTTTTTTGAAGAATTAGAGTCTTTGCTGTTCTGGGAACTGTAATTTATGTTCCTCAAGGTCAGCAAAGGTGCCTGAAGCTTACCTAAAACATCTCAGTTCACAAAGTAAAGTTATTTACAAAACAATTGAGCAAGTTTCATAATAACACTTCTAGTGACGTTACATCGGCATGCATTAAAACTCAACTATAAACATAAACACAATAGAATACATCGTAAGTAAAACAAAGAGTGGAAATTAAAAATCTAAATGAAATCAAAACTATATCTGTTTAGTCGATTAATCGATGACTTTAACCTTAGTCTGCATATTTCATTATATTTATATCTTAATATTTGATCACAATGTAACTTTCTACATTTCTGAGACATATCTTTCTTCATGCAGATGATTAAAAAAATAATATGAACCAATAACATTATCGCCTATTTTTCATAATCCAATCACATCGCAAGTATCACTCTACAGTACATTATCTATAATTGAATATTCTGTTTTATGTCATATTAAAAAAGTCAAATGAGTTGTGAACAAGATGTTCATGTGGTCTTTAACATGACATGAATTCTTTAACCAAATGTAATCTGTGGCGTTTCGTTTCCAGGCACATGGACACCTTTCAACCCTGTGACCGTCAGATCAATTATATGTGAGTATTAATGCCGTCTTGTGTTCATGCACACCGTCATTCACAATCTCTCTCTTGTTATCACTCTCAATGCTTTTTGTTTGTTTGTATGTGTGCTCCATGGACACCTTGAATGCTTTCTATTAAGACACTTGGTTAAGAAACACTTCGTTGTTTCAGCTCAAACTTGAATCATGAAGCTGTCAGCTGAGAGACGAGTGGCTAAACATTTGGCAGGATTTTGTCTAAAGCAGCAGAAATTGTCAGAGGTTTTTTGTGGAAGGTATCCAGGAATAAATGTGTGTCTGTTGATTGTTAACTCCAGAAAATGTATTTTCATCTGAGGTTAAGAGTTCACACTTGGACAACCATAGTTCACTTGTGATCTTCATGAAATACATTTATGTATTTTTTGTCTGTCATGGGGAGTCCTTGTAGATTCTTTCTCAGTTTGGTCTTTTAAAGTCTCAATTGAATGACAAGGCAGTCTAAGAATATTTTTGCTAATCTCTTTATTTATTACAAAACACGACATCTTTGCTAATTCAAACCAACATGTTTCGAATGGATCCTGTGACTGGACCAGTAAACAGTAAATAATTAGGACAGGAAATGACCTCACCATTTACATTATACAATAAATTCAAGCACTCCTACTGAATGCATGGAATACGTTTATTTGTGTATGAAAAGTGACAAAAGGTAAAACTAAACATAGATCTCTTTTCAGCTATGTTTGATCGAGAAAACAAAGGAGGGGTTAGCTTCAACGAGTTTGCCGGCGTTTGGAAGTACATCACAGACTGGCAGAATATCTTCCGTACCTACGACAGGGATAACTCGGGGTTTATCGACAAGAACGAACTCAAACAGGCTCTTACTGGCTTTGGTAAGTAGTTATGCTTTCTTATTGACGTCTGTAAGTGAAACTGCATCAGAGCCAGTGATCTAGCAGACTGTGTGCCGAGTCCCTGCACAGGTTCCTTTCCTATTCCCGTCTCTCACCCAGTCTCATTTTCTGTCCCTCTGTACTAAAAAAACAAATATATCTAATCTAATAAATTAAAAAAGGCCAATAGATGAAACGTTAAGGACAGATAAACTTTTTAAAATGAATTTCATAAAGAGTAAATATTACACTTCCATTTCATGCAGTGTGTTTGTTGCTGTGTGTGAATGTAAGAAGTCTGCCAAGTTGCAAAGCTCGAAAGTGAACAAATAACAGTTATCGACTTAGGAAAAACATAAGGATGCATCATTTATTGTATTTTCATTGATGTAATGTTACTTTTGATAAAATGCTAAAATCCTATCTCTTCACACAGGTTATCGTCTTTCAGATCAGTTCTATAATACGCTGATAGAGAAATTTGACCGTCAGAAGAGGAGCCAAGTGGCATTTGATGACTTTATTCAGTGCTGTATTGTTTTACAGGTAATGATCGATTTTATATTTTAATCTATTATATAAACATATTTTTTATGTTTATATTATAACAATGAACATAATGTTGTTCTTGAGGGGTCACCTGGCATTTTTGTCAAGTTCTTGGTTTAGATATGATAATATCTAGATATATAGTTTGATATATTGTGATCTGTCACTCAGTTGTTCGTCTTAAATATACTCAAATAATCAAGTGTGCCTGGTTAGAAATGAAACACAATGTTTTGCCATTTCATAGATTTCTTAATTCTTTTGACTTCTTTCGAGTTTTTCCAAACCTGTGTGAACATTGTAACTAAAAATATATATCATAAAGTATAATGAGGTTAAGTATTAATATTTCTAAAAATATTTAGGCCCTAATGTATGTAGTATATAAACATACAGATTCTGTTTTTGTTTTAACAGAGGTTAACTGATGTGTTCCGACGATATGACACAGACCAGGACGGCTGGATCCAGGTGTCATATGAGCAGTATCTCTCAATGGTCTTCAACGTGGTATAGCACAGCACAAGCATGTCTGCACTCTCCTGTGCCAAACACCAAATGCCCCTCCCCTGCAGTCTTCCAGTAGATGACTCAACACTACCCTCTAGAGGAGGGTGCGGGGATGGAACCTTTATGACTCTTAATTCTGTCTGTCTGTTCGTCTGTTAGTAGTCATATCATATTTCTTTATTATGTTAACCATATTATTATTGTAAGAGTCTACAGAATATCACTCGCTCTTCTGTGTTCAAAGAATGTCGCCATTGTGAAAATCATATTTAGACCAGTTGCATGCTTTCTTGTAAACCTCCTTAACGTCAAAGCATGAACTAATGTTTCTTTATTGGCTGAATTGAATTCATGTTTACAAAGACGTACTGTGAGAACAGGTTGTTTCGTCATTATAAGATCCTTTTTTGGATTGACTGTCAGCTCTTCCATATATTTGTAAAGAATTATATTTTTAATCTGCACAGTAATGTAACAAATTCAACGTTTTATTTTGGGAAGGAGGTACATATGTTTTGTATGCCTTTTTCATGCATGATGCCTTACAACTTTAAAAATAACTAAGGTGAGCTGTTTTATTAAAAACTGGAAAATAAATGAATCTTTTTGTTTCTCGGAATCATTCTTTAAAATACTTTTCATTTATAGCTCAACTCTTCCCCCTCGTGTATTTTTTTTAATACATTGCACAAAAAGGTCCTTGTCTAACCAGAGGCTGAAGGAATGATGTGTTGCTATGTGTTATTTAGGTTTTACTCCAGGAAAGCTTGAATTTGTCCAGAAAGAGGAACCTTAACTTTTAGGCAACACTAGACAACACTGATGCCCTTAACTGTGTTGCTCTGGTGCAGCTTATTTAAA
Source organism: Triplophysa dalaica (assembly GCF_015846415.1). Lineage (NCBI taxonomy): Eukaryota > Metazoa > Chordata > Actinopteri > Cypriniformes > Nemacheilidae > Triplophysa > Triplophysa dalaica. The sequence continues at coordinate 8,896,999 of NC_079564.1, forward strand.
TTGCTTACACACTAGGGCTGTGCAATTAATCGAAAATGAATCGTCAATTTTGGCCTTCAACAATTACAAAAAACTAAATAATCGATGTAAAACGATTATTGTGCCACATTACATTTAGCGAGGATCCTTTCTTTTCTTGTGGTATAAATCCACAGTGCACCCCTTTCCTTTACAGTGGTTCAGCCCAGCCGTGCTGTTTCTTTACATTTTATTTTTCAGTTAAATTGACAGTTTTAAATCCAAGTTTCACATTTTCTACGTTGTTTTAAAAGTTAGTAAGTAATCGTGTAAAATAACCGTGATCTCAATATTGTACGAAATAACCGTGTTATAATTTCTGTCATAATCGAGCAGCCCTATTACATACTAAAAGTCCTACTTGAGGCACACTGACTGAGTGAAACCATTTACTCCAATAATTAATCTGCAGACCACGTCTTCAAAATAGCAGGAACATTATCTGACACTCTTGTGTGCTGCTGAAAAACAATTGCGTTTAATTTGGGAAATACTGACATTAAAAATGCTTGTAAAAACACTTTTATTTCATTATTAATGTATTTATTTACTTCACATTTATAAATATTCTAAATATTTTTCTTTACATTTTGATATAGTTCTAAATCTTGTGTTTGATGTTGTTACGTCTGTGTCATGTTAAAAACTGTTTTATCAAAAGTTTGGAGTGAGATCACATCTGATAGGAGAGGAGCCATTTAAAGTTGCAGCAGTGGCCCTCAGCCCCACCCAAATCCCTCAAGGTTTTTTTTAGCAGTTCAATTACACTATTATTAAAATTGATCAGCTCAATTAAAAGTTATAGCCTACCAATTTGTAAACCTGATAAATGATAAATGGCTCCCAGTATTTATTTTCCATATATGGCAGTATATGGGGGATGAGATCTGTTTGGTTACCTACATTCTTCCAAATATCTCCCTTTGTGTTTAGCAGAACAAATAAATTGTACACAGCTTTGAAACAATCTAATGGTAAATGATGACAGAATTTTCATTATTTGGTGAACTGTCCATTTAAGGCTGATACTGATGTATTTGAGACAGAGGAGCATATGATCACATGATCACATGTCATACGTATAAAAAGGCAATGCAAGATAAAAAATTGTTGCTTTCAATAGGCATATTGTAATCATGATTATACATTCAAATCGTTTGTATGTAAATTTCTTATTAGTTATTAGTCTTATTACAAACAATTAATTAATCTTAACACTGGGCCTCATGTATGAAACGAGCGTGCGGTCGTTTCCACGCAAAACGTGTTATTATTAATCAATATGACACACGCATGCATTGATGTTTTTAATTCTGCGATGTTCGATGAGGTGGAAGACGCGCACTGTGTCACAGCTCGAGGTTGCCTGGCTTTGAGTGCCACAGACCACTTTCCTTCACCTAAATTAAGCAATTTGTATAAATACATTTAGCCCTACATATAAACATTATTCTATAATTGCGCCCTAAAATTATCAGTCAATTATATCTACATTAATTTTTACATTAACACATCAATTTAACTTAAACAAAGTTTTTCAAGACTGAGGTCAAATTCAGTTTATTTAAATGTAAATGCATTATACAACCAAACTAATTTAAAGCAACAACAATACTTTCAGTGTAAAAATAATCAAATAAAATATTGGCGCTTATATTTACAAAACAATAAGGAAATACCGTGTGGAGTTCGGTTGACCATAGCGATGTCTTTCCAAACTGTTTTTTTACTTCCTTTGAATCCGCTTTTCAAGGTTAAACTTCAATTACAGCTTTCCTGTAGCTCAGTGGTAATCGCATTGCGATAACAACGCAAGGTTGTGGGTTCGATACCAGTGCATTGCAAATACCTATGTAAAATGTATAGGATAAAGCAATGTAAGTCGCTTTGGATAAAAGCGTCTGCCAAATGACTAAATGTAAAATGTAATTTCGAAATCGGTAAAGTTCATCTTTTTGTCCGGATTTTACAAGGTGGCTCATTAGAAACATATAAATGTACACGAAAAAAAGTTGTACTGAGTGACATGAAAAAGAGAGAAAATTCGTGTTGATGAACACGAATTAATAAATTACAGTTCGTGACAATTTCACGAATTCCCGGAAATGTCCCAATTTAATGAATGAATGAACACTGCCAGTAAATGGATCAGTTAAACATTGGGCGCTGCGTCAGTGAATCTCGGGTGACATCTAGTGCACTTTGTGGAGAACGTCCGGTTCCCTAAACTGTCAAGACTTACAAGTTAATCACCTAATTGTTTTTCTCAAGACTGGTCGTAACTAATTATCACTATCATCACTAATGACACACAGTGGTTGTCTTTGTGCAGAAGATCTCCGATTGAGCTTCTTTCCCTCATTAGTCATTACTGTATAAAATTAATGATATATAAAATGTCCAGTTGGTGCTGTCGGATATTAGATTAAATTGTAATTATTATTTACATTTTTACTCTTATTTTTGCTCAAGTGTGTTTCTTTTAATATTTAAAAGAATGCCCTTTCGGAAAATATTTTTTTTTAATAATCGTCAAATACACACTGGATATTGTTTAACAATCGGATGCAATACATCTCTGCTGTTCTGCAAGTTATTATTAAATTATGTCATTATATTGTATTATACTACAATTATTATTTTCAGCTAGCAATAAAGCTAAATTTAATGAATAAATCTCTGTTCTGAGTTCCTTTCAAAGAGAACCGGGAAATTTCTGATTACCACTAAATTTAGGCCTGAATTTTAAGCTTTAAAGATTGTAAGTAAATGAGTAAGTAATATAGCACCTTTCACAGACTCAAGTGCTTTACATTAAAATAATATACGTAAAATACATAAGCATTACCATGTTAATAATAAATGATGATAATCATGATGTGTCTTACTCACGCTACAAATGTGTGTTAATGTGTGAAACAGAAAGCCGAAAAGTGAAAAGATACCTGCAGACCCACACCTGAATATATGACTGTGATGATCGTCTAGACTTGTTGATCTTTAGTCATGCTTCAATGACTGAAACAAGTTTTGTAGACTAATTTTATTATAGAAAATATGAATGTGTGTTTCAATACAAAATTACAGTGCATTGTGAAGCCTTTCAGTGAATTCAGCTCTCGCTCATCCAAAAATAACAAGGTTCCTTCTGAGTATAATTGAGATATTGAGCTACAGTTCGCCATTCATTTGACTTTGTATGTAAAACCTTTTCATTTCATAAAAAAGCCCCAAAATGAACACAACGTAAAGAAAAAAACATAACGTTTGTAAATAAGATGAATATTTGAATAATTCAGTGTGATTATGTAATTATAAGAGTCAACAGGTTTTTGTGAGGTCTGTAAATGTCATCACTGTAGGCAAGTAAATATATATACCATTATATATACCATATACCATAATATACCCTTAAGGTCAATAAAGGTCATCACCAGTGTCAAAGTCAAATTCCTTGTGTGTGTGAAGATATTTGGCAATAAAGCTCCTTCAGATTCAGATTCAGAAAGGTCTGAGTACGCAAGCGCGTTTGTGTGTGCGTGCGTGTGTGTGTGTGTGTGTGTGTGAGACAGAGAGAGAGTGAGTGAGAGAGAGAGAGAGAGAGAGAGAGAGAGAGTGAGTGAGTGAGAGAGAGAGAGAGAGAGAGAGAGAGTGAGAGAGAGAGAGAGAGAGAGAGAGAGAGATGCAGCAGCAGCAGCAGCACTGTTGTGCAGACTGTGAAGTGCACGGCAGTGTGAGAACTCGGCGGTAGGGGGACCTCCTATCCACCAAACACCGGGCTTTAATTCCGTTCACACTGTGAGACCACATAGTCCAGCACTGAGATTCACGCACCGATACGGATATATCGCTCTTGCAATCTGATTTCTGGATAAAACTATTCATCTGCAGCGCGAGGCTCTCCAGGTAAGAAACGCGTTTGCGCGCATCTCAATTTCCACACAGTTTTATTCAATTGTTAGACACTGAGCGCTTGCTGACAGGCTCTCATAAGGATGATCGGCAATAGTGAAATAACTACAGCATGTGTCAGTGGTGACCATATGAATGAAAACATCACTGTCATGGATCTATCCGGTGAGAAACGATTGAATTTTCAGCGTGTCACTGCAATCGATCTTACAGCTGCGGAGAATCTGGACCTCGCTCAAGTGACCATAAGGATCGTCAGTGAACTGTTGCTTGCGATGCTGTTTCTCTCTAGTCAGAGCAATGGACGTGTTTGTATTATCTGCACAGCTTGGCTTTGAAGTATTTTGGAGTGTTTGTTTTCTGGTAAGATCGAGTAGCCTAAAGGAATAAGTTATAACACGTATCCATCACAGAATAACACGGTAAATAGATATTGCTCTGTTTCGAGAAGACTTTCCAATGATAAGTGTATCGGCACTTGCACGCGTATGGCGTCATATAGCGTTGCGTTGTCGTGCCATGTAGTTGCGCTGACAGTCGCGTTGGATGCTGATGCTTTGGGGCCAAGCGTTGAGAATATAGCGCAGCGGGCTGGACCATGACGCCAACATCCAGCGCAAAAAAGTGGATCAGTAGACTTGTATTGTAAATATAACTGCGTTTTGGGTCGTGTAAGTTAAAATGATTTACTTTTAGTGTTAAGCAACACAGTGATTCAGATGCAGTAATTTTGCCAGATCTTAATGAACGAATATTAACTATTAATTTTTGTATGTGATGTGCTATGAGCGCCTGCTGGATTGCATTGCATATGCATACGTTTTGATGTAATGGTAGATTATAATGCTTTGTGTGGAATTTAAACAGCAGTGTTGATGATTCTCCATATGTGATGAAAAAGTGAATGAACTACACACTTGGATTTACATTTTAAAGAACACTTTTATTCAAATCCAAGTGCCACATGTGTGTTTTTTTCTCATTTATCAGTGCATATTTGGAGCTATAGTAAATCAACTCACAACTGTCTATCATCCTAAAATCAACATTGACAGACACGTCTAAAAAAGTGTCAAGGTTTTAATTTGTTTTCTCACTTTTAGAGTGTAGTGTATTTCTTGTTCATTTCTTTCCTCATAGTGTGTATCGGTTCTTACACAGGTATGCACACTGAAATGCACACACACAGCTTTTTGGCTCTGTGCTGCAGGGGATTCAAATGGACCAAAGATGTTCACATACAATTTAGGATGTTTCATATTTAAAATCTTTTATTTTTAGCCTCTAAGAGCTAAGCACCTCTCTTTTCCTTTTTTACTATCAGCCTTTCTGTCTGTTTGTGTGAGTGAGGGCTTGACAGGCTGCCTACAGGCTTGCCCTTTTTTCTATACCCTGCTGTGAGGCATCAATAATAAATGATTTTCAGATTGGCACATCTCTCTGTGTGGTACATGGCAGTAATGAGACGATGCTCTTCTCTTTAAAATAACCCTAAGTTACAAGAGAATGTTTGTGCACTGTGTCAATATATCTGAGGGAATGATTCCTGATATAACTACAATCAAAGCAGTTTCATAAAGCGTGTAATAAAACATTCATAAGGATTGTTTGTGACAAGATGCTTGTGTTACATTCTAAAAGGGAGATACGACAAGCATTTGTAATGTGATTCTGTCCTAATATTGAAGAAATGTAACTCTGTGGATGTGTTGTCCTGTGTGTGATTGTATTCATTACTCTTCATATACTGTAGAAGGCCTACCTGAGGTTGTACTGTACTCTCTATAGCATCTGCCTTAAAGCATAATTCATACACTCTCCTCTGCTTAGTAGTGTGCACTTCAGATATTAGGCCCTTTATCACATCTATAGTGCATACTTCAACCCTAATCTGTGTCCCAATCATCTTTTTCAGAACAGCATCTCAAATCAGAAGCCCTTTATCATAGCTGAGAGACACATTTTAGTCCTGTAGAGCACTCCAGATGAGCTCTGGAGCCACCCAGGCGTTTAAACCGTCTGTTAGGAGTCTTTCTAGATTGCTGTTTTCTCAAAGACATCCCTCTGCTGTTTGTGGAGTTCAGGAGAGAAGCGGGACTGCCCGGGGGAGGTCATCCGATCACGCATCAATCTCTTATTTCAGATTGCGGGAAGAGAATTTAGAAAAGGTGGAATAAAGGACAAGTAAGATTTTCAGGGTAACTGGAGAGCAATAGGAAAGTCTTTCTTAGATGAAAGTCTTTCCAATTTTTTAGATGCCTGAAAAACATCTTCCCCAGAACTTATGGCAAGACTTTTTGAACTATGTTGACTTCTATTCACATGCATGAGAATGCACAAGACTGGAAATGCATCAAGTGATTTTCTACTGTTTATGCAGGTTCAAATTTTGCGAACTGTCCCAGGGGAAGATTAAAACAGTCATTATCAATGGAAAAAGTCATTTTACAAACCCAGACAAGCTTCATTACCTGTTGCCTATCTGTTAGAAACATGGTGCACACTTGTATGGAAAGAGGAATTAAGCAAATATTCAAAGTGACTTATATCTGATAGGTTTGTACAGCCTCATTGTGTAATGACATCTTTATCTTTTGTTGTCATAATTTATTGTCATAGTGAAGAACATAATCTATTTGTTTAGGTTTATCTTTACATATTGTTTGAGCATAAGAGCTGTGTAAATATGTTTTTTATGCTTCTTTCATGCATTTGTTAGCATCACTAAAATGACAGACATGCAATGTCTTCATTGGTCTCAATGGGCGCTAATGAGTATATTTATACGCACACGCACATGCACACACAAACACACACTTACGCAGTCCCATTTCTTCAGGCATTACTTGACATTGTCAGTCTGGTCTGCAGCTACAACACTCATATAATCTAGAAAGAAGAAAAAAGGAATTCTGGGACAGTGTGAGATTTGGGAGTGTAAGAGAGAGAGAGACGGAGATAGAGCACAAAGGCATGTTTATTTTAGTGTCAAAGTTGTGTTTGAAAGTGATTTATTTAGCCTGTAAGGTCTGTTGCTCAGACACTTCCTGGAAAACAGATTTTTTTATTATAAATCTTTCTGTCACCTCTGTGGCTTTTTCTGTACTTTGCGCTGCTAATGATTTAAAAGTTGTGTGAATGTGTGTCAGAAACACACAGTTTTTGTTGATAATGGTCGTGGTTGTCTCGAGGGTTCAAATAATTACACCGAAGACAAAAATTCATATTTTGTTTGAAAATGATGTTATATATTAATATATATTATATATTATATATTAATTTTCATTATTGTATGTCTGAAATATTTTTGCACTGAAATATAAAAAAAATTTAAACATTTTTGTAGAGAGTGTTGATAACCATATGCAATGTTTTCTTGGACATTGTTGGAGAAAAATTAGTACTAGATAGAGTTAGGGTTAGTAATAACATTTTTTTTTTTGTAAATTTATTTTCTTGAAATCCACAGTGAAAAACAGTGAACATTTGCTCCGCCTCTGTGAATCGCATGGATTTTTAACAAAGCTCATCTCTCTGAAAAGTGAGGTGTGCTATGATTGGCCAGTTAACCAGTACGTAGTGATTAGTCGAATACTTCAAGCGTGTGACGTTAATGTAACGCCTCTAACCATATTTGGAACATCAGGTTCCAAAATATTGTACTGACATGTACACCCACCTTACTTACGTATACATTTTGGCGGTCTTAGTCAAATCATACCACAAACTGATGTAGATTTGTGGGGGTGTGGTTACACGAGGTGTTTCAGGCAGATCTAGGTGAGGATTCGCTTTTAGATAGAATGCATCTTTTGTTCCGACACTTAATTTTTGCAGTTTTATGTGTCTAAAACATGCATGGGACACTTATATCACACCAAAGAGACAGAAAATAAATAAATAAATTACAGTATTTGCAAAAGGTGAAAACCGGAGAACCATTCAAAACAACAGAAAAGATGCTCCGTATTTTGACTGGACATCTAGAAATGCTGATTAAACGAAAATTTGGAATGCCCACTTGATTTTTTCCGTGGCTGTATATGTGGCACCGGTTGTGCAGAATTGCTGAACAGGCAGCATTATCCAATCACAGGAAAGAAGCAAGCGACAGAATATTAAAGGGAGGAAGGAAGTGACAGCATATTAAAGATGGCACACTGATGCTGATTAGCTCAAAACTTATTTCAGCTGAATCAACTCTCTTCAGTTCTACTCCGCTCAGCTGTTCATGTGTATGAAAGAGAGAGACGGCATATAATTGTCAGTTTGTAAATTGTTGCTGTGCATCTCTGTGAATATTTGTCATCTGTGTGGATGCTGCAAACGGTTCAACAGTTTTGTGGGTCGACAGCCTAGTAATTCCAACAACCTCCTGAGGTGTTTTTCTGCGCAGGGAGTGGGAAAGTACAGTTCATGTGAGATTTATGAAAAAGACGCGTTGAATAATTGATGAAGTGGAGGTGCTCTTTCCTGGCTTGTTCTTCTGTAACCCTGTGAGAACTGCAAGCTCTTAATGCCTTAAAGCACATTATAACAGGTAGCGTGTCGTGTGTGAAACAGGACAGAAACAACGCATAGGGTCAGAGTTATAAAAGCAGCATGCATGTAAGGTCAGCTGTCTCGATTGAATTTACCCATGGTTGATTTAAACAAAGACTAAAAATCCTATAGATTAAAACAAGGACCCATGCATATTTTAGGGCTTGCGCTGTCACAATATCAGATTTTTACTATACGTTTGTCGTGGCAAAATTATTTGCAAGAATGATATTAGTGCGACGGTATTGCATAAAAAATAATAATAATGCTATCAATCACATTAATCTTTAATTTTGTCTATTGTTTCGTTTTCTTATTTTTTGGTATTAGAGAGGCAAAGAGAGAGTTGAATACTAAGGCAAATTATTTATACCGGTTGAAAACCTTAATCAAGTATGATCACGTCAGCCAGATACAGCACTAATACTTATTATTATCATTAATTATGGTTATTAATATTCCTATTTTTGTCTATAACTGGTATGTGCCTTTAATTTTCAAGTAATCCCAAAGACTTTCTCTGCATCCAAAATTGCCTACTTCTATACTATAGTGTAAGACAATAAGAATGCAAAATGATACTGACGTATGAAACAGTTTTCAGAAACAACATATAAGAAATACCCAGATGGTCTACTCTGTTTTCGCTGAAATTTTGCAGTATGCATCAGATTGATACTTTTACCCTGAGGCTACAGATTCAAAATTTTGAGAAGATTGTCTTTTAAGTGATATAGAATATGTATTCCTCATAGCACTTGTTTAATAGCACATGAGTACTTTTTTGGGTGGGGGGTTGTTGTTAGTACAGGATAGGTAAATTATCACATGACAACAAACGCGTGGTGAATATTGTTATTCTTGAAGGTATCAATACTGCACCCATACAAACATACAAATGTATCACTTAAAAAGTAGGTATATCATTTACTTCTGTATTTATTGTCATCATATAGATCAGCTTATCTTATCGCTAATGTAACAGGGATATAATACAACGACTAAGTGTTTTGGTTATTTCTGGGGTCACCTGGGTTGAATTGTATTATGTCCAAGCATTATTTAGGCCACTGAAAGATGTTCCTATTGGTCAATTTGTCCTACTCCTCTACTGCGATTGGTTAGATGGGGTCTGTGTCATCTCAATTTCATCCTCTGTTTTTTTGACATGACGTTTGTGTAGTGCTCATTTTTATCCCATGCACACACTCCATCTAAAGCATAGAGCTTTGTGTAAGCCCTCGTTAGGAGGGATAATCTGCACTAGACATGCTGGAAGAGGACGGGAAGTGGGTTTGTGTGATAGTTTTAAAGATCTTTCCCAGTTTAATTTAAGCATATACACACAACATTTATATGAGGACTTACAGTAAATTTGCTTCTGTATAAGCTTATGAAACGGTAAGCAAAACCAAGTGCCATGATACCAAGGGTGTTCTGGATGGTTGCCAGGGCGTTGCTATGGAGTGCTTTCTTCAGTGTTAATATGTGGGTTTTTATTTTTTGATGCATTTCATCATTAAAGCAAAAAAAAAACTTATAAGTTACATCACTTTGACATATTTAAGTCACATGACCATGACGGTTGCTAGAACATGCAATAGACTTACATTATATTTCATGATATTTATATCAATATTTATATTAATTATTATTGGGAATGAATATAGATGTTTGTTAAAATCTCTAATCTCAAACATGAGCAATACTAAGCTATATTTGCTTTTTTAGGGGCTATGAATGATGAAATGTGTGGATGCTGTATGTCTAGGTAAAGCTCTGAAACACAGGAAAACTTGTGTCTTGATACTGGTAAACATTTACCTCATGCTGTGATGTTGACAAGAATCCCTCACGCCCTCTCTCCCTCTTTGCACCTTTGTTTTCCCACAAATTCCCTTGTGAAAAGACAAAATTGTGTCTGTTGCTTTCAGCCACAGTGTGTTGATACACAAAGTATTGTAAATGATCTAACATGTGTTCATAGGTTCGTGTTTTGGTCTCCTATAGTCATAACCTGTTTGATCTACTATCCCACACAGATGAAGCTCTAGCGCCTTCATTCATTCTTCAGCATTCAGAGCTCAAGCTCTGTCCATCAGACACAGACAATGAATATAAACATTAAATGTTTCTTTAACCAGCATTCACATTAAAGTGCAGAGAAAGATAGAGTGCTGGTTATAGACTACATAGGAACGTTTTGTGTGGAGGGGAAAATGTACGAAAACGTGTGGAGGGACTGATGTAGATGTAAAATCCTACAGATTTGTGGTTTACAGGCACGCTGAGGCCTCAAGAGTCTGACAAATTTAATTTCACAGGCTGCAGAGCACACTAGCATGCACTCACATGCACACTCTTATACACAGACAGCAGGCGTAGTGACATTTACATGGTCTCTTCTAGCACGGGTAGTCACAGCAGTCACAGAAAGCCGCTAGTTCAAGAGCAATATCAGAGAAAAGGAGCGTTAGTTTTTGAAAGACCTATACAAATTTGTGGCATCTAGTGGTGAGGTTGCGAATTGCAACCAACGTCTCACTCCACCCCTCCCTTACTAAGCACTACGGTGGCTGACACAGGACTACGATTTTTTGCCTTTTTGCTTCTTTGGTGAAGGAGATAACGTATTTATGAAATGCGCTCTGTAGAGCAGTTTGTCTGATTTGGGCTACTGTAGAAACAACATGGCGAATTCCATGCAAGGGAACCTGTGATGTTTGTATATAGAAATATGATAGGGAGTTAAATCATAACACTTCATTCTGGAAGGTATTTATTTATACACCTCTGAAGACATAGTTAGGTTTAAAAATGCACATGGGACCTTTAAAGTAGAGCAAGATACTAGTAAAAACATGCTATGTACTAGATATCGACCAAGTTGCATCAATCAGTATTCTTTTTAACATTTTGAATCCTGAGAAAGTCTAATTTTAGGAAGTAAATTTAAGATTTTTAGAATTGAATCTTTATTGTTTTAAAAAGTGTAAAGGTAACAAAACACAATTATAATGTCAAAATGTTACGCAGAACAATAATCATTTTCCATTGGCCTAGAATGTTTGAATGTTTCTATTCTGCACTTTTAGGATATTCAAGCTACATTTTTACCAATTTTTTTTACAAAAATGGTGTCACAATGAGTACACCTGAGGCTGAAGTTATCTATAAAGTCTAAAATCTGTATATTAAGCAAGCTTATATCGAAAGTTTATCACTTAGGGACTTTAACAATTACAACAACTTCTTCCCCAGAATATGTAAGGAATGTTAAGTGTTTCCTCTCAAGTGCTGCATTAACTTCATTATGCATTATGAACAACATTAAGTTATATAATGCTCAGATCATGTTAATGCATAATGCATAAAGTTAAAAATGAGCCATGAATGCAAGTTTCATATAATCTCTATGAACCCCCTGTAGTTCCTTTATACACCTTTGTTGGAAAACTCTGGTGTGATACCTATAAACTGATCTAGACTGGAGCTCACAGTATTAGGTGGTGTTTACATTAGCCCGTTGTCATACAAAACAGAGTTTTAAAACATCTGACAGTCAGATGATTTTCATAGTATTTCCATAGTATTTCAAGGAATACTTTAGTTTTTACATGGTACATGGAAAACTAATGCAATACCATGTTAGTTTTTCTTCTGATGATTTTACATGTACTTCCTGTGTGATGTGGATTACTCACAGCTCTCTCAGTTTAGCATTCGCTCTTTCGCTCTCACACACCGGTTTATTCTCTAGCTCATAAAATTCTTCTACTTCAAAGACGACTGTTAACATATGGCAAAGAAATGTGCGATCTTAAATCATTGTGGTGCCAAACACTAAATGATTTAAATCTGTTCAATTTGGAAGCCAGTTTCATACTTGTGATAAAAAAGGCATCTTTAAAGTTAGCGCAGTCTGGCCACAAGTCTTGGTTACATCCCAAAACTAGATTAAAATCTCCTGAAGGAAATACAAGTGCTTGGAAGGCAGCAAAGGAATCTCAGGTAAGGAATTAGGATGTAGTTCTGCTTAAATTAAATGCGAAAGTTTTATAAATCAACAACAAGCGCCGCTTCAGTGCCACCTTTGCTGTGCAATGCTGGCTATATGGTTACATAGATTTAGTAACATTGCAATTTAGTTTGCAAATAAATACAACTAAGTAGGCCAATGTTTTTCCAATTTAAATGTCCAGTGTGTCATTTTTTTATAGGTTCTATTGACAGAAATGAAATGTAATATTCATAACTGTCTTTAGAGGTATATAAAGACTTTACATAATGACGCGTTGTGTTTTTATTACCTTAGAAGGAGCTATTTCTATCTACATACACTGCGGGTCCCCTTACATTGAATACGGCATGTTGTTTCTACAGCAGCCCTTAGTGGATAAACTGCTCTACAGAGCGCATTTTTTAAATACGTTATTACCTTCGGAAAAGAAGCGAAAGCGCGACAACATCGTAGTCCTCTCGCAATTCGCAACCTCACCACTAGTCGCGGCACGATTTCATACACTGTACCTTTAAAATATGTGACGCACAACTAAAACTGGAATTATTCACAAAACAAAGTCTGAATTGAATACATGAAGTGGTTTGAGTGCAGCTATGTGAGCACTATAAAAATGGAAAATATATTTCATAAAGGCTGACATTTGACATTCTTAGACTATTGAAAAATGCCTGTGTTTGCAATTCCGTCTGCATTTTTTGTTTCTGAGTGTCGACTGTCTACGTCTCTCTCCATCTCCCTAGAGCTATTACCAGAAAGTAATAATGTATTCGTTCCAGAATGGGGCATGAGAGGCTCATCAGCTCGTGTCTATGTGTGTTTATAAAAATGGTGAGAAAAGTAAAATATCAGCAGGATCATAGAGGTGAAAACAACATTATAGAGGTTTGAAAGTTGAATGTGAATCCCACAGTTTTGTCATGTCTTAACCCTTAAATATCTCCCTTCTCCTCTTTTCTTCCTGTGTGTGTCAACTTCCTCTGAATAGTGGATTATTAATTGTGTGTGTGTTTTAGCAGGTCTCTGTGAGTTATATTAAGGTGCTAACATAGTCAGCCAATCAGCAAACTGTATTATATCTACGACAGCCAGAGCACAGAGGAGACTTGTGTCTGACAGATGGCTATGTTGTGTGCGTGTGTGTGTGTGTGTGTGTGAGTTCACACGTTGCTTGTGTCAGGGAATGGGTTGCTCCATATTTGTTAGCTTGATGTATGTTAACATATTTGGTTTGTTTGTGTTGACATAATTGTGTTTGCACAGTATCCTCCTGTCACAAACAAATAGTGCAGTTTGTGCATGCGAATGCAATGCATAGTGTAGCGTGCATGTGTGTGTTTGTTTTTGGCTGCAATTCCTCAATTTCCAGGGGGGTCTGTGTGTAAAGGCTATATCACCGTGTGTTTCTGTCAAGGGTGAGTAGCTGTTGACCACCTTGCTCTCTGCACACCCCAGCGGGACACAGCCTCTGCCCTGCACACAAACCAGCCAGTCAACAGATCTGTAAATATACGATAGAGCCTTAATAGTGACAGTTACACAATCTTGATCATTTCCATCTCCAAGTATAAATGCAGCAAATTTAGCTTCTTCATGAAAGAGCGGAATAATCTTCTGGTTTCTTTCAAGATTTTGTTGAGCCTGATATTATCAGATATTCACACTTTGGTACCTTGACTAATCTGAGCACAGTTTGTGAAATTGTTTAGATTGCCCTTGAAACTCTAACTGTTAGTTATTTTAGATTTCTTGGGAGAAACGCGTGAGGACAGTAAGTCTATATTTGCTCAGCATTTCATTGGAATTGTTTGTAGTTGAAATAAATGAGACAGTATTGAGGTAGAATTCATTATCATTATTCACATGTATTGAGGTATTTGATATTTTTCTTTGCTTTATGCATTTTGGGCTTAAATGAATGTGTTGAAAACTATTTTACATCAAACTTAGTGTTGTTAAATATTATATTGTTTAAATAAGCCAAGAAAACGTCGGTAAATTAAAGGGACATTACGGATCTGCAGACCAATTTTATGTTTCCACCAATGTCAAAATCAAACTTACGCCCTTGGCCTGCGTTGAAGCTACCCGTGTAAGTCATTGCAAAGTCATTGTGTACCTGTACTCGCAGAGAATACCAGCCAAGCGACTGAGTGAATTGAATAAAACTAGACTGCAGAAAGAACAAGGAACAAAATGTTTGTGTGTGTGGTTGGAATTTTAAACTAATTGAATTATTAAATTCTGAACCTGAATGCGGTATATTGCAGAAAACCATCTGATGGGATCAGGATAAACACAAAGAAATAAACCACATGAATGGGGAAGAACTGTGGGTAATGCAGATGTAGTTATTCATCTTCAGCAGCATGGACACTGGTGAACTCTATACTATCCTATACTTACTATCAATATATTGTCAGACCATAAGTAAATATGCCTCTGTATTGCATCTTCCTAACATAGACCAAAAAAATGAATATCAGAAAAACTAAAATTGTAAAATGAAAATTTGTATATTTTTAGGATTTTACTTTAAGGGCCAGATTTACCAAACAGGGCAAAATGGAGCGAAAGCGCAGGGTTTAAGACTTTTTTGGGGGCCTTGCGTAAATAAAGCCGCAAATCCCAGTACAATGACAAGCGCAAACATTTGTAAATCGTGTCCCATGATTCTTTTATATACTCTACCCCTGTAAAGTTTCTGAAGTTTCTGAACTCCTACAAATGTATATGCAATAAGACGAGACCAGTCACAAAAACAGCATTGTCCACAACTTTTTAGCGCCAATTTACACTGCGTATAAGTAAATACCGACTGTAGTTTTCTTTACGCCAAAAGAGGCGTTTGCTTTGGCGCAAGCTGTTTCGTAAATCCCTTATTCTCTTGAGATGGTGGTGACTTCACAAGTTTCAAAAAACATCTTGTAGGATTTTAGTTTTTGTACCACTGTTTGTTATTATGCTTTTAATATGAGAGGCTGCAGGCCTTGACCAGATTTGTGCTATAGGATCATGATCTGATCACAGACATTTACTCATTCATACGCATACACATTCTAAGAACGTCATCAGAGGTTGTGAGCTGAAGGATCAGATGTGTTTGTCATGCCCGCTGCTCTCATCAATTCATCAACTCAACATAATTGTACGAGTATGACAGAACCGCCGTGAAGACCAGGACTTGAGTTTGTGTGTTTGTCGTGCTGAACTTATTGTAGTATGGACTGCACTACATCTCTGTTTCTCTCTCTTGATATTATTTATTTCCCCTATATAAAATGTGAATTTTCTATTAAAAAAATAAAATGATTTTAATGAAGTACTGACCAAACGAACAATATACAGAAACACTGTCTAAGGAATGCAGCATCCAATGCATGGAATTAAATCTTTAAACACATTCAGGTTTTTTTTGCGTTCTTGCTGTTTTTATTTCAGTCAAAGTTTTTTTTTTAATTTCATGACCAAGGTCTCTTCAAATAGCCGATGCAACCTGATGTCATGTTGCAGGGCTGAGAGACCGAGAGGGACAAACTGATGGCAGATTCTCTACAGCTCCTGACATACTGACTCCTCCTGAGTGACAATTATGCGGCGATGACTCACTGCCTCCAAGAAGACTTTTTTAGTCTTCTGATGTTATTTATTCTTGTTTGCTTTCGAAGAAAAGTTACCCCTAGGCCAACAAATGTGTCTTCGTCAGCATCCTGCAGATACTCACACACACACAAGTGTTAAAGAGATAATCAAATCACTTTATCACTTTCACTTTATACTCTCTACAAAGTTAAGTCTACAAAGTCAATAAAGATACTGAATGTAGTATCGTGTATGTTGCAAGCTGTGAGCTCAGACACTGTGCTTGTTGTCTAGAAGTAACATTTACCTGCAGTTCTATACAGAGATTCCAGCAGAAGCCAGCCTGGCGCAGCCGATACACTTGGAATGGATTAATGAACAAGAGTTAATCCATTTGTAATCTTGTTTATAAAGAAGGGGTGACTGCAGCACGCTGGGCTGTAAACCAGCGTGAAGACATTTTCAGGTCAGTGTTTTGTGCTGATAACTGACTCTATCTGTTCAATTGTTGCACAAACACCGCTACTTTACCCAGAATGCTCAGCATGAGGGAAGCCGCTGAGCGGGAAGCTTTGGATTAGATTCAGTTTTAATATCCTGCCTGGGAAACGACAAGTGGTCTTTTTATTCTTTGGTTTATTTCAGTTTTATAGCACCATTTTATTTGTTAGGTGGTTTATTGTGGATTCAATCAGATAAGTGAGACTCAATTATCATAAATGTGTGCTAATGAAGACACTGCTGTGTGTCACAGCTGTGGTGGAGTGCATATGCTCCCAATATGTCTGTCCTTTGATGTATGTCAAAGCCATGTTCTCCTCTCTGTCTTGTAATGTTCTGTACAGACTTCTACGTTTGAAATAGCATGCTACTGCTCTTATAGTATACTGCAGTAGTAGCAAAAAAAATTTGCAGTTTACAATATGCTAATTGTCCACAATGCACTTGAATTTGTTAACTGTGATCAATTAAGACTAATTAATTAAAAAAAATGTTTTATAATTTTATATTAAGTAGCGCTATTATAATTTTACGTTTCACTTTTATCTTGTACTGTTAAATGTTAACTGTCACCCGTTCCATATATGGGACACCTAAGTTTGCATCAATATTGTGCGTGTAATTTCTAATTGAATCATGACAAACTATATATCATTGGAAAGATCTAAGACTCTAGAATACATATTTCTTTGGTGTTTTTTTATAATTTATGTAGGGAGAGTAATTGATTCTTTTTTTTAAGAGTGTGCTTAGATTTTCTGTTATCCTTTTGAGACAGGTATTTTTTATATTCATATTCTTGTGGGTTGTAAGAAGAGCTTGATACAGGGGAGATACATATGGCGCCACAATCAAGTACTAAAGTGCTTGGCTGCAGAAGTAGAGACCAAGAGAGTGGCAGCAAATACCATCACCCAAAACGCCAACCCTTTATTCGAGAGAGGGGCAGAAAATGTGTGCCAAGCCTTTATCCCCAAATTCAGGTCTGCTAAGTATAGTCAGGGATTTGGAAATGTGAGTTGAGTTAAACTACAGACTTTCTTTCTCCTTGGAAATCGCAGCGACCAATCTGCGGCCGGACATGGTTCTGTGCTCCAGTTTCAGTGGAACAGTCCTCATAGTTGAGTTGGGAAGAGGCCATTAACAAATTGAAGGGATGAATCTCCAATATGCCAACTTGGCATTGGAGGATGAAGATTGGAGATGGACAGCGAAAGTGTTCCCTGTGGAAGTGTTCTGCAGGGGCTTTGTTTCCAATTCCACTACAAGCTGCTTAAGGAAGTGGAGATCAGAGGACAGGTCCAACAGACGGCAGTCAAAGAACTTGCCACACGCTGAGAGAAGCAACCACTAGCTTTGGTTGAAATGGAAGGACACAAAATTGGCTGCCAAATGACCACGTAATAAAAATGTGTTGTAATTTTACCCCATACAGGTACGTTTGGTGTGTTTGGCAATGCTGATTTCCAAGCACGTATTTACTTTAATAAAATGACACCCCGTGACTCATAAATGTTGCATACTGATACAAGCACACACGCACACACAGTCTGTAACCTTTCCACTCGTGATCTTCAATAATCAGCATCCTTAAGGTCAGACTAAAGGTCACACTTAAGTCTCTTTCAGCCTCTGAAAGATCACACATCAGGACACTTAGGAAGATCTCACAATGCTGTTAACCATTTAACATATTTGTGTGTGGGGGTATACAGTATACATATATATTGTGAAAAATGAATGTGAAAAATGCACAATATACTGTGGTGCTTTTAAAAACGTTTTTCAGCTTGTGTAGCTGCTGTGTCTACTACTGGTTTAAGCGATGGTTTGAGTTTGGGGTCGGTGCTAAACAATGAAAGTGTAGAGTTCATGCGTAGCAGAAGGAGTGCTTGGGCTGTACAAAGCCAGTAACATTGGAGATCATTTGATGAAGAACAAATCCGCTAGGTCTCTGTCTGTTCTATTGTGCATTCGCTGTGATGCGATATGGCAATTATTTTAATAAATCTGGATGTCTTAATCTCATTATAAAGACTCATAGGCAAGCCGCCCTCTGGGATATTGGCTTAGAATCCACCAATGTGTGAGAAATGGCATTCCAAAATGACACTAAAAGACATTTGTGTTTATTGATTTAGTGGTTGTATACACAAATATATCCACTATCTGCATATACACGACACACAACACTCATTAGATCATGCTAACTGCTTCAACTGTAGGAGGCACATGGGTTTCCGTTATCTCATTCACCCTTGAATTACATGTATGTGCATCTGTGTTACTCATCCATTTACTGCTGTGGCCTGGATGTGCACAACAACATTAGCAAAGCAAACCAAAACTGCGAAAAGGACGACACAATACAACACAACACAACAGAATTAAGGCAAAACACAGAAATATAAAGACGTTTTTTTTACGCTTGACAACATATTTTAAGTCATTCACCACAACTCATAATCATAGTTAAACCAAATTAGATTCTTGGCATGCTGAAAACTAGTCTTAGGCAAGAACTTGTTGTTTTCGCAAGACTATGTAATGATTACACGATGACACTAGAAGAGGTTTTCCAAGAAAGCATTATATCCAATCTTATCTCACGGGTATTCAGGTTTTACGAGGTGGCTAATTCGAATAAATCCGTACATTGTGAATCATGCAGAAATGTTTGATTAGAAAACGCAAAACTGAAGCCCCTTTCCTTACCCCAAACCCTTAACATAGCATCACTGGTGCAAAAGCATATTTTACTAGAATGTACGAATAAGATCATACGTATTCATAAGAATTAGCCACTTCGTAAAAATATTTACGAATTCCTGTCAGATTGGGTTGTTCTAGATGCTGGTTATTGTGTAACTATTTTACAAAGTGGCTAATTCGTAGAAATATGTACAAAGTGAAACCTGTCAGGATCCTGGCCTTCCTGTTCTGAGTTTTCGTGCCTTGTGGACAGGTCGTGACAGTACCATGTCTTATTTGTGTGTGTTATGTCTTGTGTGGAGACACGTGTCGTATGTTTTCACATTTGGCGTGTCTCTTCCGTGTACCTCCGCCCCCTTGTTTCTTCGTTTTTGTTTCTCTTTAAATAAAGTATCTTCACTGCCTGACACACATTTCAATTTTTAAGTGAGAGTTCTCATGTGTGTGATCTTCAGATCACCTGGGTGCAGTCTGCAAAGAAACGTTTGAGTGGAAACTGACTGTTAGAATTTAGCAGATGGGTTGTGAGACACCGAGCTGTGGTGCTCATATGGATGCTACAAGTTTGAGAACCTATTTCTCAGTTTTCTTTAAATAGTTCCACTATTACTATTAAATAGTTCCACTTTAGTTACCACTAAAATTGATTCAATGAATGAGTGCAAAAAAGCTTAAAAAGCATCATTGGGTTCATTTACATCATCCTCTTTGTCTCTCCCACACTACAAAACACACATTTAGTGCAACTTTTTCTACGTAATACCTTGGTTTCTAATGATACAAAATTTGCATCACCTTGTCTGTGTTTGTATTTGTGTCAGTGAGCACGTCTCATTTTCATTCTAGAGAGGTGCAGATGTCAAGATGTGTGCTGATTTACATTAGCCTGCTTGAAACCTTCAGTTCCTAAACAACAACAGCATTGTGTTTCTTTTTATATGTGTAAATGAGTGTCTGTTTTCACACCAGATAATTCATATGTAAGCAATGACACTGTGTGCATGTGTTTAAAGCGGGCGTAACACACAGGGTTTCTATCAATCTCATATTAATCTGGAGGTCTCATATAGTATTATTGCATACTTCGTATCTTCGAAGAGTATTTTGTTTGATCACATTTATAAAAGATAGATACAGCTTAACGATTGTTTCCGAAAACATGCGAGGGGGGGAGGGGTAGGCTGAACTAAATCACGTGTGCACCCATTGTTTCACTCACTGCATGTTGTTCATGTCCGGCATCTTTTAGCGCTCGGATGACTCCATAAATCAGTTTCAAACCATCTTCAAATCCAGCATTATATCCACCGTTTATATAACATTCATCACCAAAATGCAGTGAACAAACAAACACCTGAACATCGCGAACGTGTGCTCTCTCTCTCCGCTGCTTAAAAGTGAAAGTGACGTCTGTGCATGCTCCTTCTCCTTCTCTCCTGTGGCAGTGCTTTTCGAGGAAAATTGTCCAATAATGGACTAAGAAGTGTTTTCAAAAAACTTTCCGAAACCTGTACGATCGCTGGGGGAGTGTATCGAGCACAGACATACTACGTTATACGTCCAACTTGTTTTTGACAAGTTGACCATGTTAGGCATGAGAAAACAGCATGTTTAACATTATAAAGAAGTCAGAATGCATGACACAACGTTGCAGGGACGCTTTAAAGAATATGAAGCATAAGATCATGAGCAGAGGGTTGTGTGGTCTAAATGTGTCCATATACTGCGGTCAAACAGAATATATAAAGAGTTTGGTTCCAAAATGAGATAATAATAATGTTTTGATTGTGCATTCCAATTAATATCAATCAAACTGCAGTTGGTTAGTTTTGTTTTAGGCCAAAATAATTTTTCCATTCCATTTTCTACCGCTTATCCGAACTACCTCGGGTCACGGGGAGCCTGTGCCTATCTCAGGAGTCATCGGGCATCAAGGCAGGATACACCCTGGATGGAGTGCCAACCCATCGCAGGGCACACACACTCACTCATTCACTCATTCACTCACGCACAGCAAACGGACAATTTTTTCCAGAGATGCCAATCATCCTACCATGCATGTCTTTGGACCAGGGGAGGAAACCGGAGTACCCGGAGGAAACCCCCGAGGCACGGGGAGAACATGCAAACTCCACAAACACAAGTCGGAAGCGGGAATCGAACCCCCAACCCTGGAGGTGTGAGGTGAACGTGCTAACCACTAAGCCACCGTGCCCCCTCAAAATAATTTTTAATTATTCAATTTAATTTGTTAAAAGAACGAAGTTAACTCATTTTGGAACCAAACTTCATAATTGGAATAAATGCTTTGATCTGCATGCATTTGTTTATGTGTGTATTTGTGTGAAAGCATTTGTGTGTATTCTGTGTCCCATTGCAGTCTTTCAAGGTTAAAGCTTCTGGCCTTCTAGATGCTTCTCTTTGAACTGTATATGCGTGTCTATTTGTCTGTAATACAAAAAAGATTGCAGAATTGTATATATTTTTACAGAAAATGTTATTCGAGCTTTCCCATGCACATGTTGCAAGGATGATGTTATGTTATTGCTGAGGGGTTCTGAGCGGTTTGTTAGTACATTGCTACAGGGTTGCTTGAATGTTCTCTGTGATCTAATGTGCATTGTGTTTATGATATTTTATCTTTATAGATATGAGATTAAACATTGGTACCTCCAATGTAAGTCTTTCTCAGAAAACATTCATTTCTGCTGCACAAAAGGTTTTGGACAAAAGTTAGAAAATACAGCTAATACTTTTCACATTGAATAATATTTGTACGTGTAACAAATGTCATGGCACATAATGTTTGCTATGTGTTTGCTCTTAAACAACGTGGTCACTCCTAAACAAATCCACATGGCAGTGCTGGGAAAACGCCCTTCATTTCACTTGCAAATGTCCCCTCAGTCTCATTTTAGCTTGTTCGGCAGTGAGCTCAGCCCTTCCCAAATGCCTCAGGTTCATGAACTTTTCTCTCAAACCTCAAGCGTCTGTAACCTCTGTAGTCCTTCACATCAGAATTTCAGTTATTGTTCGAGTGCATTATGGTAGAGGCTGCTCAGCCTTCCGCACGATCGCACAGCCATCCGGCAGCGGTCGTACTATGAAGTCTACAACTTTGAGAAAGAAAGCAAAGCCATCTGAAAAGTCTTTGTCCCTTGAGTCGTGACAGATACTGAATTGTGCCCTCCCAAGCCGTCACAATTGAAGGGGTTTCTGAATCCTTGGCAGTCTGGAAAGACTGCACTGTAATTGAGCTCATCACTCGGAAGTCTCGTGAAATCCAGAGGAAAGCGAAATATCCGCTGCTTCTCTGACTGCTCACTGGTTCTGGATGACCTTTATCTCTCCTTTTTTTCCTCTACAGCCCCAGCTGGGCTGAAATCTAAATCCAGTCCCATTTTGTCAATAATTTCCAGTGTTTTCATGGCTTCTGTAATCTTCTTTAAAAGGGCACAGAGGAAACAATCAGCAAAACGTGAGTGTGTGTGTGTGTGTGTGTGTGTGTGTGCGTGTGTGTGTGTGTGTGCGTGTGTGTGCTTGTTCATTTTGCATCTGTGTGTGTGCTTGTGCTTATCATTCATAATCCTTGTGGATGCTGACTGTTGTAGATATGGGTCAGTGGGTAGCAGCAGGAGAGAAAGATCACTTGAGAAACGTTGAAGAAGGGAAACATCAGATTTGCTTTTAACACTTTATAGGTAATACAACAATATCTATAAAATATTAACACAACCAAAATAATTCACAATAGTAACATTTCTGCAATATTTATTGAAAGGAAAATATGCAAAGAAACTTGGTTATAAATGTACAAATTATCATGGTCCTGCCTCTTCTTGCCATGATTTTCGAGGTCTTTTGGCAGGATCATGACATACTCGTGTGTTTTATGTCGAGAAAGGGCATGGCATTGTTTTGGTTTTATAATGCTCTCTCTCTCTATGTTGTCGAGTCTTTTAGTCCCGCCGTCTTGTATCTCCGTCAGCTACCATTAGAGTTCATCCCTTTCACCTGTCCCATCATCTTCCCGCCAGTTTCCCATTAGTGTTGAGTCTTGTCACCCGCCATTCTCCATCCCCGTGCAATCTCCCCTTGTTAATGTTCCCCTATTAAGTTTCTCTGTTTCCCTCATCTTATCGGATCATTCCTTCCTGTATCAATGTGGTCTTCCTGCCTGTGCCTCTACCCGTGGATTACCTGTTGGATTACCCCATTCCCTTTGTTTGCTGTGGACTTAATATTTATTATCCTCAAGACCTTGTTTTGTTTTTTTGTTTTGTTTTTGATTCTTGTTTTGTCCGTGTTCTCCCCATTGTGGGTTTTGGTTTTGTTTAAAGTATTTTGTGTATCCTTTGACTTGGGTTCTGTCCGCAACCCTGACACAAAATGTGATTTCTTACTTATTCCAATACAAATGTCCAAAAATTATTAAATAAAGATACATTGTCTTTAGAATAAAACTACATATTAAATATTGATGAATAAGAATGATTAAACAAACATCTACAAAATAACCTTGAATTAAGTTAACTGAATGATGTTAAAACTTCAATTAAGTTTACTTTGCTTACCCTATCCGCATTTTTTTACTTTTTTAGTCATACATTAAAAAAATAATAGGATATACAATATAGTTTTTTGTGTCATATGCACAGTTTTTTTAAGTTTGGGTTACTTAACTGTGCAAAAACTTAACAAAAATGTAAGTAATATATACCTTGAATATTATGTTCAAAAAAATGTATATTATAATTTTATAAACTGACTTAATTTTTTTGGAAAACAAGACAAAAATCTTATGTAATTCTTTCTCAACTGCCTTAAAAAATGGAGTTCTTGCTTTGTATTGATGTCTTTAAGTATTAACAGTCAATGAACTAAATAATAAAAAAATCCCATCATAACAGGTTGGAAATATACAGAAATGGAACACTTTACAGTCTTGGCTGCTAAATTCTGATGTGTTTCCCGTTTTCACAACTCTATGCATTCATATTTGACTTTATTTTACTTGTAAAAGTTTGTGTTTACGAAGATACTCGACAAAAGCACTAAGGAAAGCTTACCGTACAACTGAGCCGGCTGTCCAGCTAGTAGTTGTATCAATACTAGATGCGTCAAAGCAAGGGTTTCAAATCGTGCTTAAATTGTTCAAAAGCCTTTGCATGCACTAATGAAAATGTTAAAAAATATATAGAAATATTAAAAAATATTAATAAGTTACATGTCAAGACAAAATGTCCAGGAAAGTGACTTCAGTCTTTAAGGTAGAATTGCATTAGCAAACACTGAATATGAGTGTCTTGTTCCCGTTGATTATGCTGATGTGTTAAAGTGGACAATTGTAATCATGAAAAAATAAAACAACATAGCAATGGAGATCTCAGATAAGACTTTCCTGTGTTTCTCCAGCACGCTCTCCTCTTCTTTCCCGCTTTCTGAATTGTTAGCATAGGTCACCGCCATTTTCTCCTTTTTGCATATGAGTAAATAATTCATAAGAAAATGATGAATATGGATGAGCGTGGAAGTGTCATGGCATAAGAGTGAGTTTTTATAACGGAGGCGCAGGGGTCACTAATGCAGTGAGCAACCCTTCAGACACGGAATTTAATCTTCACTTTGGTCTGAGGGCAATGCTAAAGTTCATTCTCAGACCGAATTAAAAAAACATTAATCAAGAATGTGTGTTGTCTGACCTCGTGGAGGGTGAGGGTGAACATTTAAACAGAATAGATTTATTTGACTGCCTGAATTAGGTAGAAGAGAAATAAATAGATATTAACTTGCTGATTATGTGTTGTTCGGGATCAAAAGTATTGTACTGAATATTTGTATTGGCACTTGGCTATTCATATGATGCTGTCTGGTACAGGGAAAGAGAATACTAAGCAGTCTACTTTCAGTTTTAAAGGAGGATAATTTTATTTCTCAGAAAGTTTCATAGCCCAGGAAACATGTACAAAACTGTTCTCAGTTTATTAAAGTCTAATTTAAATTTTTCCTCAGATTTTTCTTTGAATATTCCTTCAAAGAAAATAATTACTTGTTAATTAATCTCACACATATCATCTATAAATTTTAAAGAAATCTACATTTAAAAGTTTAAAAGAATATACATTTTTTATCAGTATGTGTGTCAAACCCACAACCTTTTGCGCTTCTAACGCATGCTCTATCAAAAATTACAGAAACAGTTGCACAGATGTACACTTACAAAATCCAATAATCCAATTCATCACCATCTGGGCACCTTTAAAATTGTATTTAATCCTAATCTTATACAATATTCTGTAGTGTACCAATAGCATTTATTCCAGACACATTAACCTGGACCTCAAATTTAGCCTGGCCTTCGAAAAATCATAAGATTTAAGACATATTTTTATTGAACTATTATATGCAGTCGGCAGTCCTGGCCTTTAGATACCTCCCAACCTTCCTCACATTACAGCACCCCTGTTAGTGGGACCCCATCAGACACTCAGTGTGTATAATGGCCATATGCATATAAATAGGTGTTCATCTTTCCATGCATGCCATGTGTTGATATGATTGAACTGGGTGGTGGGAGCCCACAGTGTGCTGGCGGGGAGCTGTGAAGCTGGAGTGTATGATGTGTCCCAGCTGAGCGTGAAATTGAAATCCAACCCAACAACAGGAGAGCGTAAGGAATAAAAGGAAGACAGACAGAGGGAGATAAAACATCAGAAAGACAGCCAGTCATCAATGTTGTCAATGAGCCATTCCTTTTGTTTAAAAGTAAAATTTGTTTTAGTGAAATAACCCATTACGCTGCAAAAATGACCAGCAAAAATGAAAAAGGAATCATAAAAAATGTAAAGCTTTCATAAATTTTCGCAAATTCTCTGTAGGGCACAAAAAAATTCAGTCTGGAATCACAATGACTTTTGAAGGCTTCACAGTAGTTCAATCTTTAGATGATGGTACCACTCTCTTTACGTCTGTCTTTTGCTGTCATGTATTTACTACTCACTTCCGTCCCCGGTGAGTGCGCTTGGAAACTGAACTGTCAAATTGTTGCTTTGATTTTCTCGGTGTGCAGGCATAGCCCACAGACAGCCTTCTGCTCTGCTCACACGCTCGTGAATGCTGCATTAATAAATTGAGGTAAAATTGCTGAAATAGTCGGGTTTGCTCAAATGTTCAAAAGCTACTTCAATTTATTCATGGACTTCTCAGGTGGATGAACAGCTTTAGGTCACTGAAAATGCCTCTTCTTCAATGTCTGAGAGGCATGTGATGTTTACATCAGACCTCTCATATTTTGCTTAGAGGGGAATAGATACAGAAACACACAATGACACATCATACAGTCAGGTACTTATAGCGTAGCAAACTACTGAGAAGTGCGAATAAAACGCTTATGTAAGTTTCTCTGATTGTTTATTAAATGCTCTGGTTTATGAATCTTGCGTTGTTTTCTTTATACTCCAATTTATCCAAATTTAAACGGTATATAATATACAGGTATACATCTTAATGGATAGAGTCTTTCATATAACTTTTACCATTTACAGACAGATGTAGCTATTGCTATCTAAAATATTAGCGGTATAATATCTGTCTTCTCTTTTTTATTTGTGGAATTAAAATCAGAGCTCAACATCTAGCTACTTTTATTGGTTTCCCTTTTGGTTTCTTAAATCTTTGTTCTATTATTTGCAAAATTTTTGTGTTTTAAAGGAACAATAGAGGGTTTTTGGGAGGATCTATTAACAGAAATGCAATATGATATACAAAACTATTTCTTCAGAGGTGTATAAAGACCTAACATAAAGAACTGTTATGTTTCTCATACTTTAAAATGAACTGTTTATATCTACATACAGAGCGGCCCAACATACATTAAATTCGCCGCCATGTTCTGTACAGCACCCCTAAACGGACAAACAACTCTACAACGCGCATGTCCTCTCCCTCTCTTCTTCGATATAGTGGTGAAATGGATTACGGATGATCCTTACAGAACCCACTCTACAGTTCGGAACGCATGTGACCTGCGGATTAAATGTACACTGTAAAAATCTGCTGTAGTTTTTGCTGCAGGTTTGCCTATAGCTTACTGTAGATTTAATAACTACTTAATTTCAATTCCTTTTATTTAAAATGAAAAAACTTTGACTTTTGAGATTCAAGATGAGCAAGAAGAGACTGGAATTAGCGCAGCAACGCTTCTGCAAAAACGTTTTCTGCAAAAATATTTAAAACTTCTTAAATTGCGATACATTTACGTAACAAGAAAAGTGACCCAAGATATTTAGTCTTGATTTATGAATGAAAAATATATAAACTAGACAAGTTCATGCTTAAAACCAAATTTTACATAAAATTTACAGTAAGTTACCGGCAAACATGCTTCGAAATTACAGCAAAGTTTTACAGTGAAAGTTTATTCATCATTGTGTAAGAGTAAAACGCTCTCTCTCCAGTATCTGGATGAGTACAATATTAAAGCGGTTCCAGATAAACAATGACGATCAAAACTGCTCCGTCACACATCTAATATTAGAACAAAAACAACAACATATCTTAGTTCTAACAAACAGAAAAAACAATGTTACTCACAACATCCGGATCAAAGTAACCTCCTCGGGGGTAATTTTAAGATGATATTTCTCTCCAACGACTCTCTGCTGGAAAGTATCTCCATAGATATCTATGAGTATCTCTGCTTAAAGCTTTAGTACCGCGGGTCTTAGCTCGTCTCTGCTGGAAAGTCTTTATAATATTAGCGCAGGTCCTAGCTCCTCGCTCCTCGCTCCTGCCTGACTTATCCTTTCTTTTTATACTTAAAATCCACAGACCTTTATTTTATATAATAAATTAGACATCACACTTTCTACAGTCTTTCTAATGCCCGCATGATCTCTTCACTGCATGAGAACGACATCTTTTTGTACTATGGTGGCCACCGTCATGTTCGGACTTAGCGATTTGTTGCAAATCTACTGTAAATCAAAACTGCACCTTTAATTCAAAAATAGAATTTATACAATAATGTCTATTACCACTTTTTACAATGTAGACAATAAACATTAAAACATGCATATTTGCCCAATAAAAAATATTTTGATTTATTTTATCATACAGGGAAAAACATTGCCCACATTCCCTACTTATATGTGAGCGTTCAGCGTTATTTTTGAACGTTACCACTTTCACTTTCAAATGCCATTTGGCAGATGTTTGACGTTTTTTTTTCTCATCTATTTTTCCGTTTTTGTATTTTTATGTTTCAGTGAGACAGACGTCCTGGATGGAGGACAGGAGGGAGGAATTAAACGCATGGAGGAAAATAATGAGTAAAGGGAGAGAGTAAAGCAGGTAAGTAAGTGATATTTAATCAATGGTTTGTTTTGAGACCCCAGAGGAACCTGATATACCGTAGAAGGTTTCATTGGACGTCCGAAGATAACTTCCAGTCTGTGTTTGGTTATAATATAACAATTTATTTTATAATTAATTTATATGAATATTACTTAATATTAATATTTGATTGTGTATTGTATTAAATTACATGAAAACTGCTCAACAGTTACAGATTCTTTGCAGAGGTCTACCGGAAGTTAAATTTGCGCCACATAACATTTGTTTCTGTTGTTGCCTCTGAAACTGTCTATAGTATACAGATGCATACAATTTTTTTACATATGTACCTGTCTCCATGGATTTCAGATGGTTACTATGTCAACGTGATGATAGAATATTATTAATAAATATCAATTAAAATAATGTGTTGTACAACTATTAAACATCCAGTTTACCAAAAGCAGTGGTTCTTGTATGTGATCATTCACTTTCTAGAAATAGTGAAGTTGAGAAGGTCTGTGATTTTCCTGCACTAGAACCAAGAATGCGGTACAGCATAAAATTGATTTCAGTATTTGATCTGGAGCTTGCGCACACACACAGGCCCCATATCACATTTATTACTACCTCTGATACTCTGAAATGTGGTGGCAGAGCAGCCGTTGTGCCCAAGAATTTGCTCAAAGCACTGCAGAGCTAAACAGCCTCCCACAAAGACCAAACACATATTCAGCAATAAGCAATATTGCACAAGCAAGACTGTCTTATAGGTGTTATTGCAGGTAATCATAGATGGCTAATACACAGCCATAACATGACTGTAGATGTGATATTGCTTTTAAACAGCAGTTCAATGGACAACACTGTGTGTCACTGTGTCAAATTTGGGATCTGCCATTGCTTGTTTAGAGGAGCCAGTCTTTGCTGTTTTTGAGGCTTTGATTATGTTTTTTGGGTGTTTAACAATGGATGTTCATGTTTCTAATTAAAAAAAATAACGCTTTATATTTCACATATTTCAAGTCAGTTGTTCACCTCTTCTAACAAAGTTACTGGATTTCTTCCGGTCTATATAAAGTCCCTCCTTCTGAAATGCTCTTATTGGTAAAGCTGACCCTGTCTGTCGTGATTGGTTCCCCGCTTACAGTGTGTATGTGAAGATGTCCCACCCATATCAGCGAGCTTCCGCTTCTCAGGCTGTTGTGATTGGTCGGTGCCCCTCTCAGTGCACGTGTTTTCATAAACTTTGGCTTTGAGCAATAAACAGTAACAATGGCGTCAACTTCTCTTTTTCATTTAAAAACATGTGTAACAGAGGTCTGCTAGTGCATGTCCAAACGTCAATCTTTGTTAGAGATTGCTTGTATTTTTTCTACTATGGCGAGGGGACTGACACCGGACCAAATGGCGTCAGACCGGTTATATTAATAACACTAATAACAGAAGCGTTAGTTTTGCCTTTTTATATTGGACCCGAGTTGGAAAATAAAACAAGCAGGTTGACCGGGAGACATTTGCAAGCAGGACACATACACACAATATCAGTGTATTACACAGAACAGCTTTCACAGCCGATGATAAACTCATGGAAGCTGTTATTTGACTGTTGGTTATCTTAGAATGTGTGTAGCCGAATTCTTGTAACCAGCTTAATTGAAAGTAGTTTAGCGCGTAGCTCAGTTATGTTTACAATCTCTGATAAACAAACACTACTCCCGCTGCTCTTCCTCTTCTCTAAGGAAGGCCTCACCCTTTTTTTGCCGTATTCCTTTGGGCGAGGATTGTTAAAAGTACTCGGAATAGTGACATCATGTACCCGAGAATAGAGGGCTGTAGTCCAATCCAGCCGTTCTCTGTAGTCCTTGAAAGCGAATTGTGTTAAAAACAATATCTTGCTTGGCACTGATCTTTGAGCTTTATAATTTTGGAGGTATTGTTTATGCTCTAACATCAACATTACTCACTAACTAAAGGTTAAAAATGCAATTGCGGGGAACGTGGCCTTTAAAAGGTCCAAGTCATCAGTAGAGATTTTGTAACACGGGACTCACACTGCCAGATAGGAAGTTTAAAGCACAGTACTGCTCTTTGCTTTTGCGTTACAGTCGCTATGGCAGCCGGTCGTTCTGCAGTGAGTGATGGTGGGGTAATGTTCTGTGAGCTCTAGCATGAATCAAGGGCTTTTAGGATGGTGTCACTGTTCTAGTACACACACACGGTTTTCTTTGTTTAAGCAGAAATGGCTATTTAATGAGATTATGGTTTCTTGGTTTCTCTTGATTCAGTTGGACCAGTCATACTAGTCCACTTTATCAGAACCACAGAAATGGGACTATGATCACAATGAAGAAAAACATTTAGCAAGTAGCATACAAAGTGGGGGCCTTAAATCATCTTAAAGTATAGCTCACCTCAAAATGAAACATTTTCATAATTTATTCACCCTCATGTCATTCCGAACCTGTGTGATTGTCTTTCTTCTGCAGAACACAAAAGAAGAGATTTGAAGAATGTTGGTAACCAAACAGCATTGACCCTGTTGACTTCCATTACACGGACACAAAACCACTTAAACAATTCCCAAAA
Organism: Triplophysa dalaica; assembly: GCF_015846415.1. NCBI lineage: Eukaryota > Metazoa > Chordata > Actinopteri > Cypriniformes > Nemacheilidae > Triplophysa > Triplophysa dalaica. The sequence continues at coordinate 8,928,209 of NC_079564.1, forward strand.
TATCTTCTTTTGTGTTTCACAGAAAAAAGAGTCATATAAGGATGACGAGGGTGAATAAATGATGGTCACTGAAAAAATTCAGCTTTAGAAAAAAACTACTTTAGAGTGGAATCATCAGTCTCTGAATGTCAAACTAAATTTTGCATTTCCCATTTGTCACCTAAATTCTACTAAAATGTGGGTCTAAATACAGTTCCATTCCATTCCATTTTCTACCGCTTATCCGAACTACCTCGGGTCACGGGGAGCCTGCGCCTATCTCAGGAGTCATCGGGCATCAAGGCAGGATACACCCTGGATGGAGTGCCAACCCATCGCAGGGCACACACACTCACTCAATCACTCACGCACTCACACCCTACGGACAATTTTTCCAGAGATGCCAATCAACCTACCATACATGTCTTTGGACCAGGGGAGGAAACCGGAGTACCCGCAGGAAACCCCCGAGGCACGTGGAGAACATGCATAAATACAGTTAAATCTCAGATATTTGGTGTGCTTAAGTAGCTACTTTTCCTGCTTCAATTTGATGTAGGATTTATTCTTGTAAAACATTAAACCTAGTTATGAAAAGTGCTTTTAGTATAACCATGAGGGTTCGAGCATTTTCACACTACAGATTTTGGTTTAGACATCAATCCCATTGACGTCAAAATTTGGTTCATTCTGAAGGTGTGAACATCAAACTCTGGTGTCAACAACAGAAGTATATAATTATGATTCACAAATGGTATGAAAACAAATGTGGGAGTGAGAAGAATGAAAATGTCAGTGTCAGACCAGCAGTCAAATAAAATCTTTTATCATTGCCACTATTAGTATCAGTAAAGACCTCATTGGCAAATGGGTGGTGTGGGTATTAAACACTACATGTCACGCTATTATCCATAATGGTTTCTGTAGTCTGATCTCAAAGGGGCCAAGCACTGTCCTTCCTGCCAGAAAAACAGATTTGGCCCTACAGCTTTTTGATAGTAAAAATATCATCATTCAGCTCGAAGTTAAGACCCAGTATGCACTGAATCCAGTCCAGTGGGAAACAGATCCTGAGCCAATTTGCTCCGACTGTGCTCTGGGAACCGGGGCTGAAGTTTGGGAAGAACAGAACAGGATTTGGAGCGCCGCATTTGGAATGTCAATGGATCTGGCCGAGGTTAATGTTTAATACAGCAGTGCCAAGGAAAATTCAATTGCTTCCGCAAAATGGGTGAAAGAAAGCCCGCGGGAAGACTTCAAAGAGCGTTGGCTGTGCAGCATCTCCACGGATACAGAATCAATCAGAGGGACAGGGTAATTTAGGTAGATTATTATTTTGTGCGTGTGCATGTATTTTGGATGAGAAAGAAATTCCAGGTTTTGTAATAGGCGAAAAAGGAAAGAGAAAATTCTTTATGGTTTGATCGGTTTTTATTTAGACTGCAGCTATTGAGAGGTCATTCAACCAGATTTACTAAATTTAAAATGACCATTAGTGTAAAATGAAATGGCAAATGTTTTCCTCCGAGTCAAAATGTAAGTGCACATCATAACTGGCAATTGAAATGGTTGCTCTGTAATTATAATCGACTTAAATTATATAATTTGTACCGCTTGGAACTGTGCATTATTCAAATGAATGTTAATGAGTTGTTTTCTTGATTGAAATATAAATGAGTCATAATAAACCCTCTTAAGAAAGTGCAGCAGTCTTTTAGACAGTGGGGCCTCGTGGCTTTAAGCATTTCAGTCCATTAACCCAAAATAATTACCTCATTTGCAAAACAATGATTCGCTGCTACTTTCCTCGTGTTCCAGGGCATCTTATAGGTTATGAAATTATATTTTTTTACGCATTGGCCGCACTTCTGACGCATGCAGATTTTCAACAGCTAATTTGATCATGAATATGTTTACCTCTTTAAAGTCAGTTTGTTTCTTCTGTTCCGCAGTTTGGCAATTACAGCTGCAGCCCTCTGTCCTGTTTGCACGTCGAAGTGATAAAGAAATTAAAAAGAAATTTAGCATTTTTGGTAAAGTCTGGATTTCACACCTCATTGGCGAGACTTGTGAAGCTTATTAGGCTAAATCACTATTCAGCGCTGAGAGCATTGAGCTGCTGTCTGCTAGAAATGAGGTGATGAACTGACACCATCAATTTCCTCCACTGCATCTCAGGAGGAAACATTAAGTACTATATGTGCAAACAAGGATTTAAGAGTCTCTTATGGCAGATGTTAATGTGTCTTTAATGTTATACTGAAGTAATTAAAGTTTCAAGGATAACAGGTTTTTTGTTTTCTAAAACAATGCACCAACTTTTAAAATAAAGTCTTTTAAAACAAGTGTTCTGTCTTTAAAACAATTGTGTTTAATTACAAAAACTATCACAAAAACCTTTGGTAGCTTAAAGCTGAACTATACGTGTGCCAACGATCCTCATAATGAGTAAAACCAGCAAAAATTAAGTCATTTACGAAATAATAGTATCTATCATATCTCCACCATCCTTCGGAAACCCCATATGGGACCCTGGACAACAAAACGAGTCTTATGGGTCAATTTTTCGAAATTGAGATTTTTACATAGTCTGAAACCTGAATAAATAAGATTTCTATTGATGTATGAGTTGTTAGTATAGGACAGAATCTGGCTGAGATATAACCGTTTAAAACTCAGGAATCTGAGAGTTAAAAAAATATATATATTGAGAAATTACCCTGCACTGTGGCAGGCCATCAACACTCAAAAATAAAGTTTTTATATATTTAAGGTAGGAAATTTACAAAATATCTTCATGTAACATGATATTTACTTACTATTCAAATGATTATTGGGTTATAAAAGAAAAATGTACAATTTTGACCCATAAAATGTATTTTAGTCTTTTACTTAAGACTGGTTTTGTGTCACATATGTCCAAACTTGTTGTTTATCATGAAAGAAAATGCTTTAAATGCTCTGGATCAGTGACCTTGCTGATAATGATAATTTTGTTGTTTTAAAATATGGGACACAGTTGAAGTGATTTGCTGTTTTCTACATAAATTCCTTCTTTAAAGAACATTCTGTGAAAATATAAGCTTGATATAATATTGACTGAGCAAGGTCATGTCAAAGATTGAAATCATAATAAAATATATTTTTTAAATCAAACTTTGATGCTCATTAACTCATTATTAGAATGAGACTTTACAGACTGGATTTCACAGACTGGGTCATTCCAGCTACTGACATCTGTGGTTTATGTCCAGCATCCAATGTAACACCAGCTTTCACCTTTGTACTTGCGAGAGTCCTCTCTGTGTCTCTGTGTCTGTGTGAAAGAGAGAAATTGAAAATGGTGCGTATGTCTTTCACTTCATGTCCTTGGGTTTTGTTAGGCGTCTGGATGACATGTTATAGCTATAGCCACAGGGACAAACTAAGAGTTTTACAGTTCAAACAGGGTAATGATGTCACACATGCCTCTTTGAAACCGAACAGCTACAGGAAACCAAACACTATTATACCCTTCTCTCTTTCTTCATCCACCGACTTATCTCTTCTTTACTACCTCTCCATAAGTCATCCTTTTCTCCCTGTTTTCTCTCTCTCTCTTTCTCTCGCTGCAGCATGGCATGTCTATAGTCATCATAAGTAAAGCGTGGCTGCTTCTGAATTGTCATAACATGTTAACAGTCGTGCCAGTAAAACCCAAGCTTTTTATCTCTGCAAATAAATCTAATATTACACATTATACTACAGCTCTGTCCCAAAACATAGTGAGCTACCTACCTATTTTAAGGTATTTTTAAGCCTTAAGGCTGTGCCAACATGCCCTTTCAAGATAACATCTTTTGGCCAAATTTCTAGGCAGCTTTGCACATCCCCCTTATGCTAAAGGCAATCCCAGAATGCACTGCAGTAAAGTCAGCACATAAAATCTCTCCAAACATTTTAAACGGTGAAAGAAATACGTCATATTGAAAACATTCTTTTAAAATATTTGCATAACACAATTTATAGTAACTGTATACGTATTTACAGATTAAAAAATCATCACTTTAAGTTCAAAAATGTTTGAATCCATGCTGTTTTTTTACGATCTAATGTCCCTCCCCCAATGCGTTGCACTGTGGCCTGTCAATGGCATCATGTGTATCATGAATGTGATTTGTGCGTCCAGACAGATTAATTTCCATCTGCATTTTATGTAAATACACCTCCCAATAATCCGCTCTCCATAGCACTGTTACGTCTGTTGGGTGTTTGCTAAAGATCTGGAGATTTGGAAATATCAGATGTGTAAAAACATCTGATAAACATCTTAAAAAAGCAGTTTTACACTCATTCTAAATCCTAAACATCATACAGACATCTTTTAAATGTCTATATGACATCTCGGAGATGTATTGCAGATGAACAAACAATAAAAAAAATACAGATGTAAAATAAGTAGACAAGTATACATGTCTCGCAGATGTATGTGTGATATCAGGGGCATCATCAAGCTTTGACTTTAGACGTTGTTTTGCAACCTCTAGCAGCGAATATAACATGTTGTGCCTTTAACAGTCATCACTTAAAAGTTGCAATTCTTACAAAAGTTACAAAACAATTGTGTTTTGTATTTCCTATGAAGTGTGTCCCTTATGATGCTGTTTTTCATGTATCATGCTAGCTCACTAGGTTTTATAATAAAGCTAAGCCTTGCTTTTGAGCAGGACATGTATGATAATATCCTGGGGTGTTAGGGGATGCGTCAGAAGATGATACAGAGCAAATGTGTGGTGTGATAGACATGCTCCTGGCGGACATGTGCGCATTCATTCCTGTGTGACGTAATATATTGCCATGCAGCGAGAAAGCAGATCTGTTTGAACTCCCAGATCAAAAGGTTCCCTGACATTAACTGCATATGGTAAGTGAAACTGAGTCATGTGTCTGTGTTTTCTTGCCAATGGGTGTGCACGTGCTTTAGGTGCACCCTCCCCCGGCACAAGGGTACGATACTATTCTGTGATATAATCAAGATTAACATGAGATATGCAGAAACTGTCTGAGTTACGGCCACTTTAAAGGAACAGTTCTTACAAATTGTTGTTTAGTCAAAATTTGGCCTTTACTGGAGTAGCTCGGGTACACACACACATCAGCTTGACATTCAAAAGCAACTCTCTCTCTAGAAACTGAAGTCTAGTGTTTGACATTAAAAAGTCTCTCATTTTGTCTGTTATCTTGGTCTTCTAATAGAGGTCAACTTCTGCACTTCTCCTGTCAGGCACCACAAAGAGCTCAGTCTATTAACCTGTGAGTTATTCAAAGTTAAACTGTCCCGAACGTCTGCTCTAATGCTACGAGACTGAAGACATGGTGGGATTAGAAGAAAAAATGAGAGATACAGAGAGACTATGAGATTATTCACCTCCTGACTGAACCATGCTAAACTTCTGCTAATGTTCTGCTAATGCTAAAACCTCACGATTTGATTCGTATTGAGTGGATTGTGATTTTATAGTGCTTTGTTTCTTTGGCCGTTTCCTTTTCCATTTGCTAGTTGATGTTGTTTTTTCATTTTCATAATTGATGTTTGGTTTCAAAGAGAATTAGCCGTCAGGAAAGAGCTCATCTGGTTATGCAATTTCACAATAATTTAGGCTAACACATGTTACATTTTCCACTGTGTAAACAACGTTATTTGTTCTCTAGGACGAGCTAAATAAAAACAAGAGAGGGATGTTTCAAGAAAAAAAAAATATATAAAATACATCTTTTAATCATGTATTGTATAACAGATTTAGCAAAACACATGTTTTGTTTGTCCACATTTTTCTTGGTATCTTAATTGGCTCCTGTATCACTATTATATATTGTGTGTTTGTCTGTGTTCATCCATGGAAAGTGTTATCCAAAATAAGTGTTGTTTTTTAGTGGTTTGCAATGTGTACAAGCTGTTGTTTAGCATGTTGTGCAGTTTATTCTGTTGGGTGTAGTTTGTGTTGTCTCAGTCATCTTGACCGTATCTCTGCTCCACTAGTCAGTTTGATCCTGATGGTTTTCGTCAGCCCCATCAGCAGCTTGTTATTGCCCTCTCAGCCAACTGTACATTGCAAACACACACAGACACGGAAAACAGAGCTGACATGCACTTCCACAATCACACACAAACTCATGCCGACACACATGGACATGAGGCCAAAACTGTGACCGGGTAATTTATAATTCACAGTGTGCTAAATCACATTGACTTCTTTTTACAAGATGCTAAAAATGAAATGTCCTCTTTGGAAAAAAGGCCTTTCTCTCCGCCCTCATCTTCTGCCATTCTCTCTTAACCCTGTTACCGAAACGGCAACTTGCATTTTCACACCAAGAATCACTTTCTCACCCTCTCCTCCGCAGAGTTCAAGCGCAATGTGCTCCCTGTCGTGAGGCGATGGGGAAAAATACTTGTTGCCATGGAGATGAGAAAAAACGGCATTCGGTTTCCCCCTTTGAGATTATTTATAGTTGCCTTTATTGGGTTTTATTGAAAGGAAAAAAGAGGGATAAAAGGACTCCCTGGTCAGAACAATATGTTACGGTACAAACGAGGCGAGGTCACTGTGATTTCAAATGGAAAGGCACTTTTTTAGGCAAGTAATGTTTGGGCTTAATGGAGGCTACAGCGTCATACTTGTTTTTATGTTTGTTGAACAGTGATCACAAATAGGTAGCTTATTTTAAGTTGATTCCAGTAAAGAGAACACCCTTACAGTGTTATATTTAGAATATTGTTTGGACTGCCGCATAATTACCTGTAATTCAAAGAACTATAGACCTGCACTCTTGTTCTGAGTAAAGATTGGAGACTGACATTTGTGGGAAGATTTGCACTAATAATAAATTAAGGTTGTGAATCATCACAGGTCTCACGATTCAGTTTGGTTGTGATTATCATGTCAACGATTTGATTCGACATTATTCACAAGTTGATTGCTTAGAGATGTAATATGCCGTCTTTTATGTGTCTATTGAGCACTCTTTCAATACCGCTCAAATATATGAAATATGGGCTTTATTTATTCTAAGCTTTCTTTGTGCGTACACCTCACCTAATCGGGAGAGAGAGACACACACAAGTGCTGCTCTCGCTGAAATTACAGTATAACATTTTTATTTACTGTATATGATTTATGTTAAAAGTAATTTTTTCAAAGAACATAAGACATAATAACAATACTTTATTTACAACAAAAACAGTAACCATTGGCACATCATATTTAGTTGCTTCAAAGCACATTCACATAAGCAACTAAGTGCATCCTAAAGACGATTAAACAGCTCTAAATAATAAGAAAGAGTTTGTTACTATAACAAAGATGAATTTATTATTTTGATGATTGATAGGAATTTATACTCTTGGCAGATTTATGCAGCTTTACATTCAATGCAGATTTAGTGGATTGAAATAAGTCCATACCAAATCATAATACGTTGTAAAAAATAGGATGCCAAAGGTTCCCAGATGGTGTGCTGTTGGATGGTGTACAGTGGATTTTTGAAGAGTGCATCCGTGCATGCTTTTTCAGGTATTATAACCCACAAGGGAGATCTCTTTCATACATTTTAATGTGTACACCAACCTAACGCCTCAGTTCAATAGTTCTGTGCACCTCTGCGTATAAGGGGTATATTTTTATAAATGTATAATTTGTTCTGTGTTTATAGTGTTAATTGTTACGACTAAATTTGCATTTTGTCAGCCTTTCAGATTAAAAGCCATAAACCTCCAATTATGATTTCATTGGGTCATTCAACTGAACCTATCATCTGTTTTTCCTTGATGAACGAGTGCTCATGGCTCAGTTAGAAAGCTGTTCTTATTCACAGAAGAGGCTGAAAGAGTTGTTCGTGTTAACTCCCAGTAATCGAACAGATTTTAGCACAGCTAAATTATTTCAGACCATCTCTTTGCACACATACACTCTCTGTTTTGTCTCTCTTTCTTTTGGTTTTCTTTGATCGCACAGATCTGTAGATAGAGTTGTCAGGGGTGTGTCAGACTTTGGCTCTCTTTAATGACAGGCAGTGTAATTAGTTTCATCAGTTTCATCAGTCTGTGTTATCTGTCAGCATAGTTTGATTATATTTCAAAACACTGAAAGAGAGAGAGAAAGAGAGAGAGAGAGAAAGAGAGAGAGAGAGAGAATGAAAATAGAGAGAGAGAGAGAAATAGAGAGGATGAAAAAGTGCAACAAAGCATTCCCTGAATGTGGAAGAAGAAATTGTGCCAAGAACACAAGGTCATTCCAAGATGGAGGAATTAAAATGAAAAGCTGAAAGAAAAGAAGGATGAAATGGTTTCATTTCTTTAGTAGAAATAGTGTTTTATGTGATGGTTAATGTGTTTTGACTGTTTTAGCATGTTTCCCTGGGATTGCGAATATGACTCATGTGGTTGCTAGGTGGTTGCTAGGGTGTTCAGCGTGGCTGCAGTGTGATAATTCCAGTCCGATATCTGTTGAATTTCTGTTGCAGTATTTAATATCTGAAAACATTGCTTCTAGAAAAAAATGTAAAAAAAAAACTATATTTTTATTTGGAATTCGAAAGAAACGTTGTCAGTGGTTCGTATAATGGAAAAAATATATAATTTTGCTTAAACACGAACATACAAATAGTACAGTTTAAAAAACTGAAAATCATCCATTGTTTCATGAAAAAGAAGGAATGATGATAAAGTTCACAGGTTATTGTATTGAGGAAAGATTAATCATTTACATTTATGCATTTGGCAGATGCTTTAATGCGAATTGACTTGCAGTGCATTCAAACTATACATACATGTATAATACATAGACTTTCATTCCCTGGAAATCAAACCCATAACTAATATGCCAACACCATTCTTTACGAGTTGAACTACTTATACCCCTATCACTGAATGATTTAATAAATGAAGAAGAGTGTGTCACAGAATTGTGTGACAAATAAAACCAACACAAGTATAATTGATATGTAAGACACCAAGATAAAGTGTTACACCTCACAATTACAGAAGATACGGTTTATATATCAGCATTGTGAAAAAAAACATGCTTTTTAATTTGTTTCAGCTCTCATATTAATATTAATGAACCTGCCCTCACATTTATTTGCATATTTTATCATTGTATTGGAGTTGAATTTGGATATGCCTGTTTGCCCCGACAGTGTTTTCGCTTGTTGTTACTTACCTTTGTAGAATATTAATTAATTTATTTCATTTATCAGAGAAAGGCAAAGATAAAAGGAGATAAATGAGTTTATTTCAAACCCTGATTATAAATGCAGTGTACAGTTTACTGCACAGTTTGTGTGTGTGATTTAGCATGAGGTACACAAATTGGATGCTCATGTACAGTGTAAGCATTAAGAATCGATTTTACTAGATTAATCTCAGTTTCATCATTGATCTCAGTACGGTTTCTCCTCCGTCAGTAAATACTCTTAATGAATTCATGCCTCACAAATGACTTTAAGCATGAAAGACGGATGTTTGACACACCAAACAGGATAAAGCAGAATGAAGAGCAATATGTGTCAAACCCTTCCCTTCATTACTAATCTGTCTTTGGCTTTATCTGGTAAGGTAGGCCCAGGAAGCTTTTTCATATGCTAATATTGGCATACTGACATCACTGCTACATTTTTTGTTCTGTTCTAACGTGTTTACACTGGGAGGGACCCATAGGGATGAAGTCACTTGTTTTCAATGTGAATTGCTTATTTTATGCAAATGTATGAGTGTACAATTTGGTGATGACAGCAATCTGACGTCTGATATGGTGGTTGCGTATAGAAATGCTTATGAGAACACAAGTATGGAAGCTTGATGACATCTGATGATTTAAATGGATGATTCACTCAAAAATAAAAATCTTGATATTTATTCACCAGTGGTTCAAAAGTTGTTTTTGACTCTTCCGTGAAACACAAGAGAAGATATTTTGAGAAATGTGGTTTTGTGTCAAGCCAATAGGGGCCAATGTTGTTTGGGTATCCACATTCTTCAAAATATCTTCTTTTGTGTTCTGCAGAAGAATGAAAGTGAGTCAGGTTTGGAATGACATGAGGTTGAATACATTTGTTTAGCAACTCTGTTAACATTAATGTGGTGATCTTAAATATATATTAATATTTTTGTCTTTCTTTTCTTTTTTCTTTCTTCTTTTATAACATATTCGCCCTTATATCTATTCATCATCTTCATCTCTTTCTTTATCTTATCTTTCTGTCTCTCTCTCACAAACTCTTTCTGTCTATCTGTCTTTCTTTAGTAGGCTCAGAGTGAGTGGAGAGGCTGTGAGAGGATTCAGGATGACGATGAAAGGCTTGTCCTCCAGTCGCAGTCACCACCACACACTCACACACTGCGACCCCTCCTATGACTCTCTGACCCTCCGCCATGACCGACACCCCTGCGTGTTCAGCGCCGCCCCCTCAAATGACCACCCCTACTACAGGTGCCAGTCTGACCTGGCCAGCAGTACGTTTCCGAGGCGACATCACTCGAATCACGAACTGAAGGACGAAAGCGCAAAAGTCCCCTATGTTGGACCAGGGGGCGTGGCTGGGGGGAGTGGGTGTGGCCCATGTAGCTCATCCGGCATACCCCCGTCGTTGCTGGAAAGGTTCGACCAGCAGCAACCAATGAGGAAAGATGGCTATCACACATTGCAATACAAACGCACAGCAGCACTTGAGCACCAACGCAGTGACAGTCCTGGGCGTATACGTCACCTCGTTCACTCCGTCCAAAAGCTGTTCACCAAGTCTCATTCCCTGGAAGGTCCCAGCCAACGCACCCTCAACGGCAACGACCCCGTCATCCCAGCCGACGCTATGGCAACTGCTGCTTCCCACCCTAACGTCTCCACATCTACCATTGGCACCCTCCACAAGACTTCGAGCAACAAACGGGGCAAGAGCAAGGAAAGGAGTCGCTCCGAGCCCAAACCCCCAGCGCGCACACCCGGCTCAGGTTACTGGAGCTCGGACGACACTTTGGACAGAGCGATCTGCCTGTACCACCAGCATCAACCTTCTGGAGTTATGACCATGGGTCGCCGTCCCGACAAATCCCAGTCTCACTATTTCCTAGGCCAGAGCTACAACACGCTAGGAGGTGGTCGCTCATCTCTGAAAACCTCACGCAGCAACAACGATGTTGGAAGCTGCTCCACGTGCTCCAACACACCAGGAGGCACCCTGGCTATATGTGGGCCAACGCTGGTCGACCAGGCCGGACCACTGGTCAAGAAAAGCTCCTGGTCAAGCACGTTGACGGTCAGCAGGGCCCGAGAGGTGTACCAAAAGGCCACTGTCAATATAGATAGAGCCCTACTGAAAGCACAGTCCTGCCAGCAAGGACGAACCTGCCAGTTTTTACAGGTAGGAGCGAGATTTTGTGTGAAACAGCACCATCGTCATTTTGCTTTTGATCTACGTCTCCATCATCACTACCAATATCATCAGGTCCTCAGAAGACCTGATGGATTTGTGCTGAGGAGGCATGTGCGTTTGGACATTTCATAGGTCTCCAAGGTGTGACATCTCTTCATCTCTCTTTTCATTTATTGCTTCATCTCTCCGCACCTTCTGTCCTCCGACGCATGATCTTCCTGCTGTGTTTGCATGTTTGTGAAGAGTGAGACTGTGTTGCACGTCACGCGTATTGCATGCACGTGTGTGTCAGAATGCAAATGTGTAGGAATGAAATAACATATGCACACACCCGCTGTGTTTTATCGGCACTGAGTGTGATAGATTAAATATGAATTTAGAGTCCATGCCATGTGCTTTGTTTTCTTCGCTGTGGAGGGAGGCTGTGTGATACTGAGATGTTAAAGGAATAACAAAAGGGTACGAAGGAAAAAATTGAGCCCGCGCCCCTGGAGATCAGTGACTGTTTGTGTGGAGATTAAGGGAAAAAGGGATTTGCATGTATGCTTTTCTAAATGCTCGCTCTCTCAGTCTCTCTCTCCCCCGATTCCTTTGTGACAGATATTCAGACAGTCAAAAGAAAGTAAAAGAGAGAGCAGAATTTAAGAGGGAAGGAAAGCAGAAAAGTTAAATGCAGTCAAGGTCATCCCTGCTGGACAAAACAATAGAAACCATCATAGAAATTCTAATGGGTTCTATTAAAAAACATTTTGAACCCTTAGCTTTTTCCCATTAAACCCTTACAGAATTCATTTTGATTGTGTGTTTTTGACATTTTTCCAATATGAATATGATTATCTGCCAGATAACAACCAACGATAGAATCCATCAGTAGATACCATTAGTTACCGTTAAAACCAAAACAATTCTCATTATAACCATAACATCCATTCAATTTTCAATTGTGTTGTGCATGGTTCTGTTGTTGTTTTTCCAGCGGGGATTTGAGGGCAGGAAATATTGAAGGAGAAATAGTGAAATAATTATTGAAATGTAATTGCTTTAGTTGTGTAGCCCAGGCCTACTTCACACTGGAAGCTAATAAATTACTGAAGCTGTCAGTCACAATTCTATTGACTCCTAGATGTTCCTACGAGACCTTTTGTATCTTACTGTTTAAGGAATCTGTATAAAAATGTGTCAGATACGAGAGAAAGAACCACCACAGAGCACACTGTAAAAAAAATGCAATTTAGGAGCTGCCCTAAACCTGCGCATTAAATCACAGCGAGCCAAAATGACAGCATTCAGTAAAATGTGTTGTTCTTTATCAAGCATGAGTTGCAACTCTAAAAACATGAAATATAGAGGGTTTCATCTTATCAACATAAACAAATGTTACTGCGCATGCACACTTTTGTGACCCCACTTTAACTTCCGGTACACATTTACAAACAATAGAGTGCCTTTTGATTATTTCTGATAACACTCATAAGAAACCCAGAAGAACAGTAACTTGGATAAAACTGTCTCTCCAATATTTTGAATTTAGCTCAAGCACTAGATGTCAGCGTACCTGTCATGAATCTGTTCTGTGTTTCTTAGTTAGTTGGACTCTTATGTTATTTCCTGTTGTGTGCCATGTTTGTAGTCCTTTGTAGTTTTTCTTATTAATTAGTTTCCTCAGATGGTTCTTGTTTCCTTTGTTACCGCAGTGTATTTAAACCCAAATGTTTCCTTTGTTTGGTTGTTGGTCTTTGTTTTATGCTTTATCCAGTCTGGGTTTTACGCTTAGTTCTGTCTTTGGATAAACTTGCTTTTTTTGTCTTGTATTATTTTGATTATATCTTTTACTACAAAGGACTACAAAAATGGCTGAAAACAGGAAATAACATAAGAGTCCAAAATAACTGGGAAAACACGGAACAGATTCGTGAGAGTACCATGCAGTTTATTTAAATGCAACCAAACTGCAGGACCCATTCAAAAAAAGAAGTAACAAAAGGAATGTACAACAACATTCAATAAATTGTTAATTTAATACAATTATTATACTATCAAATAATAATATTAATAAAATGAAATAGTTACAGTATATTATTGGACAAACCGGACATTAACTGGGGGTCAGGCGAGGGAGTCCGGTGAAACGGTCTATAGTGAGAATGACAAAATGATAATAACACATAAATGCCCGGTTTCACAAACAAGGCTTAAAACTAGATCCAGACTAAAATGAAAGTTTGAGATGTCTTAACTGAAAATAAATTGCCCTGACATTTCTTAAAATATTTAGCATTGTTTTGTCTTAAGATGGACATCAGTAATGGTTTATCCCAAGCATTTAAATAAAAGCAACTTAAATATCCTAATTTACCTAAAGCATAGTCCTGGCTTAGACTAAGCTTTGTCTGTGGAACCGGGCCTAAATAGTTGTAATAATGATTTATAAATGTATTACACAGAGCATCGCTCTGTAAAATAAAGTGTGCTTTTGTGGGTATGTGCGTTTGAGAGAGAAAAAAAGCGAGAGTAGAAGAGGAATGGTAAGAGGAGAAGAGGGTACAGATAATGGAGTCTGGAGAGATAGAGGAACTAAATTAAAAGGCAGAACTCCAAGAGAAGAAAATGTGCCAAAGTGCCATATCTCAGAGACCATCTGCAATAATGAGATGCTTACAGAGTTAGCTTAACTGTACGTGCTCTTACTAGCAGTATTTCAATCCATATATTGTTGTCACCAACTATAGCTACTCCATAACTTTATCTTCAGTCTTATAGCAACCCAGTTTTAAGTAAAGCCCAGCTTTGTTTCCATGCTCTCTCCCTCTCTTTCTTTACTCCTTCCTCATTTCCATCCTCTACTCTTTCTCACCCTGTGGAGAGTGGGTCCTGTCCCTGGTCTAAACAATATCTGTCTTTGTGCACCTCTCTCTCTCTTACGGCCTCGTTCTCTTTTGGATGTTGGAGGATAGGTTGTTGGGTACGGCCCCTGGTAGAGCGTGTGAAAAGGGGAACGTGTGAAAGAAGCGTTAGCATGCGGCACACATCGCTCAGTGAGACCCGACTCTCTGGCGGTCCTTTAGTGGACACCAGAAATGGTGAATGATTTTGGAAACCAAGCCGTGCTGGATAATATGAAATGATTGTGATTCATCTCAGAGAGGTGAGGGTTGGAAAAGGGCACTTTATGTGCATCGTGCATGAACAGTGTAAGTGGGCATGAAATGTTTTTCAGATCATTTCCGGGTAATGTTTAAGATAAATGTTATGGTTTGTGCCGGAGTCCAGATTACTTGAGTGTGTAGTTTCTCCTGACCGAGCTCTAGTATTACTCGAGGGTGTGCGGTTATGTGTTTTGTTAGGCCACGTGAACTACCACATCAAGAGCAGTTTTTAGGTTTGTAGGAGAGAGTTAGATGATGTACCATTAGATGTTCAATGTGCTCTGTAGTAAATGTGAGAACGAATTGTTATTTTCTTACTGAGAAGAGATTGTTAGCGATTTGTAGTTGTCATTTGTAGTTCAGCTGGGCACGGAAAGCATGTATTAGTTAAAGGAATAGTTAACCCGAAAGTAAAATTCTGTCATCATTTACTCACTTTTATGTCATTCCAAACCTATGTGCATTTCTTACGATATTTTGTAGAGCATTATAGCCAAACAACATTGATCTCCACTGAAGGAGGAGAAAACCACAGAGACATTTCTCAAAATATCTTCTCTTGTGTTCTAGAAAAAAGAGTCCCTTTTATGAATTACTTTTCCTATGAACCATTTTTCCTTTTATGCATGCATTTATAATCACATATTTTATGTATGACCACACTAACGTATTAATGTTGATTCATATATAATGTTTGGTACCTTCATTTTATATAATAACTTGTTAACCTTACTGAGTAGTAACCAGTAATAAATCACTTGCATTCTATTTGTTATTGCTTTTTTGAAAGTGTAAATAATTCATTGTAAAAAAAGTGTACTAACATGCAGATTAGTTTTTTTTTTTAAGGAACTCATTTTCCCTCTGACTCCGTGCAGGTTCCTCAGGATGAGTGGAGCGGCTTGTCATCCGGAGGTCAGGATGATGAGATCCCGTGCAGACGCATGCGAAGCGGCAGCTATATAAAGGCGATGGCAGACGAAGACAGCGGAGACTCGGACTGCAGCCCTAAACCGTCGCCTAAAGTCCAGGCCCGAAGAGCAAGCTACCTGAAAGCCACCCAGCCCTCCCTCACCGAGATGACCACACTCAAGTGAGTGTGTGCAGAAGAGATGGTATTAGAACATGTTGTACCCATGAAATCACAGGGGAAATTAAGCACATGTATGTGTACGGCCGGCAAGCAGGTGCATAGGAGAACGGATCTGTCTGTAATTTCAGGTTCAGCTTCTCATGGGTCATTTTAAACATGTTATTTTCCAGGGTTTCCACTCACTCCGCTTTTAAAGTGCTGTTGGGAAGCGTCTCTAGAGACTGTATAGTCTTCGTCCTTAAACCCCCCTCTGCGTTCACACACAAACACATACACACGCTCGCCGGAGTTGTGTGACTTCTTATAAAACCACTCTGCGTCCCGAGACTCCTACCGCTACACAGAAATCCTTTCTCTCTCACCTTTATTAAAAATTCAGTAGAACAAAGTCATTTCAAATGGAAATGTTCATGTGCCTTTAAAGTTTCTACAGAGTTCTTGCAGTTTTTGTGAGTTGCACGTTGCACAAACTTATGAAAAAAGGCAGTTTGAACGCAGAGGATGATCTTTAGTTTAATTTTATATTAATGCAAAACTCTAAGCTTATTTTGCTGTTATAGATGCATATTAATGCACAAAAACAGCGGGGTTCAAACGTCTGAGAGCCCATCTGAAATCTGGTTTATTTTAACCTAGAAAATGCATTTAAGAGTATTTTTAAAACACAGAACTATTATGACCTGTCTATTAAAGAACACAAGATGATTTCAACTCGTCCGGAAAACATGGATCAATAGGTTTTGCACAAACTTGTGGAGTTCACGCCAGCCGCAGTACATGCATTTTAACTAAACTGCCCTTAAAAAAATTATGCATTTACATTTTTCAATTCTAAAATTCTGAAATGCTCAAAACATTATTTAAATGAAAATATAGAATTGTATTAGATTAGAATCCAGCAGTGAAAACTTGATATGCCTGGCCTATTCATGAGCACAAAGTGATTTGCATTATAAAGGGACTGAACTCGCACATTTGACTCTGTGTGTGTGAGCTTTGCAAACACAGCGTTTGTTTAATGCAATCGCTGTTGCTTTTGACAACAGCAGATGCTCATCAGTGCAGGAAGGAAGTGAGGACTTAACATCTGAGTATGTTCTTTACGTGCATCCTCGTGATAAGAATTGCCACAGCATTGAATATTCAGATCTTTGTGCCTTCAACTCAAAGACATACCCGTTCAAGCGTTAATATTTAAACTCCTATATAAACACATTAAATATGGCTGTCATACATAGAATACATATAGAAGATGTATACATTTATATCCATGTATTCGTTCAAGCATATTAAATTGCGTAAGATATACAAAATGTACAAACGACCACATATCCTGAGGGGACAAGGGGAAATTTGATGTTTTTTTAGCTGAGCGTATTATGCCATGTTGCATTACGTAATAGTCGCCCGAGGCCCGTGCTCGTTACAGACATGTCTTTCTTTGTTTCCATGGTAACGTGACGTCAGTTACGGTATCATTTAAGGACCACACCACTTATCAATGACCGGCCTGGAGACTTTTTCTGTGTGTGAGGGTCTCTGCACATGCGTTTATTATTAGACGAACATTACTACAACCATTATAAAACCAATATTCTGGGTTCAGGATTTGTTCTAAGCTCCTAAGCATTAAACTTTGACTTTTCACTCGCCCGTTTGTTCTTTGAACATGAATATCTCATATCATGAAGCTTGTTAAATAGATCATCCAAAAACGCCTTTTTTTGTCATCGTTACCACAAGTTGTAATCTTTTGGGTTGCACAGAACAAAGAAATGTATACAGGTTTGAAACAACTCAAGGGTGATTTTGACCGAATTTTCATTTTTGGGCAAACTATTCCTTTAAGGAGAGATTCGACTAATTGAAACAAAAAAATCCCATAGACCTACATTGTGGAGGGGAGCCCATGCTATTTCCATTGAACAGAAGATTTTAAAGACACTTAAATTTTCTTAATTTTTATAAAAAACATCTATCAAATGTTCCTCTATACTGGATTGTTGTCTTCATATTTTTTTTTACAATTCATCACACTTTGTGGTTTTGAGCTGATGTGTGATTTTTTATCAATTGATTCTTCTATTTGTTATTTCGCTTTCATCTCAATCCCTTCCGCTCCAGTGAAGAATGAGTGATGCGGTTTTTTCCCCCTCCAACCTCATACTATTTTAAGAGCAGCATTCATAATTAAGATTGACTAGACCTGGAGGGATAGAGTGTGTGTTTGTTTTGTGTGTGGGTGTTCATGTTTTGTTTTGTGTTATGTGTTATGTGTTTTTGTTTATATTTCAAGGGTTTGATTGCAAACACAAACAAGATTCTTGTCATCTTGTTTGTTTGTAGTATTGCTGCAGCCCCTTAAGTAAAGAGCTAATGTAGCACGTCACACAACCAGAAATGTTTTCTTTATAACTCCGTTATCTAGCACTATTATTAAGCTTTCTCACTGAAGGCCCATACAGTACTACTTACAATTATTCTGTTCTTAGATTAACTACGACAATAATAATAATAATAATAGTAGTGATAATATAAGTGCTTCACGAATCTGAGAGAGAACCCAGATTTAGGCAGCGTTGAAGGGGTTAACAAAGACTTTATTAATACAAAATACAAAGACCCACAATGGGGTAATGAGGACAGGTCTTGTGATAAAAAACTGAAACTAAAATACTTCCACGTGGGGGCAAAAACAGCAGGACAAAAAACTCAGAAACAAAACAACGACACAACGTCAAAACACAAGGCAGGGCAAGGCAGGACAGGATGATACAAGGTAAGGTTAACACAAGGCAAGGTAATCCAATGGGGTATGTAAGGTAAATACTCACAAAGTCAGAGACTCAACACAAGCACAACGAACGAGCACAGGACAATACACACGAGGATATTATGTAGGGGGACTAACAAGGGATAATTAACAAGGGACAGGTGTCGGGGATGAAACACTGGAAAGCTATACGCGGAACGAGAGGGGGCGGGGCCAAAGATGAGACCGGAGAGAACACATATGTCATGATCGACAATAATGTTTCTCTCCACACAAAACCTAAGGCATTGCCTTTGCCATGACAAAGTGAGTCAACAACTGAAGTAGTTTCAGACATATTGAATGTATGGATTGATTTGCTGAGATTTCAAAGAAATTCCTCAAAATTGAATTTTTTAATGAATATACATGTATTATCTCTCTATATATTACTTAATATGTATTTTCTCTCTCTCGCTACAGGATCAGTACGGATTCGCACTCCCCCAAGCTTCAGATCCGGAGTCACAGCTACTTGCGAGCGGTGAGTGAGGTTTCAATCAACCGCAGTTTGGACAGTCTGGACCCGGCCGGCCTGCTGGCCTCGCCTAAATTTCGCTCCCGAAATGAGAGCTACATGAGGGCCATGAGCACCATCAGTCAGGTTGGTCATTCGCTCCCCTCTCTCTGGTGGAAATCGCCCTTAGATACTTATCTCAGACCAGTTTGAGATTAGTCTTAGAAAGTGGCATAGAAAAACTGGTCTTGGATCAGATCCTAAAAGTGATTTCCACTCAGAGACATCCTCGACGTGACCTCTTCAAGAGGGTTTGCAGAGGGGAGGAAAAACAGTGTAGAACATGGAAATTGTAGATAACACCTCATTCATATTGTATGTGCTCGCAGAAAAAGGAAATCATTTATCATGTCTTTATTCATTGTTTCAAACCATTGTTTGCGTACGACCCTATAGAGTATGAGATTTAGATAAGTCTCTCATAGTATGTTGTAAGTACTAGATGGATAGCATACTTTTTTGTTTTGAAGTATGCAATGATGTTATCCACATAACATGAAAACGGGCTGAGGCGGTTCTCTTTTTGCATTTGGTTCAATACTAAATAGCCTACTCAAAAGTATGCACTTACCAACATACAGTGTGTAAAATACACGCTTTTAGCGCATATAGAAGTATTCAAATTAGTATTCAAACAAGGTCTGAATCTGATCTGTCACATTGGGCTGTAAATGCTTCCTAAAACAATATTTGCTATTGTAAATATTTTATCATATTTAATATATTCACTTTTAAAGGTTGCTCTCACGATTAGCATGTGTAGCTAAAGGATTTTCAAGGTGAGTTTACAGGATTAGGGTCTGTTGCCATGGGATTTTAAGGTGAGTTTTCAAGATTAGCGTCTGTAGCCGTGGGATAAAAGTACAAGCAGCATTTACCACAAAGAGAATTTTAAGGTGAACGCTTAGTGTCCTGACAGCTCACTCAAGTAGACAGCAGCCCTAATCTTTTAAAGAGCTGCTTTCCTTCTCCTGCCCTCAGGCGTATATATATGTGTGTGTGTGTGTGCCCCTGTGTGTTTTCTTTCCCTGAGGATAAATAAATCCTTGCAGTGACACAAACCTCAGTCACCCTTACAGAAGAAACCTATCTTTCATTGAGTGTGTGCAGGCATGTTAGCGTTGTGTGTACATGTATGCAAACTGCACGCGTGTAGGTGTGTTTTTGCTACTGAGTGTTTGTTTTTTGCCATTAAATGACAAGCAAACCTAAGTTCCTGTTTGTCTGTCGCCCTTCTCAGCCAATGGCAAGATTTCTGCTGCCTATTCTTCCAATCACAATACTCCACCAGTGCTTCATTCGTGTGTTTTCACTTACTTCTTAGCATCCAATCATAAGACTTTTCCCTGTAATAACTTTCCATCTTACTGTGGCTATATACACTTGTGTACTATGTGGTGGTGGGGTAGAGACAACCACTGTAGTCAATATACTTTAGAGCACCAGTGATGCAGCCACACCTGTTATATTGCTTTCAAAATTTAGATTTCCTCCCCTCTGCACTCTATTTCTCTGTGATTTGTGTGTGTAGATGTGTTCGTTTTAAAATTATGTAAAGGAGTGTTTCTAGCAGCTATGGTTAGTAACATGGTTACTTATAATATGTGACTAAGGCACCTTAAGGCACCCTGGATTGTGAATGCTGTAGTATTTCATAAGGAAAATATCTTAATAGTATACAGTATTTTGATTTAATTTGTGTATCAGTCATTCATAATCTAATGTTGAAAGCAGTGTTAATTACAAATTTTGCTAAATCAAGGGTTAAAACGGCCCTAATGAAATATAGAAGCATAGTGTTTACATCCACCCTCAACTTGTGTACGGGTGCAGGTGACTAAAAGTATGAAATAGTGTTATTTTAACAACTTTTGCGCATAAAAACTTGTGTTAGTAGTGCGAAAGTTGCAGATTCAATTCCCCATAACACATATTAATAAAAAATGTATATCTTAAACCTACCGTCACTTTGGATAAATCCGTCTCCCAGATGCATTAATGTAATCTTAGCGTGCATACAATTTATGGCATTTTTATATTTAGACAATAGCCTCATCCATGTTTAGCGTAGCATGTAAAACCTAATTGTTTATATGCTTTCCCTATGTTTAGAAACAAGCATCCTGTGATCTCGCAAGAGCTTTCTGTCTTGTAAATCTTACACCTCATTTCACTATAAAAACAATTCGGAGCCCAACTAGTGACTGGCAACATATAACATTTTCCGGTTGAGGTTTCATAAATGTATTGTTAACAGATTTTTTCTACAGGCGTTTGTGAAATTTACAAAACTGAACAGAGCCCATTAAAACCAAATTTACAAAATGTAGATGCATCAAATCAATAGAACATTTCTAGTTGGAGAGGACTGATTGAAAAAATAGAACAGAACAGAATGGATGTAAACATGCATGTGAACAATATGTATAAAGGGCACAAAATGGATATACATACAATCTGTCAAAATATGGAGTGGAAATGTAAAGTATATGTAATAATCATAAAAATGAAAGAGAATCGTTTTTAGATACAGAAATTATTGCACAGACTTGAAGACCCTTAAATTATATTTCATATTATGTAGTCTTTGTAAAAGATGAAAAGTCCTTGATAATAATAAATGAATACTGGTTTAGTCTGTGAAAATTTAGATAAACCTTGAAGTAACCTCTATCAAACTGCTCGTTCAGTCATCACGATTGTCCATATAATATCCACACAGTGTAGAATTTAAATAATTTACATTCATTGAGACTTCACAGCCATGTGGTGTAATCCCATGACAGAGATATGCCAAAGGAACATGAGTGTGTGGTGATGCAGTGTCTCCCCCTGCAGGTAAGCGAGGTGGAAGTGAACGGGCAGATCGAGGCCGTGTGTGAGAGTGTGTTCAGTGAGATGGAGTCTCAGGCCATGGACGCTCTTGACCTGCCTTTGTCCGGATGCTTCCGTATGAGGAGCCACAGTTACGTGAGGGCCATCGAGAAGGGCTGTTCGCAGGAGGAAGAAGACGAGAGGACGTCACGTCAGGCCATCACACCACCCAGAACCGCAACCACTGTCAGAACCATCCAGAGCAGCACAGGTACAACATTTTTAAAAGACTTACAGCAGCTGCAGTTATTGATGTTTTAAAGGGATCAAGTGGAAGTAAATAGTCTTAATCTTCTATGATGAAAGTGCTAGTAGATCTCAAAAAGAACACCAAATCATTCTGTCTGACATTAGAAAGTTGCGTGAGTTCAGAATGAATAAAACGTTGTCACGTGACCACCCATGTTTGTCTTAAAGGCACAATTTCTCAGAGACAGGTTGGAAAAAAGAAATGAAAAGTAATTTATGACTGTTTGGGCACAAAAATGCTTATTCCACATACTGTGTCTAAAACATCACAAACGCAGATATGGTGAGCATAAAAGCATAAAACCCCTAATGCCTTTTGGTCTAAACATCATCACTCTCAAAAGAACACTCAGCCAATGAAATTAAAGAAGTAAATGTTGTGTAAGTAACAGCACATGCAAAGAAATGACTTCACAATTCCCTGACCTTCATATTGCTGCCGTTAGAAAAATGAATTGACTTCGGCTCTCCACTTAGAACAGTTTTCTATTTTACCCTCATGCTTTACTCTCTCTGGCACTTCATCTGTGTGAAGAGAGAGCCAAGGCCTTTCTGTCGCTCGTTCGCTCGCTCTCACTATCGTGCAGCTTGTTGTTTAATTACAACGATTAGAGAGTCTCATTCTTTCTCCTCGTCACACTGTCATCAGGGTCGTAGTCAGCTAATTAAAAACATTTACACACAATTGGAATGGAAGAGGCTCGTGTGTGAGAAAGAGAGAGATACTATGTGTGTATGATAGAGAGAGAGAGAGGCTTCACATAATAATAGATGAAGCTGAGATTTGGGGATTTGGGGAGTGACCTCTGCAGTCACAGATTTAAAGCTCCATCTTGACTTGCGTCCCATGTGTATCAAAAGCTGCCTGCTTAAATCGCTCAAAAAAAAACTTAGATCAGAAGTCAGTCAGGCTTGGTTCAGACTTGATTGCTTTTGCTGGCCAGTGTATAGTGATATTCACTTAGATGAGATCAATTATAATCAATTATAAAAAAATCCCAGAGGTTTGTTATGGAATTTTATAACAAGGAGGCAAAGTCACCTCAGCGTAATATTTTTTTTTTGAACACCATTAACACACAATTTTTATTTTAAAAAATCATTAAAAAATAACTCTTAAAAATAAATTTTAATTTGTCACTGCTAGCTGAAGTTTGGCTGTAATTGATGATGGTCACTTTTTCTGGACAATTACTCAACAAATATGTGATAAATATCACATGTGGAAATACATTTGCAGATACTTTTAATAAAAAAACTCCGCTGTTGGCACGGTGTAACAATGCCCTTTAGCCATGACCCGCACAACACCACATTTGTCTGCAACAAAGTAAAAACATGTGCGTTTCATTTAAAATGTTTCTTTTGCTGTGTTGCACCACGTTCAGTAGACAGTGTTAGGCACAGCGTGAATTGGACTTCAGCCGTGATTTATCTGCAATAAAGCACAAGTCTTAAGTACCTTATTGCTTTTATAAAATGGTACATAACACAAATAAAGGTGGAAATATGTAACACTGCAACTTCTTTCAAGTAAAATCACACCTTCCTATTGCTGGAAAGAACAGTCCTTGATCAACTGTAAATAGCAACAGAATGTTTTGTTAACATTGCTAATGGGTGGTCAATAATCTTCATAGCGATACACAGAATCGTACGGTGAAGTGGCCCTAGCTTTGCTTTATTCACAATAAATTGACCTATTGACCAATCAAAATTGAGGACTGGAACTGACCGTTTTCTAAAAATTGTTACAATGCAAATCGTACAAAAAAGTATGATTAATTGAAAAATGCTATACTAAAGCACCTCTCCTAAACCTAAAGTCACTGGGGCAAAAGAAAATCTTACTAAAATGTGCAAATAATATTGTACAAACTCGTACAACTTAGTCACCTCTTAAAATAGGTGTGAATTGCCGTGAGATTGTGTTGTGGTTCGACCCATTCAGACCATTTTAAATTAGGCTATAAACTATGGATTGAATACTATTTGACCTCATCTTCTTTTGAAATTGAGATTTATAGATCATCAGAAAACTGAATAAATAAGCTTTACATTGATGTATGGTTTGTGAGGATTGAACAATGTTTGGTTATTTTAATCTCTGGAATCTGAGGGCTCAAAAAATCTAAATGTTGAGAAAATCGCCTTAAAAGTTGTCCATCAGAGGCGCTGTAAGAAAAAAAACGGTTAGTTTTAACGCTCTCAAAGAAGTGGCTTTTGCCACAAATATTCCCATGCTACTTAAAGGGATACTTCACCCAAAAATGAAAATTCTCATTTACTCCAAATGTGTATAAAAAAGATATTTGGAATAATGTTTATAACCAAACAGATATCAACCCCCATTTACTCCCATAGTAGGAAAAATACTATGGTAGTTAAAAGTGCCCCAGAACTGTTTGCTTTCCTACATTTTTCAAAGTGTCGTCTTTTGTGTTCAACAGAACAATTTTTTTTTATTATTATATTAGTAATTTTTCCTACTGTGGGAGTCAATGGGGGTTAAGAACTATTTGGTTAAAAGCATTATTCCAAATATCTTTCTCTGTGTTTATCAGAACAAATCAATGTAAAGTAGAACTATCACTTTAAGGCTGGTTTTGTGGTCCAGGGTCACAAATTTGATTTGCTTAAATTCTGTCATGTCAATTATTTTCACTGCCTCATTTGCCTACCCAAACAATAAGCTCCTGTTTCTTAAATACATTTGCTAGCTACAATTGAACAGAACTGCAAATACTCAGTTTAAAGCAATGGGCCAATTAGATTATGGAAAGATTTGATTAATCGGATACCCTGGCAAACCAGTGTGGACGAGTTTAACCGGCCAGTGAGATTTAATTTGTGTGAGAAGTTCAGGTCCACCTCCTGTAGAGCGAGGACAGCAGGAACAGTGTATTGAATGAATGAGCAGGATCAAGTGATGACATCACTGTCCGAGGATCTAATCTAATGGCAAATAGTGACATCCTGTATGAGACTTCAAAATGAAACAGACAGCCGATGTTGTGCTTCCGGCTCTGTGATTACACACAAACAAACATGGTCGCGTTATTGACTAAAGTGTCAGAAAGGAAATCAATCATAAAAGGCTAAAAGGTATATTGCCAATGCTGGATGAAGGTTTCAATTATAAGTGTTTGTTGTATATTCTTGTTAAAGTGCGTGATTGACAGGGATGGATCAACAGTTGAATTGTTACTTTTGTGCTATTACTTTGTTCTTTATATGATTTAATGTAATAAGTGCACTGTAAGTCGCTTTGGATAAAAGCGTCTGCCAAATGACTAAATAAATTAAAAAAAAATTACATCTCGGTTGAGTATTCTTAAAAACCTGAGGCCCTAAGCATGGCCTCAGTACCAAAGTATATTAAAGACAGATTTCTGCCGCTGTCCTAAATTCCAGGTTGCACACACTTCTACACACACAAACACACACACAAATGTGTGTTTCACATTTGTCCTTTCGGCAGCTTTGATCTAAATGTCATTTCCACGGCATTAAAGGATTAGAAGTCCCAGTCTGTCTGTTTGAGAGTTTCTCTTTTGTGCGCATCATCTGCTCGTATATCCATATCTCTTCGTCCCTGTCTGTTTCTTCTTCAGGGAAATAGGATGTAGTGCTTTTATGTCTCTAACTTACAAAAGAACACCAGCCCCGGATCAGTAATTGCGAGAGCTTCGAGGTCTAGGGAGATAGATGCTCTTATTTTTCCGAGCAGCAGAATGGACTGATTCATCGCATTTGCTGAACAGCGTCTCGATATGAAAATGACAATCACGGTGCTGTTTTGTTTCCCACAAAGCCTCATCACGTCCTCTTTATGTAATAGAGTGCTAGTTGGGGACACATTGAAATGTTTTTAGTTCATGATTGTGTCCTGTGGGACTCATTAAGACTTGAAATGAAATGTCTTGGCATGGTATTTGGAAAATGCTTTATTTCCCTTCTATATACCCAGATTTATAAAGATGCGTATGAGTTACAAATAGTGTGTAGCCTATGTATTAAATTGAAAAACGGTAAAACTCAATTGTGATGACCAGCTTTAAAAGAAATGAACTGGAGAGTTGTTGTGTCCCTGTTGCGTCACACGAGGGCGCATAATGCTCTTTATACATCATATTGATAAAAGTGTGCTAAAATCCATGTCACGTTATGTTCATACGCTACTATTCTGATCAATATTTGTAGCCTATACTCAGTTTTTTCTGTCGCTCTTTGCATTTATGTTACATTGTGTTTACATGCGTTGAGTGAATTCATAAATCATTTTATTATATTATTTATCAACAAATAGTAGCCCAGCCTATGGTTTATTGGTTTATTCAATCTTTCTTCGTGTTTATAATAGGTCTATTGATAAGGTATTTCTGAGGTTCGGTAGGATTTGAAGTCCACTAGCAAGCATCTTTTTGTCCTGAACGGGAATCGGTGTATTTAACGGATGTGACGGTGTGGGCCGGTCCCCTACCCGCCCGTGACTGAAGCGCGAGCAAGCAGTGTATTATTTACACATTAAGATCCCGTTCAGAGCAAAGCTGGAGTTCATTGCTAGATCCCGACGCTTCGTTCAATCGCTACTTTCTCTTATTGTTTCTCCGGTTAACATTTACCGAAAATTACAGGGTATGTGTGACTGCTGGATTCGCCTCCTCTGTGAGTAACTATTCACGCGTCTCTCTCTCTCTCTCTCTCTCTCTCTCTCTCTCTCTCTTCCTCTCTGTGTCTCTCTCTCTCTCTCTCTCTCTCTCTCTCTTCCTCTCTGTGTCTCTCTCTCTCTCTCTCTCTATCTCTCTCACTCTCTCTCTCTCTCCCCCTTCCTCTGTGTCTCTCTCTCTCCCCCTTCCTCTGTGTCTCTCTCTCTCTCTCTCTCTCTCTGTCTCTCTCTCTCTCTCTTTCTCTCTCTTCCTCTGTGTCTCTCTCTCTCTTTCTCTCTCTTCCTCTGTCTCTCTCTCTCTCTCTCTCTCTTCCTCTGTGTCTCTCTTCCTCTGTGTCTCTCTCTCTATCTCTCTCTCTCTTTCTTCCTCTCTGTCTCTCTCTCACTCTCTCTCTCTTCCTCTCTCTCTCTTCCTCTCTCTCTCTCTCTCTCTCTCTTCCTCTCTGTCTCTCTCTCTCTTTCTCTCACTCAAGATTCAAGATTCAAGATTCAAAGGAGCTTTATTGGCATGATAAAAGAAAATTTACATTGCCAAAGCACAAGATTAAATACACTCTCTCTCTCTCTCTCTTCCTCTCTGTCTCTCTCTCTCTTTCTCTCACTCTCTCTCTCTCTCTCTTCCTCTCTGTCTCTCCCTCCCTCTCTCCCTCTCTCTCTCTCTCTCTCTTTCTTTCACACACACACAGTTTGTATCAGTTTGTCTGTGTTTCGGTACTGTTGACGGCATCTATTTTTGCTTACTCATTGCTGACTGATGCGTTTTAAAATCAACATCCAACTCATCAGCTACGTTTATGAGTATATATGGATTGTATATGTAATGTTCGTATGTTAATAATGAAACGTGTGTTTCTTTGTGAGTACAAATGAGATAAAAAGTAGTGCATGTGACGGAGAGAAAGATAGAGATTCTGAACTCTGTCCAACATCCATCTATTTTGGTAACTCATAGATGTGATATTGGTGAGCAGGTGCAGGCAGGCTCAAAAAGTTACACACGTAGGCTACACACAAACAATATCATCCAGCCTTGTGTGTGTGTGTGTGTGTGTGTTGTTTTTAAAGTTTCATTTATCAGACCAGCAAAATTTTGGTTTTCTCAAAAGTGGGAAAAACTGTCAGCGCAAGTGATTTTTTTATAGCTCAACAGTCCCTGTTTCAGTGTGTGAGCGAGATACTTTTCATTTGAGATCTAACCACCTTACATGGACCCATATCTCTATAAATAAAGCTGTTGCTAGTGTAAATGCGTTGACATCGTCTCACTTCAACAAAACAGATGGTGTGTTGACATCTTAGTAACTGCCTAATGCTTTCACATACGTATTTTTTATATTTTTGAGGGGAGGATGTTTGTGTTGTAATGACAAACATGTTATTTTGAGGAGAATGTATCAATTCAGTTCAGCTAGACTCAGGAGGAGGATGCTGTTGCTACTACGGCAACTAATTCACTTAGAGTATGTTTTCCTCCGGATGAGATGATGTCATTGAGTGATCATACAGTAGACTCTCTGTCTCGCATGCTCTCATTTGTTTTCTCTTGCCTACTTTCAGTTATTTACTGGTGTTTTGTGTAATCCTTGTGTGGTGTGGTATTTATGATACTTATCAGAGAATTGTCATTTTATTCTTTTATCGTTCAAGAGTAAAATGTAGCCTGCTATAATATTTTACCAGACTTTGAACATACAGTGATGACATTTTAAGGCAAAATAATTCAATTTATATTCTCTAAAAAAAGAGGTAATAGACAGATTCAATAGAAAAATTCAATTCAACTCTCAATGGGCCGATTCATAACCTAAAGATGATAATGGTGATGTCATAAACAAGCCTGTGGGTAAGGCCAATCAATACAGTTATTCACAAAGATATGATCTCATTATTATATTGAATATACTTTAATTATTATACTGAATCAAATTACCTTAATATGGATCCAACATTTTTGGCATATAATATAATTTTCAGTAAAAGCCCATTACTATTTTAAACCCCACTGTCTCAACATTGCTGCATTTCTAGACAAATCAAAAGGATGTTATCACAAAATGCTTTAAATGATGTTAATTTGTAATGCAATTATTTAAACCGGTGATCTCATCCTTTTTTTAAACAAAAAAAGTTGGTAAATCAAGGAAAATAAATAGTGTAGTTATACAAATTGGGCACTAGATGGCAGTCTAATTTAACTTAAAAGTGGATGGACCACACGTTTGAAATCACATACTATGAAACTAACAATAGTTTAGCCTGTAGTGTTAGGCCTTTGCCAAACAGCATATTTTTACTTTAAACACACATTGACGTTCAAACAGACTGCATTATGGGTAAAAGCAGAATTTGTGTATAATACCAACACTTTTCTGACAAACACACGATTTTCTTTATGCATTCTACATACTGTAAAATTTTCCCATCTTGAATCTTTTACACTGGGTTTGTGTGTGTGTGGTTATAGGGCAGGATCTCTCCACAAATCACTCAGTGAGACATTTCAGTTAAACAGACTCTCTACTTTTCTTCCTCCCTCTCTTTTTCTCTCTCTCCCACACTCAGCATCTCTCTCAACCGCACTGATAATCATTTCCTTTCAGGCCCTCCCTCCACTCACCATGAAAGGTGTTTTCCTGCTTTATATTTAAACATCATGTCTCAAGCCTGAAGATTTATGTGATTTCCTCTTCCTCCCAGGAGTTAGTCAGTGCGTGTAAGTTTATATATGTGTGTGACAAGAGCATCTGTGAGAGACGGAGTGAGAACAAAAAACGTGCTATCTGAAAAGCTCGGCTAGTGTGAACACGCAGAAAAAATACACAAAGGCACAGTGTAGGTATTATTTAAGAGCGACTTCTATAATCTTCTGCTTTTCATGTTAATCCCACGTCTAAATCAGTGACCTGAAAGTCACCTTTAGGTAGGATGTGATGTAATGCCAGTTTTGTCTCATGTGGCGAATGCAAATGACATGTTCAAACTCACTGAAATTGAAGTCACAAATGTGTGCATGCAAAAGTATCATTGAGCATATTAGCTTTTTTATTTAGCAAAAACCAACATGTCTGTTTTTGTACTAGATTTTTAAACCAGATTGCTGAAGTAGTTATATACTGTACATACACACATAACATCACCAATGAGAATATTCCTGTGTTGGGGGGAAATAATTTCCTCTAGGAGGCGATAGACACACAATCAAATGTCTTTTCCTGCTTGAATGTTGCCATGATCTGAACGTTTCTCTGTTTACTTGCAAAATCTGCTGGAATGTGGACTGTTATTGTAGAGCGTAATGTTTACAATTGCCCATTGTATTATCCATTATGTCTTCATTATCAGATTTAAAATGCTGTTAGTGTCACAAAAGGTACTTTTAGATTTCACAAACTCGTTCCTGGGTCTGATTTTAGTGAGCGCTCGCGAGTTCTCTTGAGTGTTTGATGACAGCGCACTTTACGTACTTACAACCTAACGGCCTCTCTTTGTGATGCGCTTGGCTTTGATTTAGGCCACACAAAGAGGTAGTGAGGTCGTTGACATTATCCCGTCACACTACCTGCCACACGAAATACGGGAGGAAGCCTCTTCTCCTCTTTCTCTCTTCTACTCTCTTCCTGTGTGTGTTGAATGGTTTAGGTTTTCACGGCAGGGTGGGGCAAACCTTAATTACAGACCGTCTCAACTCTTCCAGAAAGGGTCCTCTGTGTCTGTGTGTGTTTTTGCCCCTAAATGTTTTGGGAGGGTCCTTTAATGGGATATATCACTTTTGAACAGCAGTCTCACAACATGCATTTATGAAAAGCCAAAAATTACAACATGCCACTCAGATTGAGTCTGTAAGTGTTTATGGGAAGAGGTGTGTGTGTGTGTGCCTACTTTCGTAGTTTAGGTAGTCTTTGTAACACAATGCATTGCATTCCTGCACTCCTGCTGGGCTCCTCGTTTACCCCTTGCATTCTTGCCTTCCTCACCCCCAACCCCCTGTATGTACGTGTGTGAGTGCACGTCTGTGTGTGTGTCTCGGGGGTCTTTTAAGACTCCTAAAGACCACATTACTCTTGGTATATCCCAGAAGCAGTCCCGGCACTCCATCCACAAACACTCCAGACACACAATACCCCACCACACACCACGGGTCCTTTGCCCAACCCCCTCCTCACAGGATACCAGGGGTCAGAGGTCAAACCTGGAGACACAAAGCATAAAGAGAATAAGCCAAAGAGGGAAAAGAGAAAGATGTGAGTTTAGGGTAATTATTATGGAGGTTAATCAGATGGAAAGTTGGTTTGAGACAAATCAGTATTAGAGGTCAGATGAAAATATACTTTTTCATCCGTTCTTGATTTGGGTTGGGTGTGCAACATGGCCGGGTGTGAACTCTTGACCACATTCCTTTGTATTTAGATGCAAATGCATGCGTGTCATGCTCTGACCTCTTAAGATGTACGAGATCTCGACCCGGAGACCTTCGAATAAACACGCTCGCTCACAAAGTTCATACTTTTGTTAGCTACAGGTGAGTGTGTGTGTGAGTTTGCTTGTTAGACGTGTGTGGAAAAGGCGAGATTTGACACAATGCCATTCTGAAGATACTTCAAATAAGATTAATTTGAAAAAATCAAGAAATATGTAAATAATCAAAAAAACTGTCAAGACTATTTTTTTCAGAGAGACAGAGCGTGTGTGTGCGTGGGGGGTGTATCATTCCTGGAAGAGAGAGGATGCATCTAACTTTATACATCCTACACACACACACACGCACACATTGAGCCGTCAGACACAGATGTGTAATCACACAGGCATGTAGACAGTCTCATTGAAAGGGAGTGTGTGGGGCTGAACTGCTTTGAAGGGCCGTAATCTGTGAGTCAGGAGTGTGTATGTGTGTTTGCTGAAGTATAATATTAAACCTATGTCAAGGTGAAAGTGTCTAGGGCTCTGTTTTACTGTGTCTGTGTGTTTTCCTGTTTAAAATGCTTGTGTTTTCGCATTTGTTTGTGTGTTCTCACTTTGACTGAGTGTTAGGATTATGCTCTGACAGGAATTTAGGCAAATGGGCAGTCAAACTCGTTGTCTATCTCTCTCTCTCTCTCTCTCTCTCTCTCTCTCTCTCTCTCTGTCTCTCTCTTTCTCTCTCTCTCTCTGTCTCTCTCTTTCTCTCTCTCTCTCCCCTCTCATTCATCCTTGTTGTTCTATTTTCTTGTCCTAAGGGTACATGTCTGTCTTGTCCGACTGTAGAGATACAAAGATATTCTTTATTTGAGAAGTATAAGGTTGTTTATTAAAACGTGTAACCTATTAATTTTGATATTTCTATTGAATCTTTTTTATATTCATAATTCATAATAATGAAATGTTTTACCTCTTATTTTTTTATTCATACTTAGCTTTAAATATTGAATGAGTTGTCATATCCTGTCTGGTCTGTGATTTATTTCTCCTTTGTCTTGCATTTATGACACTTAATCTGTCACCTGTGGATTGTGCGTTCGCGCATGCGTTCGTTTGTGTTTATGTGCCTGCGTGCATGGGTGTGTCTTGTCATTGATTGACAGCTGCGGAAATATGGCTGCATCCGAACTAAGAACAAGGAAAAGTAGGTCATGCTCAATGTTTGTAAACACATGCGTCATAGTTTACGATTCACGGTTGTGGACCTTGCAACTATAAAAATCTTTATTAATAATCTCAAATAATACTCTGAAATTCAGCTTGAGTGTCATATCGGGTCTTAAAAAATTATCTGGCTTGGTGGTCTATTTTTCATTACTTTTTTAACAAGACAATCGCGCACAGACACACAATGTTTTGCAGAAAGGCCATGTTCTTCCCTGTTTCCACGGCTACACTTTCACAAAGGACTCCAGCTGGTTGTGGAAAGAGAGAGCAGGGAATGAAGAGAAAGAGAGAGCAGTAGTGACCTGCCCCTTTCCAAACACACGGCAGCTGGGCCGAACTGTCATTCTGCACCCTGGCCCGCTTACACACACACAAAAATACTCCGACCCCTCCTCTAGCTTTATAGCGCTTTGTGTTTATACCGATCGTTCCCTCTGCATCTGCTAGAGGGAGCCCAACTAACCTGTTTATAATGTGTTTCAGAGAGAGCTGTCACTTTGGCTTGTTTCAAAGTTTAAGGAGTTCACACTTGCACACAAACATGTTTATTTAGATGTATAATTGTAATAGGGTGGTTCTTAATACCTACTAAACCCCAAAATATTAAAAAATACGTTCTTTACATTTTTTGTTTGTTTGTTTATCTTGAGGAAAGAGGTGGAGAACTGGACAGCAGGATTCTTACATAGCACAGCAACCCTTATCTGTCAATACAGTACAAATGTGATTATTTATTATTATTTTAAAATATATACATTAAAACAAACCTGGAATATTCCCAATATGCTTTAAAAATCCCTTCGCAATAAATTTGGAAATGCAGCACTAATCTCCCAGAATGCAACACTTAATGCACAAACTATTGCATTTAAAGTGATAGTTCACCCCAAAATTAACATTCTCTCATAATTTACTCACACATTGTCAATTTAAACATGCGTGACTTTCTTTCTTTCGCAGAACACAAAAGAAGATATTTTGAGGATGTTGCCAACCAAACCAAAGTGGTACCCGTTGACTCGCATTGGTTTTCTGTCTATAAAACAGAAGTGAATGGGTATCGCCATCATTCTTCAAAATATCTCTTTTTGCGTTCTGCAGGTTTGCAGGTCATGCAGGCTTGAAATGACAAGAGTGTGAGCAAATTTAGACAGACTTTTCATTTAGGTTCAACTATCCCTTTAACAACAGTTTAACAATATTTTGTTAACGTCTTATTAAACATAATTCCAGTAAAAAAAAGACCCACGTCTCCGATGGGCTTTCAGTCAAGTTAAACTCGCTTCTAGAGACTATGTTGTATAAGTAAAACCCACACACTCACTCTCTCTCCCACTGTTCCCCTCAATGTCCAACCATCAGCATGCCCAGAGGTGCGTTCAATCTCCTCTCCTAATGAAGCATGAGGCTGAAAGGGCTGTTTCTCCAGGCAGAGGCCAAAAAAGAAGGGTTGAATGGTTGATAGAGGGGGGCAGTGAAGAAGTGGAGGGGGTGGGGGAGAGCTCAGGGGCCGTCTTTGATACAGCGCCGACCCAGGCGGGGGGTAGTGTGTTTTTAGGCAGGAGATTCACCATTCACACTCCTCTGTCGGCCGTTCGTTTGAAGCCTCTCACAAAGAGAAGTTTGTTGGCTGGGGGCCAAAGAAGGGGTTTGTCATTCACAGACTCCTTCTTTCCTCCTCCTCTTTAACCTCTCCCTCATTCTTTGGCTCTTTTGAAACGAGAAATGCTCTAGCGTCCAAGAGCGCAGCCAATTAAAGTTCAACCAACGCCGAATTTCGGTTAACCCCCAGAATGAGCCAGCGAGCTTTACGGCAGATGTCGGACTGCGGTGCAAGTTACGGGGAGCGTTTCTTTCTCCGTTCCTGCCTGGTGGAGTTCAGGAATTCTCTATCACACTCCACTTCCCAACTGCTGGATAAACATGATGGCCTTGAGTGTGTGCGGTTGTGGAGGCGTAACGCTTCCATGATCTAAACATCAAAGTGTATCCGTGGAAACTGTGAGGTAGTCCGTAATGGTGTTAACATGGCATGACTTGTTTTACTCCCTTTGTTAGTGTGCGTGGATGAAAAGAAACCAAAAATTTCGGATATATCGCACACATCTGGTGTGTAAGAATATATCATACTCTGGTGGTCCACGTTATAAAAACACAGTTTGAGCTTGGCTTGGACATTTCAGACTTTAAAAAGAGTTTGACAGCTCTCTGGCAACTGACTTCCTCTTTACTTTGTGGAGTCCAGACAACCCATTGACCTTTACTAGCATGCTTTTGTGCAGAGGGGGTGCCTGGGTGTGTATGTTTCTATTATCAAACGTTGTTTTTTTACAAGGTTATATAAATACATCTCTGAACCGTGGGAGCTGGTTGTGAAGCTAAAAAAAATTCATTAAAACTTTTATTTCTCAAGGCGTACAGTAGCGTGCAATGGGATTTAAAGAGACATCTTGTTTTTTCATCTGGAGGCGTCTTGCGATTGCTTAGTTTGGAAAATCACGTCTGACTGTAGTTTAAAGGGCTCCAGGTGGGTGGATGTTTTGGGCTATTTGACGTGCGGTTTGCTTTTGTCACTGAAAGAGACAGAGAGAGAGAGAGGGAGAGAGTAATGCTTTAGAAAGAAACCACAAGACTGGGTGGGTCAGAGAACACATACATATGTGCCTGACACATGACACAGGATCATAAACACAGGTGAGAACAAGCACACGCAGATCCGCACAAAGCACGCCGATCGGTTGCCTGGATAGTTTAAAGAGAAAGCATGGCCTACTTAGCAAATACACCGTGACCTAGTTTACATACTGTAGATACAGACACACAGAGCTGTCACTAACCTGTTCCTCATCCCTTCTGTGCACTGAGAGAGAGAAAGAGCTGTTAAAAGACAGCTAGATGCTATAATCAAAAACAGAACCACTTTAACACGGCCACAAACACGCAGGCTCGTGTACACACAAATGTCATAAAGTAAAAGAGAGATCAGATCTTTTTCTTTCATGTGTTTTGAAGTTGTGTGTGTGTGTGTGTGTCTGGGCCTGCACTAACCTGCTCCTGCCAAATGCAGGAAATGAGGGAGCTGTAAGAAAATGGACTGCCACTGTTTAGTCTCTGAATACTCACACACATGTGTACACACGCACACACATACACACAATGTTTAGTCTTCCCCAGCAGCTGTGCTATTCTAAGAAACACAGGGGGGAAGAACACAGAGAGCAGAAATAGATTGATGATTTTTTTGTAGTAATCCCATTACTCTGGTTGTAGTTTTAATGTGCAATATTTCATAACACAAAAAACTAACAATCCTTTTTTTGCTTTACCCCTAAAGTACTCAGAATACAATTACCTTATGGCTAGTATACACTACAAAACTTCTGAATATATTCTTTTTAATCTAGATATCATACACTTGCAACCTTTTTGAAAGTTTCAGACATACTAACTGATCAAATCTGCAGACTGCCACGGACTTTCTGCAACAAGTCCAGACTGAAAATCTGGGCAAAATCTGAGCAAATGTCTCGTGGTGTATTTTAGCCATACATGTTTTCTGTGCTACCTGTCTTCTGTACGGTTCAACTCATTCATGTTTGGTTTTTTTTGTT
The DNA here is from genome assembly GCF_015846415.1 of Triplophysa dalaica. Taxonomy (NCBI): domain Eukaryota; kingdom Metazoa; phylum Chordata; class Actinopteri; order Cypriniformes; family Nemacheilidae; genus Triplophysa; species Triplophysa dalaica. The sequence goes on from NC_079564.1 coordinate 8,964,190, forward strand.
TTGCTCTATTGTATTCAAATTTATGCTAAACAACTCCGTTCTGCTTCTTTCTATTATACTTATTGATTTTGACTCAAATACCTTTATTCTTCCAATTTTATTTTAGTGTACTGCTCTACCGTATTTTTACCTGTTTAGTATCTTATTTCTATTTTACTTGGTTTAACTGTTTTCTACTGCAATTTTGTTGCAACACAGCTGTAATACAAAAAAAAAAACATGTGAAAGAAACAGACAACAAATATAGATATAGTAGGAATAACAACAATAAAGAATAAGAGAAAGGGAAAATAAATAAATAAATACAAATTAAACTAATGCATTAACAAATTGTTTACAAGTACAATTCTATTGTAAAATGTTCTCAGAAATGATTTATCATTTTATTTTAATTTCTTCTTTCCTGTACAATATAATTCTTACATATTCTAACTTTTATAAACATATTGTGTAGAGTGTAAATCCAAGTTAACACATCACTTTTTCCACTCCACAGTATCATCATGTATAACCACCTACAAGAAAACCCCGCCCCCAGTCCCTCCCAGGTCAACACCCACCAGGCCGTACATCTCTATAACAGCTCAGAGTAGCACAGAATCTGCCCAGGATGCCTACAATGAGCTGACCTGTTCCAGCCCTGCTAACCGGGCCTTAGTGGCGGCCCAGTCTGGCCTCAGTAACTCCACAGAGAGCATTGATAGCATGAAGGCCCTGACGGCAGCCATTGAGGCAGCGAACGCTCAAGTCCACGGCCCGGCCAGCCAACACGTGACCAACAGCACCATAACCATCACCACAGCCACCGCCACCACTAGCGTAACACACATCTCGCAGGACGCTAAGAGAGACGCCCTCAGGAAGTGCCTGTCTATAGGAATACAGGTTGGCCATGTGCACACGTCTGTTGTTGGTTTGATATTTTAGATTCTGTGTAAATGACAGCAAACTGTGTGTTTAAAGAGATAGTTTACCCCAAAATTGAAATTCTCATCATTTGTTGACCTGTAAAACCTGTACATGACTTTTTTTTGTGTAACACAAAAGAAGATATTTGGAACAATGTGTAAAACCAAACAGTCCTGAGGCAACATTTACCACCATAGTAGGACGACTACTATTGTAGTCAATGGTGACCCAGAAATGTTTAGTTTCCCCACAATCTTAAAATATAATTTTTGTGTTCAACAGAACAAAAAATAGTTAGTTTTGCAAAAACTATGAGTGAATGATGGCATTATTTCATTTTGGTGTGAACTGTCCCTTTAAGAAATGTTCACAAATAACAAATTGGCTCATAGCAATAACAAGTGATATTCAACCTCCATCTTAAATGTGTGTGACCGTGTGTAGGTGGACGGCCCCGAGGAAGATACCCAATCAGAAGTGCTTTGCAAGTTTCAGTCAGTCGGTATTCAAGTAGAGGAGGAGAAATGGTGAGTATTCACACTTGCTCACACACTACATGTTCCAGTACATTATCTTTCAATCCCTTTCTTACATAAACAAGAGAAAATCATTTCAGACTTTATAAATATAAGGAAAGTGTGTATGCAGCCTGATAAAAAACAAAAGGAGAGAGAACCAGAGAGTGTAAAACACAGAGTTGTCAGTTCAGCCACATGCTCCATTGACAAAGACCCTCTCCGGGTCTCTATTTCACACACACAGCTGTCCCTATCATGGTGGTTTGGACACCGGGGCCTCCTGAAAGGGTAAAGGAGTGGGAGGCAGAGACAGCTGCTCTGTGTGTGTGTATGCGGGTGCGCGTGCACGCATCGCCATCTGTTGCTGTGCCCATTATGAAGCAGGCGGGCTGGTGGGTCACAGGCATGGTCAAGTATCAACCCCTAGTACCAGTTCTCTCTTGCTTTCTTTTACTTTCTCTCACTCGCACACCCCGTCACTGCTGTAGCTCCATGTGAGAGGGAGGGCCGTAAATACTGTACAGGAGAGAGAGAACGAGGTCAGGTGTGTAGCCTTTCTGTCACTGACAGGACGCCGGTGCCAGATCTGGAACTGGAATCGCAAAAAATAAGTTTGCAGGAGGCATTAAAAGCCAGTGGAAATGTGCGTAGGCTACCAGACAACACCAAGAAGCATTTTGAAGGCGGAGTTGAGCTCCGCGTGTTTTCCCTTAAAGTTCAGCTTAAAGTCCCGAGGTTGCATCGTAAAATCGCCATCTCCTGCCAATGTGCCGCTCAAGGGAAGGGATCAGATGCCAGAGCAAATATATTACGCTCACTCACACATACATACACACACATACTGTGGATAAACAAAGTAGTTTTACAGTAGGTCAGTTATGTTTGGACTCAGCGTGTGTGGGGGGGTTCTGGCTGGTAGCTGCTAGATGAGGGCTGAGATTCCCAGACGGTGAGAGGGACACACACAGTTTCACACAGGTCGCCGGTATTTGGACTTTGCTGAAGCATGCCTTTGTAACTGAGAAAGCTGCAGTAAAACAGCCACACAGAAAGGGCTTCTGCACAGGTCTGCTCTTGATTTTTTTCGGTAGTCAAAGCTTTCAAGCTTTAAACAGAGAGCGCCGCACGTGTTGTCCTCCCCTGCGGCTATGTCTCAAACAAATCACACCTTGCTTCCTGTGCTTTAGGGAAGTACAGTACAGCAGACAGGTTAACATGTTTCACAACACGTGTTGAGCCGCTACACTTGTCAGTGATAGATTGTACAATTTGCGTGATATTTCGTTACTTAAAGGGATTGTTCATCATTCAATTTTGAATTTCCTTTTTGAAAGCTGTATGACTTTCTTTCTTCTGAAGAACACAAAAGAAGATATTTTGAAGGGTGTTGGTAACCAAATAGTTTCGGCCCCCATTGACTTCCATTGTTGGGACACAATACTAACAAGACATTTCTCGAAATATCTTCTTTTGTGTTTTACAAAATAAAGAGTCATTAGCAAGTTTTGAATAAATAAATGAGGATTTTTTTCTTTTTGGGATGAACAATCCCTTTAATATGCCCATTAGCTTTGGGGTCACTGTTTGCATGTGCACTATCGAATCTACAAGAGTTTCTTTGAACAGTAAGATATTATTTACATACAGCAATAATTACTATCAACTGAGTTGAACTAGAAATGAATACTCCATTTCTCTCCATTTATCTCTCTCTCCCTCTCTCCCTCTCTCCCTCTCTCTCTACAGGAAGTAGTTAGCTGATATGAAGCATGCCCGTCTGACACACACACATACACAATCTTAAATGGTCTTTAATGAGAAACAAATGGTTAAAACATAAGATATCAGCATCAGTAATATCTTGGGAAAGGATGTTTTTAACCGATAACCGGGTAGATGAATGGAGAAATAAAGTAATGGTGAACTTTTAGGATACTTTTAAGGGTGCATTTGTCTCTTGAATCTCGAAAGCTTAAGTCAACATTCATTGATATTGTACGGGAAAATATTTCCTTGCATTCCACAGAGGAAGGAAAATCATACGGGTTTGGAAGAACATGAGGGTTAGAAATGTCCCACATTAAATACATTTTGGTTACACATTTTTTTTAAATCCATAAATAAAACAAAACCGTATAGTTTATCCCAACACAAGATTATGGCCTGAAAGTGCTTCTTTTTGTTTTGTTTGTCAAGTGCACAAACACACCGTATGGTGAAAGATGACCGTGTGCTTCATCGCACCTGAATAGAGCAGGTGTCCTACCTCTCCTGTACGCATACACACAAACACCAGAAAAACAGAGTATCAGATCTAAGCCAGATTGTGTCATGTTATCCTACCCCATGTGGAGAGAAAGTGTGAGTCTGTGTGTTTATGTACATGTGTGTATACAGTGTCACAGTCTACAGTTTGTTTAACAGAGAAACACCATCATCATGTTCAGTAAGAGACTGTACAGTCTATGTCTATTACTGTGGTTATACAACGATAAGCCCCGCCTTCTATGTTAAAGAGCCAATCAGAGGTCACCCGCCAACTAAAATAATGAATTGATTTGTCCAATGTTAATATCACAAACACAATATTACTGTTATTATTCTACAGCCATCGCAGAGTCACACGCTCCAACAGCGTAACAACTGCCGTTCAAGCTGATCTTGACCTTCCAGAGGACATCAGCGATGAACAGTTCATACAGACCCAACATGGGCTCGTCATCCGCCAGTCGTCTCTAGATGCAGCCACCTCCACGGTCAGCATCCAGGGCTCTGGAAACCACTACCACGCCTGTACCCAAGATGACTACTCCGATGTGGACTTTGACCCCTCCATCCTACCACCACCGGTCCCATGGATGGATGGAGCGACGGAGGAGGAATACGGGTGCGGAGTGACAGTGTCCGTGTGTCCGCAGGACGGACGCTGGTTTCTGAAGCTGCTGCAAGCAGAGATGGAGAGGATGGAGGGGTGGTGCCGACAAATGGAGCAAGAAGAGCGAAAGAACGAGTTACCGGAAGAGAGTGAGTAACTCTGAACTGCCCACATAGACAGCAATTTGTTTTTTGGGGGCATTTCTGTTGCTCAGCTGGTGGAGGATTGGGTTAGAAATATTTAAGTTTAAATCCCAGGAAAATAACATACTGATAAAAATGAAGGTTGTTCAACGATTACACACAACCAGAATAAACGTAAATATGTTTTCATAATATTATATGTCTGTGCATATATACTTATTTTGTATCAATAAACATACACACACCTATATTTATATATATATATATATATATATATATATATATATATATATTTAAGGAAATTATCAAATATTAAAATGAAAAAAGGTTTATATAAATCAGTATATGATCTAAATATATACAGTACATACAAATATTAAATGTTTATAAATACAAAATAAATCTGCACAGTGCACAGACTTATTTTGCAAACACAAACTTTTATTCTGAATCCGATTTAATATTTATAAATTTTCAATATTTATATATTTATATATTTGTATGCAATGCGTTAAAAATAGTATACGCTGTTGATTCTATATATGGTAATAGTTTTTTTTATATATTGCATTATATTTTTAGTATATTTTGGTTTCAAAAGGGTAAAGATGCATGCCTAAAATATGATACAGAATCAACAGCATTATTGGGCATTAAAGGTGTGTTTGGGACGTCCAGTTTTACATAAAAATTCGCCTTTTTGAGTCAAGTGCATTTTGAATTGCAAAACTGTATTTTAAGTGACACTTTCCAAGTCTGTGTCAATTTGCAATAATAACCTATTATAATAACCAACAAAACTATTAGTGTTCAAGGTCTGATTCCCTCCATCCGGCCTGTGTCTTTCCTTTACTTCCCGCTGTTTTTTGTCTCAAACACACACGCGTACACACCACGCAGCAAAGTGACCATCTTCGTGTCTGTCACAAAGCCTGCTTGTTCATCTATCTGCTGTCTGTCTCTCCTTCACATACCAGACATTTCTACCAGCAGGGAGCCACGCTGTCTCTCTCTTTCTCTCTTCTTCGGTCTGTGTATGGATTTCCCCTCGCTCTGTTTGATTTTTGTTCCATTCTGTTTTCCGTTTTCTCTCTCTCTCTTCCTTCCCCGACCCTTCCTTCTTTTCCTGAATACATAAAATATGCTAATCTGTGTTCGGTGTCAGCTCATTGTTTGCCATATGGTCTCTTGCCGCTGCATATGTTAAACAGATCGAGTTCATTTCATAGGTTCTCTGTTCAAACCGCCGCGTGGCTCTGATCCGCTGAGACCTGCTGCAGTAACCGCTCAGGACTGATCAGGGCCTTTATATGACCCCCGTATGGCAAACATTAGCTTCCTTTAAGAGCATTCAGGCCTGTTTGGTAATCTGATATGCTGTTTGCTCTCTTTCACTCGAAATCTGTCTTTTTACGTCTTGGTCTAGTTCAGTGTGTGCGATTTTCTTGGCTCATTGGCTTTGGCGGGGTGTTTATTTGGTGTGCACGGTAAACACTCCATCTGCCTATCAGGTCTTAACGTTTAGGTTCCCAAGCTTTAGATATTTACGACCCTCTTCACGCTTCAAAGAGACAGCATTTAAACATTAACTGGATGTCTGGGGTTCTGCGACGCGAACCTGATAGGAAAACGCACTTTCACATTGACAACATGGATACTGCATAGGGTTTTTCATATGGTATTGCTTAAAAGGAAAGTTCGCCAATTATTTCATCCCCTTCGTGTCGGGCCAAAGCTGTTTCTGTAATTTTTTTCTGTAAAATGTGCATTTAAAAATGATCACAGGTCTAAAGCGCTTAAAAAGTAGTCCTTATATAGCACGCACTATACTTAAATCGTCTGAGGTCATACGATAGCCTTGTGAGAGAATTGAACAAATTATTCACAGAAACTCGTCATCACGGCGTCTCTCAAAGCAGACGTGGCACCTCTGGCACAGATTGAACATCGGCGGGATCAAACGTCATTTGTTCTCGTGTGTCTCGTAACCAAACCGCCGTGACGTGACATTAAACCCTTGCCCTGGGCACCATATTTGAACCTTGGCAAGGAACATATTTTTCTACTTCAGTTTCCGTGAACTTGATTGTCTAACCTTGTCGCGTTTTTGTGTGTTTATATGTGTAGTCCTAGGCAAGATTCGTAGCGCGGTTGGCAGCGCTCAGCTGCTAATGTCACAGAAATTCCAGCAGTTCCGGGAGCTCTGTGAAGAAAACTTGGTACGTTTAAAGCACGCATCCACCAGCCAATCACAGAACATTAGCATTTCCTGGCCACGCCCCCTTAGTACCGCCAGTTCTGGCATTGATATAATACAAATCAATATGAGCAAATTCCGTTATGTAACCTATTCCAAAAGAACAGATGTTTTGTGTATAAACTTTGTTTCCTCTGACAGAACCCAAACTCCCACCCGCGGCCCGTGTCTCAGGATCTGGCTGGATTCTGGGATATGCTGCAGCTGTCGATTGAGAACATCAGTCTGAAGTTTGATGAGCTGCACCAGCTGAAAGCCAACAACTGGAGACTTCTGGATCCTCCTGAGAGAAAGGTACAAGCGTTTTATCATAAATCCAGATGTATTACACGCACAAATCTGGCTAAGAAACCCACACTCTGCATGATACATTTAATGTAATGTGAACCACTGTTTCCGTACAGCACAGTAACAACACTGGAGGCGTCAAAGTTGTGTCATTTCTTTATGCTCACTAACCAAACAAGGACAAACATTAGTTATCATTTTCCACAGTGAGAAATGTTCTATTAAAGTTTTACAAATTTTACTTTGAGGGTGTGTTTACACAGTGTTTAAACTAAAACCAGAACACTGTTTTTTGGCTGTTCGTTTACCCAACAATAGGGTTTTTGGAGCCTTAAAAAATGGAACTAGAAATGTTTCAAAGAGCATGTTTTTTTTTTTAAGTGGTACTGTTATTGTTTCCGTGTAAACCATAAAAAAAGTAAAAAACATATCTATATTTGTATATGTTGAAAAAAGTATATAAAAAATGTTTTTGGAATAAACCTGGTTATGTGCTTAAGAGTGAATAGTGTATTTGCAAAGTAACATCACCAACTAGTGGCGTTCATCACAATAGAGCGTTGATAATCATGGCGAAAGAAAGAAACCTTTTAAAAACACTAAGGAATAACTTTTCCAGTTTTACTACATTGTTATTTTGTAAACATACCCTCAAATCCGTTGGTATAAAGATTGTCTTCATGTTGTATTATAAAAAATAGGGCTGTCAAACGATTAATTGCGATTAATCGCATTCATAATAAAGGTTTGTGTTTATGTTATATATTTCTGTTTAGTGTGGATATTAATTTAGTAATTATAAACACATACACATACATGTATAAATATTTAGGAAATACGTTTTATCAAATTACGCAATTATTTATATTTACCAATCATTTAAATTATTTATAAATGTTTGTTCATTTTAATATTTATCTATATGCATGTATTTGAATGTGCTTATAAATACAAAATTATTATGAACAGTACACAGACAAATAATATGTAAACATAAACTTTTATTTTGAAGGTTATTAATCGTGATTAATCGTTTGACAGCCCCCCCAAAAAAACTGAATCAGACCCCTCCAGTGTTGAAATCTTTAAGTTCTCTCTCTGTGAGCTGCTCACCGGTGTAAGCATGGTGTAGGTGTACTTTTATTCTTGCATGCTTGTAAAGCTACTTAATTGCGTCACAATTGTTTTAAAGATTTGACTTAATTTATTATTTATTTATTCGCGGCTTGGCTCGTGAACATTGCATGATCTGATTTATTTTGCTCTTTGTTGTCCTGACCTCATTACTTGACTGTGTTTTGTTGTTGACAGTGAGGTGCGTTAAGGTTGCACGCTGCATGCTGTTCGCTTTGCTTCCGGCGGTCCTGTTTACCTCATGACAAATAGCTGTCGGGGCTGAACTCGTGACAAACGTGTGGCCTCCGTAATTGCTCTGCGACCCCTGATGCATAACCCAACGCATACACCCGATGCTCTGCACTTAAAAGCAATTACGCTCAATGACCCTGATGTGTTGTTGTTGTCCAGGAGAAGCGCGTACCCCCTCCGGTGCCAAGGAAGCCGGGTAAGCGTCCCGTGCTGCTAGTGCGAGACCGATCTCTGGAGGGATCCCAGCGTCTGGAGGCACGCAAACGACTTTTAGCGGCTAAACGTGCCGCTGCCTCTCAACGCCAGAACTCTGCCACAGAATGTGCTGATAGTATTGAGATCTACATCCCAGAAGCCCAGACAAGATTATAAACACACACATAAACAGGTGCTTTAAAGCCTAAGTAGACATCAACACGCACATACACACTCATCATCAAACTTAACACAACACAAAAGCACTGAATGACAAAGACTAAGGCAGGGTAGCTGTAATATAATCACTCTTCTTTTCTAGTGTAAAGGAGAGTTTTTTCACTGTGGGGTTATACTGTATGTATTTAGGATTTCATTTTACTCTCGTCCTGCCATCCGCGATGTAGCTCCCTCTCCCAAAGACTTTGATATTTCTATTAGACGCGATTATATTTAATTATTAAAAAAACAATATATATTCATGCCTAAAACACAACCTATTGCGTCTATTATTATTACTACCCAGAAAATGCACATTACTGAGTTAGTACGTAAGTTATTGATCTGATCTTGTCATAACTTTGTGGTTATTGTGTAAGAGCCATATGTCTGGTGTTCTCCCAGAGGACAGAAATATTTAAAGGGCAACATACAAATCTTTTCTTGAGATTTTCACACTGATGTAGCTGTGATTGTTGCTTGTGTGTGTCAGGTTTTCTGTATGTACACTCTCTCACGTGTCATCCTGCACCTCTGAGACTGGGCGAGGTTGTTCTGTTCTCTATATCATGGAACATAATAGCAAAACCACGTCTTCCCTTCTTTCTTCTCATATTTTTCGACCTCCCACTCAATTATCATCTCCTGTTCTCTTAAATCGTGCTTTATTCCTTCCTTGTGGGTTCTTTTTGACTCGCACCCCATTTCCTGTCCAGCTCCTGTGTCTTCAGCACTTTCACTCACCTGTTAGACTGACTTATAAAAGACGTCTGTCATATGTGATTGATTTGACGTTCACATCACTGACGGTTATGCTGTATGGAAAACGCCGCTCTTCACAGCAGTGATTCAATAGACATTCATAACTTAGCAATGTCACGTTATGAATCATTACGTATTGCTGGTCAGGGATTCAGTTCGGCATTTAGGCCCTGTTCGCCCTGACAGTGACTTCTAGCAGCAGGAGTTACACTTTTTTGGGGAGTAAAGTTTTGTTTTACTTATAGCAGCAAATGTTCCACCGACCGTTCCAGAGAAAAGTTTTCTAGACAAAAGTTTGACTTTATGCAAATGAGCAGTGACAATGTAGCAACAATGCTATGCTACCAGTATAGGTGAAAATAGTGTTCACTCTTCTAAAATCACAGTGGCCAAGTGATGTCTGGAGGAGATATTTGCATATTTGGTTCGAGTATAGCGTTAAAACATTATTGCTTGGTTTCACAGACACAGCCAAGCTTAAACCATGCCTTAGTTAAATTAAGATATTATGTCGCTTTTATAAAAATGACTTAGAAGAATACATTACTGGTGTACATCTCAAGACAAAACAATGGGACTGAAATATTTGAATATATTTCTAGGCAAGTTATATTCAGTTAAGACAGGTCACACATTCATTTTAGTCTGGGACTAGCCTTAAGGCTTGTCTGTGAAACCCGGCCTAGGATTATGAGAATGTACAAAGAAATGTTACTGAGGGCAATTTCAATGTTCTATATGGTTCGTCTCACACATATTGTATAAAATAATTATTGCATGAAAAATCATGTCCGACATAATAATTGATAATCATTGTTTGTGGTTTATATACACTTTCAACTTCAGAATCCCACTTAAAAAGTGCACAAAGGATACTTTATTTACAGTATGTAGACTTCCATGAGTGCCCTATTGACACACATTACTTTTGCACTTAATATACTAAAATTTTCAAAATTAACTTTTTCATTCACAATGTCCAAAAATAGCACAGCTGACTACACTTTAGTTTATTTTAATAATAGATTTTATGTGTTGTCGTGCACTTTTTTTACCTGGGATGTTTAGATTATACTGCAAGAAAACTTGACATTTAATAGAATGACTTAAAGGTGCTTTATGTTATTTTTCTGAGGATCTATTGACAGAAATGCAATATAATATACAGAACTATGTCTTCAGAGACCTTACATAATGAAGCGTTATGTTTTTATTACCTTAGAATGAGATATTTCTATCTACATTCACCATGTTGTTCCTACAGTAGCCCTAAACAGACAAACTGCTCTACAGAGTGAGTTTCCTGAATACGTTATCTCCTTCGACAAAGTGAAAAGGACACATCTGTCATGTGAGATCCGCCGGTGCTCTGAAAGTGAGCCGTTGGTTGCAATTCGCAACCTCACCACTAGATGCCGCTAAAATCTCCACATTACTCCTTTGACATTCTTTTCAGTCATACCTCACATTTCTGCTTGTGATCAAATTTTTTAAATTAAGGCCAGTTACACAGCTCATCAATGTTAATGTTAGGGTCACAGTGACAAGAAACACCTGTAGGAGATCAACAATACAGCGACCTGTCAGTGTAGACAGGGTTTTACACTGTGTTCTAACCAGACATGAAACGATGAATTGACAAGCAGTACAAAATGATCTTTTCTAGGTAAATCTTTTTGGAGTTCTTGTAAAAACCACCTGTGACAGAATAGTACAGAATTTTGTCGATCACTTGTTGTCGTTTTTCCTGTGGTGCTGTGTAGCTGTGAATTTCATTACAAATGCCTTCTGATTGGCTAGAATGACATCACAGTCATTTTACACAGAGTGTGGACAGATAAATCACTTTTCATTGAAAACTTGTTGCATCACGTTTCGTTGGGAGACACAGTTATGTTATTGTTGGCAGTTAAGACAACAATTTTTTTGAAGTATAAAAGTATTGTGTAAATATTTAAAAGAGAATTTAATATTTAAAGATTTAAAGCGTTTCTATTTGCTGATAGCTTCGGACTACATTTGTTCATACTGTATGTTTGTTTATTTGTTTGTTTGAATTGATATAACGAGAAATGCCAGTATTTTGTAATGGATATGGTTAGAAGGGTTGTAGAGATATTCAAGACCTGATAAAACAAAGCCAGACTTGGAGACTTCCATCTGCTTCTTCACCATGCCATTGCTTTTCATTTCATTAATTATTCTCATCATTATAAATGCACACAGAAATAGTTTAAAATTCCAGAGATATTTATTCATATTGTATTTAAGATCATGAGCTTTAGCATGATAGCCTCTTTGTTCTTGGCCATGTCAGTCAAGTATGTGTACGCGTGTGTCTGTATTTCCATATCTAAGTGCATGTACCCAAGTGCTTCCTAATATTTCTAAATCTATTTTTTATTTCAACAGAAATGTAGCACAGATTCTTTAAGATATAGATGAACATATTTCCTTTCATCATTTATTTATTATTAGGTTAATATTACTGCAGCCCTGCGGAGATGGTGCAGGTAGACACATGTATCAAAGCAGAGCACATACCATCAGATTCATTCATTTTTCTATTTATGGAGTCCTATTTTAACTGTTGAATGTCCATGTCATACTATCGTGCTGCTCTCGTGTTATTGATTTGTAAACAAAGCTGCATCGTTGTTGCACTCCAGTCGTCAATGGCGCTAACAAGTTACTCAATACTTGCTAGTGAAACCTAACCGCGCTGTCTCATTTTTTTCAATAACTGATAATACGTATTTGCACTTGTTAAATATGTTAAATAAACAGATCTATTCTCTCTTTTTTCAAAAATATTCAAGATGTTTCACTGTGGATAGACACATGACTTTAAATATATGAATATATAATACCCAGCAGCCAATGTGCAGCCACTATCTATTTTCATATACAGATGTGTTTCATTGGCTTTAGTTAAATCCTTGTTGGTATATTTGTATTATTAACTAAACTCTTAGTTCCAGTTATTATGCACTAGAGAGCCCTTACTGTGTTAAGTGTTTGTTTTTATATATTATTGATGTTTAAACGCTCGGCCTTAATTTATGAATATATGATAGTCATGCACAACGTAGCCTCAGGGGAGACTATATAACGTGTGTATGGATGTGTGTTTGTGGATGAAGAGATGAAGCATCCAATTCTGACAAAATACTCATGCATATTGAGATTTATTTTTACTGCATTACTTTTTTGAGTACATTTACACTCCAAAATTAACATCAGAATAACACCTTTTGATTTCATTTCAATTACAGTTTTAACATTAAAGAAGTGACCCCCCTGAAAAATGTCCCAAATTTTTTTTTATATTGAATGTGGACAGTCAAAGACTAACATGAAACGTCCATGTTTTTGTATAATGATGGGAATAGATTACATTGGATATATATGGATAAATATGAATTTGGGTTGGTGAATTATGAATTGGTTGTTTTTCATTTGAAATATATATTTCCATATCTGTCCTTTTTTAGTATTTAAATGTTTATTTGACATTACAGAGATATTTTATGAGACTACTAAAAACTTTTGCTAAAAGAGATCACAAACTTGCCATTTTCTTGATTGTTGTCATTCACTGTTGTAAATTTATAGGATTATATTTGGCAAAACAATCGCTCCTGACGTTTTAGGGTTCGAACTCCTAAAACAGAAGTAAATTCGATTTTTGCCAAACTATGGACTGAACACCCACCCACAGAGAAGTTGGGGTAATGAAGGCAGGTTACTATGTATTTACTGTTCTTGTAAAAGCATAAACTTTCATAAAATGACTGTGTGTGTAAATACATGAATGTTCTTCATTGTAAATGTAACCTACATCTAATGATATATTACTACTTACATTTTGTATTTATTGTAACAACACTGTTGATGTTATGGCACGTGTATGAAATTTTGATCATTAAAAAGTTACAGACACTCCGAGCCACTGTTTGCTTTATTTTTTTAGATGAATGTATGTGTTTAGTCTATACCAATAAAACTATAAAATAAAATAAATCACTGTTTGTATGTTCAGATGTGACTGCATGCCTAAGGTGACAGTGTGAGAGCAAATCACTTTGATTCATTAGCAGATACCTTCAGGCTGCCTTAAGAGAAACCCAGGGAACATCTACATGTCTTTTAAATACGTCTAAAAGCTCTTTTGATTCACTATTGAAATTTTCTTCCATTTAAAATAGGTGTTCTGTTAACGAACTGCCCAAATCTGCTAATAAGATCACTTGTTGCCCACTAGACCAATGACTCTTTCAAATGTCGTTTATTTGGATCTCAGCCCACTGAGAAGACCAATGGAAAGAGCAGCTGTCTAACCGAGTGTGAATTAAATATCCAGGGCAGACGTGTCACGACTAATCCGCCTTTATTGTCTGATTCTGTGCTCTGATACACAGACACACACACTCACAGACGCCATTGGCAAGCCATGGTTGACGTCTGGTTTTAGCTATTGCTAATTAAATGCAGGATTATGCTAATTGGCGTTCTTGTGAAGCTTACACACAGAAGAATGTCAGTATGATTTAGTGATAGCCTGTAGGAACACGCCTTTAATGTGCTCGAGATGTCAAGGTAGGGCTTTGGTAGGATGGAATATATCACGTCCACAAGATGTACCTGCTCATGGGGGATTCCGCTCTATAAAACCACCTTCATCTGTCTGGCCTAACCTGCTTTCAATTCGTTTTTAAAGCATTTGGGGAAATATGTGACATCTGAAGGCAAATCTATCCCTTGATCCTCTCTCTTTTGAACTCCAAAAGCCAAGTTTTTAATCAGGCGTGTTTAAACAAAAGATGCAACATGTTAAAGGGATAGTTCACCGGAAAACAAGAGTTTTTTCATCAATTACACAACCTGTCATGTCATTTAAAACCTGTATGACTGAAGAAAACAAAAGATGACATTTTGATGAACGTTGGTGAGCAAAAAACATTGGACCCTATTGACTTCGGCTGTATCAAAAAAGCCACCTAGACATTTCTCAAAATATCTTCTTTTGCGTTTCACAGAATAATGATAATATTATTTGTTTTTGGGTGAACTATTAAGACCCAATCAGAATATTAATTAAGGAGATAGACGCTACATTTTTGTAGAAAACAAAACTTTATTTAAACACCTTGTGACCCCTATTTGCCACATACATTGCACAGTAAGGAGGAGAAGTCACATATCATTGGGCATCATGTCACATTGGCTACTGTAAATGCACTGTTCTAAGGTCCCAAAACCTTTAAATCAATATTTTTGGTGACATAAAACCATTCTTTCCTTTGAACCTCTGAAAGTGGTCTCAACTTGATAAACAAACAAACAAAAAAAATCTAATACAATTCATGTAGTGTTATTTCTTCCAGCTCGTTTGTGTGTTTGTATGTGTGTGTGTGTAGGGGTGGGTTGGGGAGCATGTGGGCACATTCACTGGCCGTTTCTACACTGAGTATTCAGAGGAAAAATCTCAGACTATAGGTTCTGCTACATCTGAACATCCCTCAAGATAAATGAAAAGAAAACAATACTAAAGACAGCATTTGAAACTTTACAACAAAATACAAAAACCGAACATCTATGAGACACAGAACGACCCGGTGCAGTAGTGATTACAGTCTGTCGGAGAGAAAGCTAGAGTTGATACGATACTGAGATGACCTGCCATTTTGTGCAAAAAAACTGAGGCAGAGTGAACATTATCAGACGCGTTTTCTAAAAATGAGGCAAAGTCGACAATCGTAGAGCCAGAAAGAAAGACTCGTGAGGAATGAAACGAAGAGAAGAACTCGTCTTCTCCAAACAAGGATAAAACAGGAAGTTGTTTTACTGTGTTTGGTTTTGGTCCCCTGTGTACAAAACAAAAGATACATATTTATTTACATATAAATGGAATACAAAAAAAAAGAACTGACTGCCAAGGCACCTTGAAATGCTTTACATAAAGGAATCCTCATCAATTTGATTTACATTTACCAAAAATAGAAATGATCAGGCCATGCTTGTTTGCTTTCGGTTGCTCAGTCAAGTTTTTGAACTCCACGTGAAGTTCGGTTGGCGCGGGATCGGGGGAGCAAGAAACAAACATCGATGGAACTCTTTCATCCATCCATCTTTATGTCTTCAGGCGAGGAGCTGTTTCGCCTGCAGCTCCATTTCTGCGGCCCTCTTCAATGCCACATCAACCAGCAGCTGAAAGCCGCTGAAGTCCTGTGTGAGGTCGGGTGGGGTGGGTGGTGGTGTGTTGAACAGGCCATTCTGGGGGCTGAGGTTGCCCTCGCTGCTCACCCCCACACCCCCGCGACATGCGAACAGGGCTGCTGCCTCTGTGATCGGAAGCTCTGTGGCTCCCTCGACCCCCAGACCAGGCACTCGGCTGCCTTGCGTGGCTGTGGTGATGGTGGTGTGGCAGATAACGGAGGGTCTGGGTAAGACAGGTCCGGGTGAGGGGGGTGTTTTGGGCGACAGGGCTTTTTTAGGGTAACCGGTAGAGATGGGTGTGTTGGTGGTCGCGTGTGGAGAACCGGGCTCATAGCCGTTGCGGTCTTCACCGTTGGCGAGGAGGCCATGCTTGGGGGACTGTGAGTTGTCGCTCAGCATTTCGCCGCCTTTGCTGCCCCGTCGGGAGATGGTGAACTGGTTGGGGTCTTTGCCGTCTTTCCGGAGCATCTCGGGAAGGAGTCGCCGCCGAGCGTTTATGAACCAGTTACACACCTGTGAAGAACAGAGCAGATTATAAACATTGCATTTGCAAAACAAACATTGCATAATTGAAATTAAATCAATTAAAAATAAGATATCGCTTCTGTCCTTCTAAAACCTTGTCTCCATATTTTGTGATTTTTTTGCCATAAATTATTATTATTACGTTTGTCACTGGGTTTCGAAAATATATAACCAATAGAAAACATTAAAAAGCGCTTGTAAACTTTGAGAACAGAATACTTAATTATTTAAAAGTACAGTTTTTTCTATTTCCTAAAAAAAGAGTGAATTTGGGAAGGAAAGCGATGATACACTATATGTGTATGCTTTAAAGAATCTTACTTTAATTCAAATGTCTAGACTTTTGTAAAAATTAAATAATTAGTGTGTATGAAATTATATACACAAATTATCTATGTTAATTTATAGAAATGATATGCATCAATTATTTAAATTTGTTTAAACAAAACAGACATTTGAATAAAACACAAGATTTTGTTAAACAATCAATTATTGTTGACACATTTATCACAAACTTTTACCATCTGTCACTTTTTCAGTTTAAAGCCTACGCTCTTATGAATAATTTTGTTAGTTTATTCCTCTTGTTTTGTTACAAGTCTGAGTTTAAAATGGCAATTCTTGACGTATCACTTTGACATGTGACAGTTCCCTGACATACTCTATTTTAGTTTTTCCTCTTTAAAAAAAAAGGCTGAGCTGGCATTTAAAATGAACCGCTTCAAACCAGGAAGCTCTCAGTGGTGTGGATTTTAAGTAACAGTTCACCTTTATCCCTGCGATAGCTCTCTTTGTTGGACCTCAGGGCTTTAGTCTTAATCATGCTAATAGCTTCGTATCTTTCATGGCCCTGGTGAGTCTTACCTGAGGGGGTCTGAGATTCACTCAAATGCAAATCCAGCAATTTCAGCTATAGAAAACACATGTGAATGCTTGACTTAAGCATCTTTATCTTGCTTAAAAAATACCAATTACTGACTTGTGCTGATGGCTGACTATTAACACATTGAGTCTATATCAACAGTTGAATTCTTTGTAGTCGATGCAAATCTCACACCGCAGGCAACGGACCATTTACATACACTTTACGTCACGACAAATCTCAAAACTTGAACTTTGTTTCGACACATTTAAGCTGTCAACTATTGCTGTCAACATCATGTGAACATCTCTTGACTTTTCATGTATTCAAATTATTTTATTGTCTCATTCTATAATCTTCCAATCTCCCTCCTTTATCATACAGCATTTATTTGAAAACCATAAACATGCTTTAAACTGTAAAGGTTATAAGTGAAAGTTGTCCGACTCTAAAATTGATTTATTTTTCCAGCCTGGCACTCCAACAGCACACTTCTTAAAATACCGACTTACTGTAACTTTAATACCTATTCTAATCGTAACCTTTACTCCACAATAGACAACCTCTGCCATGTCACCCAACCAAACAAAAATAAACAAGCTGAAGTTTGAACTTTTCAGTGCCGCTTTCAAGACGCAGTCTTCCGTATGGTAATGTTCCTGCATTGTCTTCCAGCGAGTCTCTTCGGAACAGAAGCCACTATAGCTCTCTGGGTAATGGGCCTGTATTGTGTATCCAACGGTCCGCCTGAGTCGGGTAGTCTTCACTATGTTAATGTGTGTGTGTATTGTGTCTCCCTATTGTTAGTGAGACAGCTGGCTGAGCACAGGGGAAATTCCTGGCTCGGTGTCTGAGCAAGTCTCTCTCTCTTCTCTCTCTCTCTGTAAGTGGCCACATCTCGGATGACTCAAAACAGTTATTCACTCATCTGTCCACAGGAATTCTCTCCATTGACTGCGCTCACAGGAAGTGTTGTTTATATGACGCTAAAACTCAGCGGGAACAGAATGTCTGATCTCCAACACGGTGGCGCTTGCTAAAAGAGCTGACTCTCTTATTCTGACACATAGGCTAGTTATGACATTGAACGTTTCGGTTTCCTTCACACATCACTTGAACCAGAAACCGGTACTGATGACGGCTAACTGCTCTCCTGTGAAGCATATAAATAGATTACTGATCAACAAAGCAGAAAACTGAAAAATTCCCCCTCGCGATCTAGATGGAAACCGGCCGTGAGAAACTTCGAACCTTGTCTGGTGCACAGCTTTGCAATATAGAAACAGCCTTGGGTCTACCAAAATAGCAGCTGCTATCTTTTTAATCCAGATTAATGCATAACATGCGATTCTTCTCCTGTCTTTTGTGGCTCGCAGAGCATTGTGCTACGCAACACCGCGCTTTTTCAGTATTTCAGTACCTGTAGTGTGGAGAGGTGCGTTTGCTTGGAGAGCAAAGCTTTCTCTTGTTCCGATGGATAGGCGTTGTAGCGGTGTTGGTAGAGCCAGTCGCGGAGTATCTGTACGGACTCTTTGGGCAGGTTTCCTCTCCGTTTTCTCTTCCCCGACCCACAGCCGTTTGAGGAGAGGTCCAGGGGCACGTCCAAACTGTCCTCATCCTCCGTCTCGCTGCCAGACATCGCCAGCATACCTGTCGGCACACAACACAAAGTTGAAACAATGTCACTTCTAACAAAATGACTGAAAGTGTCTTTCTATTACGGTTTGTGCGTTTGTGGCATTGGACGATTTCTCGCATTAAAGCGTCCAACGCACTCTTTTTCCATTCAATAACCGTAAATGGTGACAACTGCCATTGTATACAAAAAAAAGAGCCGTAACTCTCTTTGTGTGTAAACCATGAGATGATCTTGTTTTAAATATGTATATGTTTGAAACGAAACGTGAGTAAATGTGTGTCGGGGAATGAGTAAACTGAGAATCAGCGTGTGTCCATGTGTGTGAAGGAGGACAAAAGACACCCAGTCAAACATCAACCCCCCCAACCCTGCCGAGGACCCTACACCCCCACACACTGTCTCTCCCTCCAAAATGCCAAATGCTACACAACAGGGCTTGGCTGTCCGTACGCATGTATAAGCGTGTGTGTGTGAGAGAGAGAGCGTGTGTGTTGCAGCTGATGTGTCACATCCCTGCTGTCAACCAAAGCCATGTGATTCATGGTTGGAGGCGTCACAAAAGACTCGAAACTGTGTCGATGTTTCGTGTGTCTATAAGATGTAAAATTCACACAAAGGCAAATTAAAGGTTTTTCACCCCCCTTTTATAAATGATAAAATCTTTCTCATTAAGGGTTTGATCATTTTGGGGATGTTCGTATTTAAACAAGCATGTTTGTTTGTCATCAGCACCAGCACGTATGACGTAAAAAGATACATCAAGTTTCGAAGAGGACTTTCAGAGACCACCCTGTAAGTGCACCAAAACTTTCCCCAACTTCTCCTTTAGTGTGTTTGTGAACGAACCGCATGTGACACTTCAGTTTAAAAACGAAACGAGTGAAATCACACACACGTCACTGTGGTTATGTGAGAAAACGATTGAACTTGTGTAGAAGAGTAATGGGGAGCAATTTCGCGTCGGCCTACATGAGGATGAGGGGGGAGGGGAACCTGTTGCAAATCTCAAGACCGAACAAAAGAATGTCGGTCGTGGGACAATTTAAACTCTGTTTTGTCGACTTTCTCTTTGACGAAAAGTCATGAAATTGCGTCAGGGGATAAGCGGAAGGTTAATAATGTTCGACGCGCCGTTAAAAGCGACAGAATGAGAAGAATATAAACTTTGTAAGGGGGAATAGCTCGGGATCTATTGTGTGCACTGAGAAACACGAGGTCGGGCAGAATGTGAAAGCGTCGCCTCGAGGAAGCGGCGCGAAATACACAAACTTCACAAAAGGAGGTCAGGATTTAGTGTTACACCGTTGCGCGTTTTGTAACAAAGCACGAGGTGTTACCGATCTACAGTTGCGTACGCAACAAAACGAACGTTCAATTTCAAAATACACAAAAAGTTTCCCACACATTACCAACAAACTTGAGTCAGTGTTATGAGAAACTCGGAACGCCTCGACGTTTTTCCAAGCGTGTGGTGTTCAACTATAACACAAAGGTATTTTATACCCAGTTATAAAACTAAACCAATACGCGATAAGCAAGCGCACCATCTGGAGCCATTTAAAGTTGTGGCTGTCTACTCGAGATTCATTCATTGAACGACATCTCTAAAATATAAAAACGAATACGCGTACTTTAGAGTGGTTTTACATAAATCAAAGTTGGTGTATCGTGAATCGAGTCTGCTCGTCTTGATAAACGCGAATGTCGATGTGACAGCCCGCCAGCACATGGTGAGAAAAAAGCCTGTTTTGTCTGCAGCGGAAAACAATAGCAGGCAATGCCAGACATGGAGAAAACGCTTTTCTGTTCAACCACCATCGACAAGTTTGATCCAGTCGTTAAAACGAGCGATTAAAATATAACACGTTTAAGCACCACGTCGAGCATAACGAAAGGATACGTACCCTTTTTGGTCTTCATGTCCGTCCAAAATCCCCTTTTCACGTTGGCAACGAGGAGGTGGATTTTATTTCCAAAGCGTCGATTCTTCCCCGCTTTAATCACACGGGCTGTGTTATTCCAGGTTGTTACAAAGTATCGAACGATGTATTTCTTTTGTCGAGGAGTCGCCGCGGAGCGCGTATTTCATTAGTCGGAGACGCAACACATTGTCGGGTACCTGGGACAGGCTGCGCGTCTCTCATTCAGTGTGTGTTTGATGTGGAAACTGGGTGACAGCTATCTTTGACAGCTGCGTGACTCAACGCGGTTAGATCCTCCCCCTCCGAGGGCAAGAGGGAAAAATCTGACATCAGACACACAAAAAAGACACAAAAGAGGATTTTGACAAAGCGTTCCGAACCTTAAACGCGTGTTAAGAACGATGTTGTGCGCGGGAAGTGTTTGTGGGGACGTGTTTTGGACGTTGATTCGGATCTAGTTCCTGCACGTTTCCCTTTAATGACTGCGGCAGGGAGACAGGAAGCTGGTTTATTATGAATGTAGGTTAACGTTGCCAAGAGGCATACGCATGGCAGGGATATATTTGGATATGCTTTGATCAGCATACGTTTGCTAGGCGTCCTTCAAAATAGTTATCCATATTTTGGCGTTCTGTTCTGATGTTTGTTATTGGTGTTTATGTGGCAGAACGTTTTGCCACTGCGGGATGTTTGTGTAGTAATGTCTAAGGTGCAATGCGGCATTTATTTCAGGTGACAGATGTCCATGATGCTGGTACGCATCCGCTACATTTGTAACCCGTGCGTGATGCTTCCTGTTGGCGCAGCGCTGCGTGATACGCAGTTGACCGTTGGGATTAGATGGTGGGGCTTTGGTTGTAAAGCAAGAATCGCTTGTTTCTTCAGCTGTCCCAGTGACGCGTCCCTAATTCAAATCACAGCAGTCTCGCAAACGCGGATTATCTCTCATGCGTGTGGAAGCCCGTATTTGTCTGATGCAAGTTCATGTTGGCGCATCGACCAAGTCACTGTATTGTGATGTAACAAAAACAAAGATTGTGAACGGTTGCGAATGGAGTGCGCTCGTGACGCACAGGTTGTTTTAGAGGCTTAAACCATCGACGAAGGTAGACGTCAGACAGAGACCTTTAAAAGCAATCTTTTCTACTTGTCAAAACATCGAGGCACATGGCACTTGTAAAGGCTTCCAAATCTGTGTTTGGAGTCGGTCGATATAGGTCAGGTCGTTGACTTTTTCATGCGAGGGGTGCGTGCGTCATGCGTCTGTCTGGCCTTAATTCTCAATGTACTATTATTGATAAGAGCAGAATCTTATAGTATAAAATATACGAACATTACTCGCTCCATCGCCCGTATAAAGGGAATGAAATTTCGTGAGGTAATGCGTTTAAACTGGTTTGCTGTTGGAGGGATGTGAGAAGACGTGATGATTCACGATTTCTCATAAACCCTGATACAGCTCATTTGGGATTGTGTAAGACTTTTATTATCGTAGTAAAATAGGCGAGTTGCTGTAATAGCATGTGCCCAAATGCGCCCTCTGGTGTTAAAATGGCCATAAATGTCATAAAAGCAGATACTGCCACCTTGTGGTTACAGTAAGCTTGAACGCACTTCTCACGGGCAGTGAAGAAACGCGTTTACAAGGAAATCTGTAAATAAAGAAATAGTAAAACGAATAAATGAGTCAAGTTAAAACTGTCCACATAGAAATAAAATGTTATTAGACCATGCTATGGAATAGACAAAATATGTAGCAGCAGACATGCTAATCTTTATGAGAAAAACTACATTCAGGACAAATTATTTTGGGAGATGTCTTCATGAGTGTGATTTACAGGGACGGATGTCTGGACATTGAAACTGAGAACGCACCAGCCTGACACTATGCTCATGGCTATTTAAAGCCCATGTGCCTTCATCTGTCTGCCTGATTTAACCATGATCTATTCTATGACATCACTTCCTGAGTAATCGTCACAGTTAGACAGATAGATAGGTGACTAATTGATATTCACATGGTCAAACTCACACAACAGGTGTAGTTGAAGATGTGAGACTCTCCTTGCAGAGTATAATGTCATGAGGCACAATATTAAAATACAAGTATTAGTTGTGTGTATATAGCAAATTGTACATTATTGTGAAAGTTTAACTGTAAAATGGAGATGGAAAGCCATACAATAAAAAGGGGTTACAGTCAGAAATGTATTTTCTCCTCAAAAGTTTTAGCTTGATATATTGTCGACCCGATCGCCAAGAAAAGTTAATTTCTTAATTTCGTGTCGATAAAGTAGGACCAATGAAGTTTTGTGTGAGGCGGGGCTTCCTCGCTGTAGAGAGGCAGTGAGTTTTGCACAGCTTTATGGGAACCCGCGGCCTCTTGGCAAGCTTAACGCATTCCAATCTGGCGACGCCGCCCTGACGCGCTCAAAAGCGTAAACACGGACAGAAGCGGGAGAAGCACCGAGTGCCCCGGTGACACATCGCATCTTTCGCATTCCCGCGGGTTGCGGGTCACATCCCCGGACCGGGCGGTGTGTCAGGATTCAGAGATCTGGGGGTCCGGTTTCCATTACGCGCTCTAAAATTAGCACTGCTTTGAAACTGACGCAAGAGAACTGGGACTGGATCACTCTGTAGCAGAGAACGAGGATCCATGGAAACGCGCCCTACACATTCACCGCTATTGATGACAAATAGTATTTTTAGACTGTGTTGTCATCATTCGGTAACAGCGAGGCCAAAGGCGTATTGTATAAAGGGAGGCTGTTGAAAATGCACTTGTACAGTAGCGCGCTAACACACTACCCTGGATCCTCTCGAAAGGTTTCGGTGACTCTTGCCAGTGTGGTGAATACCCCGACAGCGGCAAGGTCCAATTCTTTGGAAGCGGCCGATAACACCGTTAACGGGAGCGCAACAGAAGCGCGCGCTGAATATTTGGTCCCAGAGGAACCGACGGACGCGAAGATGCCTGCTCTTACATGTTACGAGGCCACTTCAATGAGGCCGGTGTTCTACACTTCCACTGCCGAGATGATCATCACTCGACCAGATGGTGTGGAGAGATGTGTACCTATTCACTTCGTGAATGAGCCACACACAAACCGTAAACCTTTGGAGACACACCACCACCGGATTTCTTATGCAGTCGATGGAGATGATAATGTCTATTCTGATTCCTTTTTGGATTTAAAGCACCAAAGGGACGTTTTTCAGGACAATGATGTGACAGGTGAGCTCAATGCAATAAACTACGATTGTTTTTTGGACAAAGACGATTATAGAGTCGGTGAGAGGCAAGAAGCGCCATGTGTGCACAACAACCCCACAACTTTTGGAACTGTTCAGAGATGCTCATCTGAACCTCTTTCACCACTCCTGAACAAACCTCAACAGGAAAGCGTTGAAGATGACAACGAAATGACGGACGAGCCTGTCTTCGACCTGCATATTCTTCGGGAACCCACTGCAACGCCCAACAAAAGCGACATTGACAACAAGGTTACCCGGTACCTGGCCGAAGTGGATAAACAGAACAAATACCTCCACGACAGGCAGAAATACCGCTTTCACATCATCCCAGATGGGAACTGCCTGTACCGGGCTGTATCCAAGGCCGCTTATGGGGACCAGTCAATGCACAAAGACCTCCGAGAGCAAACCATGCATCACATCGCAGATCACCTGGAGGAATTCAACCCCATCATCGAAGGCGACGTCGGGGAGTTTTTGATCAATGCAGCGCAGGACGGTGCATGGGCTGGCTATCCAGAGCTTTTAGCCATGAGTCAAATGCTGAATGTGAATATCTACTTGACCACTGGGGGTAGTGTGGAAAGCCCAACTGTATCAACCATGGTGCACTACTTGGGAGAGGAGGACTTGTCTAAACCAGCCATTTGGTTGAGTTGGCTCAGCAATGGTCATTATGATGTGCTGTTGGACAGGTGCCAGCCCAACCCGGAATATGATGACTGGTGCCGTCACACCCAGGTACAACGTAAAAGGGACGAGGAGTTGGCCAAGACCATGGCGGCGTCCCTATCCAAAATGTACATTGAGCAGAATGGCCTGCACTGATGCCAAACAGATACTTTAATTGGAAAATGTATCTGGGAATAATGTATATCATGCTGATGGTTCCAAACGGATTGCACTTTGATTCCTCGTGTGATTAAATATTGCCTTAATTTATTAAATTTCTATAAGAGTGTGGTCATTTTTCAAACGTGTTGAAGTGCAGTGCACTAGATGATGGTGATATGGTAAATAATATGATGATATGAAAATAAAGATTTTTGGATATGAGCGAATGTTGCATGTGTTTCTATAGAATTTCAAGTCTTGCATATTTTATCTGTGTACTGTTAATATGTAAAACAGCTTTCCACCTAAATGAAAAGTTAAGCACTTATGCAAACATTACCAACAGTCTTGTCACTTTATACGTCATTGTTGTTCTCTGTTCTGGCTCTGATACATAGTAAGCTGATGTTTTTGTCATTTCAAGTGCCTGAAATATATTTTGTAAAAGATGTATTTTGGAATAAATTCTTTAAGCAATTTATTTGTTGTAATGTTTTAAGTGTTTATACATCATGCATTTACAGAAGGTCACTGTGGAACAGCTTATGGGAAACATTACTGTACAAATAGTCCCTGACAACTATCTAAAACAAACTTTACTGTAATTCAGCTGCTAGAACATGAACACATGATCATGCATATACTGATAAAATATATAGAATGAATGCACCGTTGGTCACTTTGGATAAAAATACCTGCCTAATAAATAAATGTAAACAGCACATGCAACTATAGTGGTAAATTTTTTAGCAACAGTGAGAAGTCATAATGGGTGTCTGAAAAAGTGTTCAAGAAGTTTTCTTTATTCCTAAAACAAGTCATACAAGTGCTGACATTAGCAGACATATGGTGAAAAATGACATAAACATGTAGGAATGAGAGGAGAAAATGATCTCATGTTGCCTGGGAGTATATTACAGAGGATATATTCTCATAAATGACTGTGAAGGCTGCTGATTCTCAATGTGGTAATCTCTATTTAAAGTAGTTCTACTAACGGTGAGCAAGAGTCCTTAAAGTTCATTTGTTGAACAGAATGATCACTCTGTTTTAAATAGAGCAGCACAATCTGGTATTATAAACAGATGAAGCTTAGCTGCTTATATCATATGACCTGTTGGTAAAGTACATGAACAGAGGCACTATTATTTAACAACAACTAAATAAACAGTGCGAGTTTGAATAGTAACTGCACATTGGCTTTTGCATTGAGTTTAAGGCATAGTTTTCTAAAGGGTATTTGTTTCCTTAAGTTTTCCCTGCATGTTCTCAGTTTACTCAGCGTAGCGGGCACTTTCATTATTGATCCATATTTTTCATATCGCTGATAAAAATCACTAGTGTCAACTGGATCTCTTTCAGAGATAACTTCTGTGTTATATAACTTGGAGGTCAGTGTAAGGGTAATGCCTATAGTCTAGACTTTTTCAGATATATAAAGACTGAATATTGAACCATAATTGTAAAAATGTATTACGTCTAAGTCAATTTTCCAAACATTGTTGAAACAGTATGTCAAAAATCATGTTGGTTAATAACATGTCCATTAGATGAAATAAAAAAAGGTTGTCACAATGTTAGACAGTAGATGGCAGCATAAGTCTGAGCACACTGTGGTTGAGGGCTTCAGAGATCATGCAGCCATGTATGAAATGCGAAAATAGTGGATCGATTGATCATGCGACAGGATTAGGAATGAATGTACATGCAGTCCATAGCACATCATAACTGTGCGTTTATGTGTGTGAAAGTGTGTTTGTATTCATGATGTAATACTATTGGTAAAGTTATCAATTAGATAACCTAGTTAAACAAATTCATTTTCAAAGCTTTTGGGTCGTTTGGAGCTATAACAGGATTTTAACAAACTAGAGAATAGCATTATGCATCTTTATCTGACAAGGTCATGGTCTATGCCATTTAGCATAGTGAACTTTAACGTACATATTTCCTCAAATATTATCCTATATTTTATTGAATAGGTTTATGAAAACGCTCATCTATGCTATTAAGTATATATGAAAGTATGCATAATACAGCAAAAAATATCTTACAGAACAATATGCTTTAAATTGAAATGACGTAATTCTGCAGTCATTTGGACTTTAAGTTCCTTTCTTATTTATTTATTTATTTACTTTTGGGGCTGAAATTCCTTCTCTCTCTCTCTCTCTCTCTCTCTCTCTCTCTCTCTCTCTCTCTCTCACCATCTTCTCTCATGAAGGAGTTTGTGTCCCTAGGTCATACATCCATAGCGCATACCGACAAGAGCCCCATGTGTTTCAAGCAGTTCGGAATCTATTATTAAGCGAAAGTTTTTGCGGATATTTGGGGACAGTTGAGCAGCCTGGCGAGGTGAAAAAGATGTCCGGACATCGGGTTCAGTTCGTGGATCCTCCTTCGTCCAGGGAACGCAAAGGGAGCCCGAAAATCACCAGTAAGACTTGCTTTTTTCTTCTTCTTGATATTACACTATGTCTCAAACCCTAGACTGCCAACATGAACAGCGTTTCCTGGCATCAAAGGCGCGTTTCGCTTAATCTGGGCTCACACATAGGCACTAAACTGAGAAACGCGCATTTGATGCCCAAAACGATGAAATGCGCTTCCACTAACACAATGGTAAATTTATCACAAAACTTACATCTACAGCTGGCTCATATCTCATGAAATACCTCAAAATTCGAAGGAACATTTAAGTTGATTCTGTTGCTACATTTCTTGGCTGTTATCATTGCTTTTTGAATTCAAGACATGTGTACTTTGTAGAGACATGTCTATGTTCTGTCATAATTAAGAAGAATCCTAAAAGAACATGATGGCTCAGCAAAAAATGGAACATTTAGCATTAACTTCATCATTCGGTTACTTAGAAATTCTGTTTATAAAAGTGAGTCATAAGCATATAAGTATATAAGCATAACATTATGCTTTTGCTAATTTAAAAACTTCCCATCTTTATTTCACTTAAGCCAAACCTTGGTGACTTAAGCTTATTTAGATGTTCTGCATGTTAGCTTATATGTCTCATGACTCTTCCCTATTAGAACATATGAAATAACTGGTGAATCCCTTCTGGAGAGCTGTAAAAAAAAAAAAAAGTTAATAAAATGTTGATTTTACTTCTCTCTGGTTGTAAAACAAAGAAGAATCCCCTTACCCACCGGAGAAGCGGGGGTCTATTCGAGACTAATGGATCCAAGACTCTTGAGTTCCCCTTAGTGAAATTCAGACCCACTCCAAATCCGAGGTTTTGGTATTTGGATCCTTTCCACTGATACACAATCTTAGGGACAGGAAGTGTTACTCAAGGTTAAGGTGCGGCTCATTTAGTCATATGTTTGCTAAACACACATAAGGCCAATAAAGTCAGGGTTTCTTGAATTTGTGAAAAAATGCCGCAAACTTTTGGTACAAAGAACAATTTAACCGCCCATGATTTGCATAAAATCACCTTACTTCACTTTTCTGTGGTCAGCTTAGGTCGTCAAAGCTTATGGGCTTAATGAGTAGCGTATTTAAAAAAATTGACATGGAGAGCATAATGTCACAATATTGCTTAGATTTATGGAGACGCTTTCAGCTGTCTGGGTTGCTTAATGTCCTTGGTCTCCTGTACATTTCTGAGAGATGTTGTGTCTTCACCCTTGCTCGGGGGTTGATAAGAAATTGGGAAATACAGCGTGTGAGGGCGGTTTCCTGGACAAGGCGTAGCTTAAGCCAGAACTATGCCTTACAACAATTAAGATATTTATGTCACTTTTATAAAAAGGCCTTAGAATAAAACATTTCTGGTGCACATCTTGAGACAAAACAATGACACTCACTGATATTTTAAGTCTGACTGTTATTTTTAGTCAAAGGAGAAGTTCACCCAAAAATGAAGATTCTGTCTCCATTTACTCACCCTCAATTTGTTCCAAATCTGTAGAAATGTCTTTGTTCTGTTGAACACACAAAAATATATTTTGAAAAATGTAAGAACGCCACCAGTTCTTGGACACTTTTGATAACTATTGTAATTTTTCCTACTATTAATGACAATGGTGGCCAAGAACTGTATGGTTACAAGCATTCTACCAAATATCTTTCTCTGTGTTCATCAGAACAAAGACATTTCTACAGATTTGGAGGGTGAATAAATGATGACAGAATTTATATTTTTGGGTGAACTGTCCCTTTAAAACAGCTCAAACATTCATTTTAGTCTGGGACTAGCCTTAAGCAAGTTGGGTGAAAGTAAGGGATTTTATCTAAAAAGATTACTATAAACCAGCAAAGCGCTATCAATAAGATATCAAAGCCAGTTCTGCTGGCTTTTCACTTTATTTCCAAGTGGCTGCTAAATCTATTTTAAGAACTTGGAAGCAGTTAAAACTGTTTGTGATTGGCTGATTGGTCATGACAGGGTTTGGGGATCCTGTTCATGTAAAGCTTTAATTGGATGCAGATGTTGCGCAAGGCCATATGATGCTCCCCTCAGCCCTGCTTTGAAGTGACTCTGGATTTGAGATACATGAGGACTGGGTTTAATTTTCTGGCTCATCAGTTTAACCCAATACAACGATAGAGAGAGGCCCTGGAGGAATACACGGCTGAATATGCATGCGTGTGTGTGCGAAGCGGAGAAATGCAAGCTCAGGTACAGACACACATCCGCGGATGACAGGGCAGAAAAATGCTAAATCTCCATGGTGACAGGGCAATTGACTTAACACGTGAGAGCCGACACTGTGGAGAACTGCCAGACCAGACAATTCCTCCAAGTGGTATTAGCTCAGCACATGTGAGTGTGTAGTCAATGCGTGTCAAACGCATTGCTGATTAGTACAAAAAGAGAGACAGAAAGACAAAACGGTACAAAAGAAAGAAATATTTATGGAGAGGGCAGAAGGGGAATGTGCAGCACCTTCAAATAGAGACGTTTGCTTTTGTCCCAGTTATTTCTCTAATCTCAAATGTTTTTCATTTTCACAAACTATGCTCAGATCGTTTGCTATCAAAAGCCAGAGTTTCTATATAGACTTTATAAACTCAATTGGCTTAGTTTGTACAACTCTACCACACAAGTGAGAATGATTGACTTGTATTGTTGCATTTATTTTGATAAAATAACTTGCTAAATTGATAAATGAATATATATTTATTAGGGATGTTACAATATCAAAATCTCACTGTACTGTAATACCTCGGTATAAACTCCACAGGACGGTATTTTTGCCGTATTTGAAATGGCAAATGATGACTTTTAAACGTGCCATAAGCATCCTCTATTCTTTGTCCTCTAATCATAACTGTTTAAAGATATGAGTCATAGTATGAAATGGGTCAATTGACCTAAAAATCTCTTTTATAAAAGAAAATAATTGCACCAGGTGGACTTTGCCAAAGGTAACATCTATTATTTTTTCAAACATAATCTATGTTAAAGACCCATCGTTTTATACACTTATGTGACCACGATAATATTGAGACAATTTTGCTATTGCAATAACACGATATCGATAATATTGTAACATCCCTAATATTTAAAGAAACTTAAATGACAAAGTTGATAACTAAAGGAAATTAAACTAAAACAGCCATTATATCTCGCAGGCTATTAAAATATCAATGTTTTAGCAATCCATCTTTCTTCTGGCTTGGGTTGCTAGTTGGATTTGTGTGTTAGAGACGGCAACCGATGAGAATGTGCCAGACTCATAAACACACAACTGTTGAACTGATCTCCAGCACCATGCTGTGGGATGCCACCCATATTTAGTTGTTGATTCATCTACAGTACAAGAAAGTATTAAGTTTCTCCAATCGGAAAAGGGTAGAGAACTTCAACCACTGTCTAAAACCTCCACCTTTTTTAAACCCACTCGAGGACAGCTAATTCATCAAACAGAGTTCCTCATGAAACTTCAGAAATGGGGCGATCATGGTGCAAAAGATGCAAAGAGAGCCGCTTACATCAGAATTTCTCCTACCCGTTGTCTTCATAGTTTTTCCCATGTGGGAATCTTTGACCTTCAGTCGAGTCTCACGGTTAAGCTGAAGTATTAAAGACGGCAAGCTGAAAGTTCCTGTTCTCTTCAACATCACTTTAATACGCTTTTATCAACAAGTGATTATTTGGGTAAGAAACGTTAATGTTCTTTCAATTTTCCAAAATGTAAGACACAATGACATTGATGGGCAGAGAGTATAAAGGCCCAATGAAAGTGTGTTTATGTTGGAGGTGATAAACCCGTCTGAGACTGTGTCTGATTGGTTCTTACAGTGTGGTATCATGCAGTGTTAGAAACACTTTCACAGCATGGACACCAACATTATCCACTTACTCATGGAGATAAGCCTTCAGCTTGTGTGTGTAGGACACTATGTTCTCTTCAGACACTTGTTATATCACCCCCAACAGAGGGCAAACCAACCCACAGATCAGTAGAACCTTTCGCAGATGACCTCAAATAATGTGGAACCAGATCTTCAAAATAACAACCACAAAGCTTTGCTTTTGGCAATTCCATATTTTTTTTACCAATAGTTTTCACCATACTGATCAGTCAGATATCAATATTTGTTGGTTTAAAAACCGATGTGAAACATTTTTGTGTGTTTACTTCAGCCATGAATCAAAATGTCCCCATGTTGTACTCACCCTTAAGGCATCCTAAGTCAATATGGTTTTTTTCTTGACGAATGATGCAGTCAGAGTTGTAATACCACCTTTTACTTCCAAGCGGTAGAATGTTCCAAAAAGTGCATCCGTCGATCAAAGAATGGCTCTACACGGCTCTGTGGTCTTAACAAAGGTCTTCTGAAGTGAAATTGATGCGTTTGTTTAAGAGAAATATCCATATTGACAACGCTATTAACGATAATGTCTAACATCCATTATCCCTCAGCTGCACGCCAACGAGAGGCTTGTTTTTCAGCCAAATGATGGTGACCTACTGGCTAAAAACGAAAAATACTGTGTTCATCACAGGAACTTGCGACATTGACGCCTGCATCATTTGCCAGAAAAACTATAGTTTTCTATAGTCAGGTAACTGAATTGTCACATCCCTATTCCCTATAACTAAGCAAATGAATTTAAAATATAGTAATTGAACTATTTTAGGTTTTATAAAGAGCTATCCCTTCTCCATTTGGTGGGTATTTTTGCTTCTGGTTTGCACGAAAATCCTACAGAATATGTTTTCTCTCATAAACGTGCATCCACAACGAATGATTTTTTTTTCTTTTAAAATATAAAACTTGTGACAGTACTCTGTAATCAGGGATTTAGTCAAACATAAACAGATGATTCGATATATAAAAAAAATTATATCTCAAGATTTTTCCTGAAAATGTCAGACCCACGATGCTGGTATGTGCCTTTTATAACTCATACTCATCTTACCACATCTCTCTTTATGCTAAATATGATTTATTCTTACCCTTCCAAGCCTCTCAATGAGTAGCAATATTTTATAACGTGCATTCATGCTTTGATAAGTTGTTGAGGCCGCTGTACATCATGTTTTTTATGACTGAGATGGAGAAAGTGGGAGAATGTATTCGAGAAGCTTGTGAGGACGAGGATTGAAATGACAGGAAAAATGATGGAAAACACAAGTAGAAGTTTAATAAAATGCAAAGGTTTGATACATGAGGGTTTTTTGAGCTTCAGAACACTTGAAACATAGTAAACAAGTTATATAGACAGGAAAAAAGGATCCAGAGTAGCTGGAGAGAAGATAGTTTTGTAAAAAACAAAAGGATTTTTTAAGTGTAAAGGAACCATGTCCCCAAGCAAGACTTGCAGCTGTTTTTGTGCAGATTTACTGCTCGCCTTGCAACAGCCTTTGAGTTTCACCTTCTAAAATAACAGCGACACACAGCCTGTACCCTAATGCAAATCATGACCGTTGTCTCCAGCTGTTAGGCAGCTGATTTCTGTTTCTCTCTTCTTATTCCTCTGGTCAGGAAGGTATGAATCACACTTGAAGTGAAGAGGTAAATGAGAGGTTTCTCCTTCGCTCCGTTTTCACTGAAGCACTGGGACCGTTCTCACGGCAGGTTCTTAGCATGACGGCCGTGACCACAGAAATTTCCCTTTCAATTCTACAGCATTCACGACAGACTAAACAGTCTTATAAAACTGTGGCTGGAGGGGAGTGTAAATAAGCACACGAACATACTGAGAAACACACATGTGCTGAACAAATCCATAGATTACTCTATAGATACCTAAAGAAATACTGCAAACTGAATTTTCACATTTGGCAGTGCAAAACTTGCGAGCAGGGAGCTTTTGTGGGTGGTTGCCAAAGCATTCCTTTGTGGTTTCTACAGTGTTCTGAACGGTTTGCTAGGCTGTCATGGGTTGTAAGGGTGTTAGATTGGTTGCTAGGTGGTTCCAGGTGGGAAAAAGAGCAGCAGGAGGTTCCAGGATGGTTTGGCGGCCCAAGTTCAAAACATTATCTCTTGTGTTCTGCAGAAGAAAGTATACAGGTTTGAAATGACATGAGGATTAAAAAATAATTTCTGGGTTAATGTTTTGAAAAGTAATAGCAACCGTGCAGGCAGATAATGCACCAATATTATATATTTACCTATGCATGACCAATAGCCATGGCAAGCAAACTAAATATGCATACAAAGCGATTATTTTAATTTAACATTTAGTCATTTAGCAGACGCTTTTATCCCCTATTTCTCTCAGTACAAGTCAGATCTTGCTTTCAGACCTGCATATGACACTTTGTAACTGTCATTTTTCGATGTAAAATGTCAGGTCTCTGTGTTCCTGCTGATGGCTCTGACAAGAGATGAAGAAATGACAAGATAATAAGTATTTCGGAAAAGAGATAGGGATGTCTGTTTTGAACAAAAACACTTAAAATGAAAGCCAAAAAATGCATATAGATTTTTGTGAGGGTTAATGGTCCAGTATATGATATTAAGCGGCATCTAGTGGTAAGGTTGTGAATGGCAACCAATGGCTCACTCCACCACTCCCTTTTAAAGCTCTACGGTGGCTGACACAGGACTAAAATGTTGTCGTGTTCTCCTTTCTTTGCTGAATGAGATAATGTATTTATGAAACACGCTCTGTAAAACAGTTTGTCTGTTTAGGGCTACTGTGGAAACAACATAGTGAATTCCATGTGAGGGGACCCGCAGTGTATGTAGATAGAAATAGCTCCTTCTAAGGTAATAAAAGCATAACGCTATCCCTCACATATACCTGCTGACAGTGTTAGATTTGACCCCAAACATAATTTAGAGAATTTTTTAGATGCTTTTAAAGACGGTGGAGTACCTAAAATGTCCTTTAGCTAGGTTTTGTGAGGACATTTTCAAAGAAGTCTCCAAGCAGCCAAATACATCAACTCACACATACAGGTTTTTAAAAGAGTTTAGGGGGATTTATTAAAATAACTTTTTATCAGTACCTCCTACAGAACACTTTCAAACTTCTCTAGCACTCTTGTAGACATATACATGATCAGACACTGTAAAATAAACATAGAGAGACAGCCAGCAGGGTGGGCTGGATTTTACACATTTTTCTGGGGAACCAGAACTAGCTGCAAAATGCAACCCACTAGATTTATTAGTTTTATTCGGTGCAATTCCAATCCCCCCAAATCCACTTTACAAGGGAGTTATTCTCAGTCGGACAGAATTTTATTTAGAAAAGTCATGAGAAAAGTCTTCAGAAAATGTGTTATTTTAAATGCATGTAGGCTACTGCCTGGTTTTCCATTGACACTGGCAGACAACTTTTAGACCATATGGCAGCTTGTAGGCTATATATGAACAGTTCAAGCATATGTTTTTCTAATGTGTGGATTAAATAAATTGACTTCCAGCCATCTTTGATGTGCAGAGCCCAGCAGCTCAGGTAACAAACCACATTTCACCAGCATGTTGGCAGCATCCTGGAAGCTGAGCTGAACTGTTCATTACGAATGGCTGAGTTTCAGAGCATTTATTGTGCTCACCAATGATATTGTGTTGTTTGTGCAAGCATTTTTATTTTATTTTTATTTTATTTTTAACACACTGCCAAGAGTCTACATCATTAATCACAGAAAGTACAAGTGTAATTATCAGTCGAAGAAAAAAATGATGTAATGAAAAAAAATGTATACAATCTTAAATACATTAAATAAATTCACAGTTTTAACAGCTTTCCTATATTTTTTTTAATTTTATGCTTACTAAATTTACAATGATGAATTTAATACTTAACCAGTATAATCATAAGATTAATCATGTTCACTTCACTTTCCAAGGTTGTTTTTCATAACTAAAGAAACCAAATATCACATTTTCATATAATAAAACAAAACTAGATAACAGCTTGTCTTTTACAAACTTAGAAAAATCCTGCCATAACCTCGACATGTATCGACATACAACAATGTGTTAGAATTTCTTTGATGCATCAACCTGACGTACATTCAAGTAACTTACGCGCATGCGCACACACAGAGACCGAAAAACACAGCAAGCCAATGATGAAGTTTATTAAAATTCTTCCTCAGTACCCTCAGTTCAGTGTTATCGCATGAGGTATCAAAAGAAAGGTTTTGATTGTAATATCCCTTTGTATTTATACCCGTGTGACTGAGGACAGAGCTGTAGGGTGTAGGGTACGGGCCAAGCCAATTCAGTATGAAATGTACATTTCGAAAGGCTATGTGCAAAGCATCACTAAATATATTTGAACAGAAAATTGTTATTGGGCAATTCAGAATGTTGTGTTTGTTCTGTGTTTTTATCAAAATGATTATAGTCTCATATAAAGTCTTTCATAATTAGATTTTCTTTTATGAAACATTGCTAAGTACAATTCTGAA
This sequence comes from Triplophysa dalaica, assembly GCF_015846415.1. Lineage (NCBI taxonomy): Eukaryota > Metazoa > Chordata > Actinopteri > Cypriniformes > Nemacheilidae > Triplophysa > Triplophysa dalaica. The sequence goes on from NC_079564.1 coordinate 8,999,827, forward strand.
TCAGATAAATAAAAAGCAAAAATAATTAGGCTTAAAATAAATTGACTATGATTTTATGACTATAATGAATATAGTCTAGTTAATAAAACAGAATGTTTAAATAATATAGCTCATTATTTAGTCTAAATATGGAGGAAAACAATAACACATAGTCTTATCATAAAAATGTGTAATTTCACATAAATTGTTCCCAACAGATTGTAACGTTGTGTACTAATTTTTTATCTAATGAGACATAAAGAAAGACTATAGAATATCAAACACGGACACAGCTGTGTTCAGGAGAAACAGATGGTTTTTAGTGTCGAGTTCTTCTGGGTCCTGTTACGGGGTCCCATCTTAACAGGAAGGCATGACCTCGAAGTGCCCCCCTCCAACTGTGTGAAGTCATTATACTGCTATATCTCTTTTTGCTCTCTCTCTGTATCTCGATTTACCGTACCATACACTTCTTTTGCTTTTCCTTCTGTGTTTTTCACTCAGCATGTCTCATTGACCTTCTCTATAGATCAGCATTAGTATGTTTATCCTTCATCTATCAAGTCTTTTAGTGGTTGCTCGGTGTCCCTCTCTATCGCTCTCTCTCTGGCTCAGCAAATGAAAACAATGTTTTGACAAAACTGTAATTTTCATCATCAAACATTCATCATTATAGTTACTGTATTAAAGGACTTTATCTATGTTAGGTATGTGGTTCTTGAGGCAGACAAGTAGCGATCCTCAGCTCACAGGAAAAGCTTTAATAAAGATGGCACCCGACTTTATTCAAATCTCTCCATTGATGTAAAGTTCCTCTCCAAACTTTTTTAATGACTTCAAGAGATATTCTAATTCATTCCAAGTCCATCCGTGAGTTTTAGGACCGTTCCACTCAGAACTCAGCTTAGATTTGGCCATTTCATTGTCCAGAGGATTGTTGGTAGGATGTGATGGTCGGGGGGGGTGTGGGGTCTTTGAGATAGAAGTGAGGAATTTGATGAGGATTAATGAAGTGAGGGCTAATGCAATGCTTCAGTTGGGAAAAGAGGCCAACAATTTCCTTCACCTGCTTTCCTCTGCATTCAGTCTCCACCTCTCCAACACACTCGCTTTCTCTTTCTTCTCTCTCTCTCTCTCTCTCTCTCTCTCTCTCTCTCTCTCTCTCTCTCTCTCTCTCTCTCTCAACCTGATATTTCATTGGTCCACCTTTCCAGCCAGATGTATAAACATTCTTTGAGGCTTTTTTAAGATCCACATTTCTTTTTCGAGTGTATGGGCGTATATATGGCATAGGAACGTCTTCAGGAGCGTGTGGCTAACACACGTTGCACTGAGGTCAGGCAGAGACTGTTTACATTGGAGCAAACGCAGAAACACATGTGTACATGCATACATGACATGCCGACCAGGCCACTAAAAGAGTAGGGGGGGGGGCACTGTGACCCGTGAACCCCAAACTGCCGGGGACCAATGGGAAACACATGTGGTTTACTTCCTAATGCTAAAGACATATTATAAAGTTAATCCAATAATGGTGTTTGCTTGAGCATTGCTTTATTAGACCTTTTTGGCTATTATATTGTCCAAATATTTGCATCAATCACCTCCACTGCATATTGGGTTAAATCTGTGTAAATGTCTTTGTTCTGATGAACACGGAGAAAGGTATTTGGAAGAATGCTTGTAACCAAACAGTTCTCGGCCACCATTGACCTTCATTGTAGGAAATCTTGCTCTATAAGTTTCTTTGTTCTGTTTAACGCAAAAAAAAAAACATATTTTGAAGAATGTAGGATATCAACCAGTTCTGAGGCACTTTTGACCACCATACTACGAAAAATTACTCAAAATTGTGTGGCTTTATGAGGAGAGGGTTGCTGAAACATTTGACAGATTTGTGTTGTTTAATAAATATTTTAATAATATTTAAAAAATCTGCAATATTAGTGCCATTAATTTAAATAGCCAAAAAGACACATCTGTTCGTAATGGTGACTGTACCTTAAGGAATTGTATCTGCTTGTCTGTTTATACACCTGTCTGTGTTTCAGGTCGTCTGCTTGCCCTGTTTCCCTCATTTATCCCAAATCCCCTCATATGGACATTTGCATTGTCATGCATATTCAGCCACCAACCCATACAGATTGGACTGAGGCAGAGGATCCTGACTGGTTGTTATATAATGAGAATATAGCGGCTTTATTTCCTCAGTATTGTAACACATTCAATATGGGTGCCTAATTACCAGTGACTAATGAAGCTATTTTGAGAGTCAGGCTGACTGAGAGTAAAGACTGCAGAATGCTTCAGCGATTGTTCGTTAATTTGGTATTCCATTAGTACACTGGATTTCACTGTGAATATGCAACAGCAAACGATCATGGGAATGTCAGGATACGATATCTTAGTTGCGTTTATGTAACTATTAACTCAATGGTTTCGTCCAACAAACTTTGCGTTGTAAAAAGGTCCACAGATGGCAGCTGCTGTTCATTTATTATGAACGACATGAGCCAAGAGTGCATGTGTTAAATCTTACAGGGATTATTCTGAAGAAATCAGTTAGCGGCAGTAGAATTTACATTAAGTGGTGTTTTCAGAACTAGTTGAAGATTAATCGTTAATGGCATTTAAGGAAACCACAAACAGAAATGTGTAAATGACAAATTTCATTTTTGGACAAACTATCGCTTTCATTTTGGAAATGTTCTTTTGATCTTTTGAGATGTTTGCTCTGTCAGGGTGTGAGTCTCTGTTTATGAATGCAAACAAGCAAGTGCGCAAGATTAAGTTTTAATTACCGTGTCCTCATTTTTGCAAACAGCATAACTAAAAAGCACACCATGATGCTCCTGCAAGATCATAGTATTAGAACGCCAGACTCCACGATTCAGTCACACATTATCGCAGTAACACAATACATATGCCTATAAGTTATGTGGGAAAATGAAATATACATTAATTATTTTATTTAATAAGTATTATGCTATCATGGCACTTAAGAAAAGAGCATGACACAATAAAAAGTCATATATTTGGGTATGAACTCTGTAAAAGTGCCATAAATCAATAGCTTGGGTAACTATAGATTTTTAGGCTCATTACACTTTCTGTAGAGGGTGATTAACATTAGATAAATGCCCGTATCAACAAATTGTTAGTTTTGCCTGCTGTAAATAAACGTACAGTTAAATATACATTTAAATTCTACCTGATTTCCTATTTATCCTAATTGCACCACTTTAAATTTATAGTTCCCCGAAAAATATGTCATACTTTTTTTCTTGTAGCTCTGTGAAAGCATGGCGCTAATAATGGCAACGTCGTGGGTTCGATCAAAAGGGAAACAAATGTATAGGATAATGCAATATAAGTCGCTTTGGAAAAATGCATAAATGTAAAGGTAATGTATTAAAAACGATCACAGGTTGAGCTTTGTTTTCCCCCAAAAAATGTATTTAAGTGTAGAAAAACCCTTTCAGGAAAATGGCAAATATTCTGTGCTGTTAATAATTTTGTTGCAGAAAAAATGTGTTATTAGATATGCTTAACCTTCAGATAAAAAATGGAGAGTTCTAAAGGGACAAGGCCTTCTTATTCACATTCTTAATGACCTTTGTTAAATAAGATTCAGGCTTTAGACTCTGCTGTAGTATTTGTTCTGATGGTTGTGCTAGTTTCAGTCTCTGAATATCCAGTGACCCTGCCGTTAGAGTTGATCTCACATCGGTGAACTTTAAAAATCCATTCTGATGGTTTTAATGGTGTAATAATTACATATTAACACAAAACAGCTGAAAGGTCAGAATGAGAAAAGCTTGTGTACATTCAGGGGAATGAGAGAGACACTGAGACTTGGAGAATGAACCAGAACAACCCAGTGTTTCCATGTATAACTACATCTAAAAGAAAAACTGAGATGAACTTGGGGAATAACTCAGCTCTATATCATTACTATATCAGACAAGAAGCAATCATTAGAGGTTATAACCTTAGACAATGCACCACAGACTATTTATAGACTGCCTGATCCATATGGTTGATAAAAAGTGACAAGCTTAAATGGCAAGCTGTGATATGATTGGTTGGATTAACATTAGATAAATGCCTGTATCAACAAATTATTTGTTTTGCCTGCTGTAAATAAACGTAAAATGAAATATCCAGTATATTCTACCTGATTTTCTATTTATCCTCATTGCACCACTTTAAAGTTATAGTTCACTGAAGAATTCATCGTTTACTTACCGTCTTGTTATTTCAAACCTGTATGACAACACAAAAGACATTTTAAAAAATGTTGGTAACCATACAACTACTTTAGCCATTTCTACTGTATGGACACAAAACCAAAGCAAGTCAATGGGTACCGCCGCAGTTCGGTTACCAACATTTTTCAAAATATCTTCTTTTGTATTCTCCTAAAGAAAAAAAGTCATACAGGTTTTCAATGACAAGAGGGTGAGTAAATTATTTTTTATTTTTATTTTTTGGTGAACTATCACATCAAGAGCTCTTCACACTAAGAACATTAACTAACGATAACTATAATAACTAGGAACTGTGTTTCCTTCACTGCATTTAGGATTGCAGCGCATCACAGTCCACTGAGCGGCTAAATGTACATCTCAGCTGTTGCAAATTCTGCATTCGCCTCTTGAACTTGATTTTCTTACGATTTCTCTTGTAGAGAAAAGCTGCATAATTGCTCTAACAGAAGAGTGCTTGATTTCACACTCAAAAAGCAAGGCAAAGTCATTACATTCACTATTTTCAAATACATCAGCTGCTACTGGAGGTTCCAACTTCCAATGTACGTCTCTATCATCCCATATTGATTTCTAATTTCTCTTTCACGTCATCCATTGCAAAGTGAATCTTCCTTTTAAAGCTGAACGCATAATGTTGAAATAAAACCAGTTGCGTCCATTTTTTATAGACCTATATTAATGTGTCTATATGACATGTGGTGTTATGTTAGAGTGGCACAATTGATAAGTCTTCTTTCTCTTTTATCTGGAAAACGTCTCTTGTTCCCTTTCTGGTTGTGTTTGGCAGCTCTGTAGTGGTTCTGCGCTCATCTCTGAGTCCTGTATTAGCCTGGCAGGAGGCGCTGAGCTAAAATCAATAAGCCCATAAGGCTGCTGTCACTGTCTCTTATTTACATCCTCGTCAGAGGCCCTCACACCATTACTCTTCTGGCTCAGCTAACTTACCCTGCATTGGTCTTAATAATGCTAAAGTTAACAAATGACATAGAAGTTTATTAGAGTGCATTGAAAAGGCCGCCAGTAGAACAAATGGGGAACTTGCGTTATTGACTTTATTTTTTAATACTGCTGTGAGAATGTGAACTGTTGCATTTGATCGAGAAAGATTCATGCAAACTGTAAAGCAATTTGGTGCATGAACTAATAATTATGAATGCACTGGATTTAAAGACCTAAATATACAAGGACTTTGCTTCTTTTATAGAAAAACAAATCTGACATTTTTTAATTCAGACCAAACATTGTTTTGGAAACAGGCCAGTGTGTCTAGTTGGAGTTCAATTGTCAGGCCACATGGGGGCCCCAAAGACGCAGGGCCTGAAATCTCACTTTACTGTCACTGTCACATCCTTTATATCGGTTGCCTTTTCTCTTATATATTGGTGTGAAAATATTAAAAATATTATTCAAAACTATATTGACATTTTTAATACATTCTAGTTTTTTGCTGCCTTTCTGTATACAGTTTTTGCTGAGTAAAGACTGATACTTTTAACAATATTGCTAAAATATGCAAAACCAACACAATCATACAAAAAATATTTGAATGATTACTTCAACGTTTGTTTTTATGATTGGGCTGCGGTTTGGAGGACATAATTTTGGTTGTTTTAAAGTTGATTAAGGTGTTGGCAGATTCCCGCATTTAAATTTTTATTTGACCTCTGGGTGTTTTCACTTTTGTAGTTATTCACTTCCTGCAAATGATCTATAATTTCACGCCCCATAAATCTTAGTAGTGGTTTGACATACGATCCCCTTGCTCATTGCTGAAGAATGTATAATTGCGTGTGTTGCTTAAAACCTTTATGAGGCATTTGACTACTTGAAGGTACTTGAATCTCAGAAGTTCGCTCCCTCAGGCTAGTTAGAAGAGTCTGACGGTGAATGTACGAGCAAGTCTTTTTTTCCACTGCTGCTGTAGATGTCCAGACCTGCCTGAGGCATTTTACTCTTGATAAGTGTTGATAGGGTTACTTTTGTTTCACTTGAGATAGTCTTCCGTCACAGAAACAGGACAACGTTAATGAAAAAGCCAAGAGTCGATAGGGTCCTTAAGCAGTTCATGGTTGAGCGATGTTGTGTGTGTGACTGCAGGCGCTGTGAGCAGATCATGGACGTATACATTTCCTCATCATAAGGTGATTTTGGGATTTACATCAATCCATCAGTCAAGGTTAAACTTCATAAGGATGTCAAAATGAGGAAGGCCCACAAGGCACAGGTGAATGAATGACACAGAATTAGAAACCATAAAACTCTGACAAACTTTCATGGCAAAAGTGTTACAAGCAGATCCCTTTTTCTGCAGTATTGTGTACTATTGACCTAGACCGCCATCCTCGCTTCTCAAGCATACCTTGAGACATCCCATAATGCTTTGTGCAGGGCCCCAGACTTACTTTTTTTACTAGGTGCAGCTGACCGAAAATTTTTAGGAGCGTTTAGGGGGACACCTTAAATCACCCTGCAATGCAATTATTCACATTCCCCCCCAAAATAACTGTTTACTGATACTGACAAATAAGGTCCTTGATGACAGCAGATTGGTTCTGTTTATTTAAAAAGTGGCAGAGTCTACAGAGAAACTTTGTTATTTATTTCTGCTAAAAGAGACTGTAAACCAAATTAATTTGAACCAACAGAACTTGTGCTTTTCAAAAAGTATATATTTAATTGTTTACAGTGTTACACATTAAAGCAAAATGAAAGGTCTTGTATTATTTCCTCATGTTTACACAACAAAAGTAAATATAACGTCAAATAAACCTTGAGAAGAGCATTCGCCTGTCGTTCGTTCTTGCTTTGAATGGATTTGAAATGATGCAGAGCTGTCGTAAGCCATCGATAAATGACTTTTCCTCAAATTCTGCGCAGTTAGTTTAGTTTTAAACGTCCCGTATATCAAATCGTATGTCATCGGGCTCAAAAAATCTGTCACAGCAAAAAGTGACTCGTGGTAATGCGCTCATGTTGTGTGTTTTGTGTTTGTATTTGTAAACTTGTCAATGAAGATGTGGATTTGACTTGCGTTCTACTTGTCTTTCTCGTCTAAGAAATTCCAAATTTGCAGGTCGCACATGAGCGAGTACTTGTAAATAATTCTCTTGCTGTCTCAAAAACTGGCCGCAGAATACGACCATTTAGTCGCAGTGTGGAGCCCTGTAGTGGGATTACATCAACACGACTAACAGGTAACACTTGGGGAACAATGTGGGTGTTTCCTGTAGAGAAATCACTTCTGGCTCATTGAAATCTGAATGGGTTTGAAGAAATTGGCCCTGTTGGACACACACACACACACACACAGACATGCCCTTTTCAAGTCTCGACAGTAATGATTCACTATACTGATTATCGGATATGAGAGACTGAAGATAATGATGCATTTGTTTTTCTGAAAACTCTTAAGATGTTTAACCGGATACGCAAACACTACTGTTTACTTTAGATTATTTAGTAACTAAACATATTAAGACAGTGTGTGTCAAGTTGAGGTCACTCTCGTCTAATAATGACATTCCTCAGACCTAGTGAGATACCACCTCCAATTGAAAACCAGGCTTAGGCTGGTTTCTGTGTTTTAAAACAGTAGCTGGTGTAAGTTGGACATCTACCATATTCAATTTGGCTTTTTTCGTGTCCAAGATGGCCTGATAGCTATAGACAAGCTTCGACAAGTGTATGACCAGCTTAGACCATCCAGAAACCAGATGTCATTTTAAACACAGCTTCTAGTTCATGCCAGGTCTTTCAGCAGGGACAGGTCGATGTATATTTATAAGGAACGTCTTTGCAATGGTTAATAAGGTAATCAGGTTGGATTTCAAGGTCCAGTGAGATGAAGAATGTTGAAGCGGTCTTCATATAATATTTAGTTTGGTTAAATTTAGCTTACATTGAACTACATAAGTAAATGGAGTCCATGCAGGGTGGAGCCAGGAGGCAGCCAAAACCACAGTGTATTATTACAGGGCTTTTCAGATTTCACAAAGCACACACATTCGCCGATTGAGGTGCACACATGTCACATGTAAACAACACATACTGCCGCGGACAAAATTAAGAGACATTTCAAGATTATTTTCAGTTTTTCTGTATGTACTCTTTATAGGCATGTGTTCAGGTAAAATTATCATTTTTGTTTTATTCTGTGAACTACAAATTTAAATGGAAATATTATGTCTATTTGCATTTATTTGCAGAAATCGAAAAACTGGAGAAACAGGTCATGCTCTGTATTTTTTCTCCAACCTCAAATACTGCAAAGAAAACAAGTTCATATTCACTCATAAGCATTACTACAGTAATATTTGTACATTTAGGAAAAGTTCAACATCAATTTTTTACATTTTAAATGTGATTATATGGATTTTTTCAAAAAAATTCATATCTCTTGTGTCAGTTTTTCACATTCCTGTTGGATGACTTTGTCACTCATAAGGTTTGATTTTGTTAAAATTCAACAGACACTGCAGTGGAATGGCCACAATACATCTAGAAATGCTGAATAAACAAAAATTTTGACTTTTTTGCGTGGCTGTATATGCAGATACACAACACACAACAGAACCTGCATTGTACAGCACTGAACTTTTGAAACGGGGCCCATCTGTTTTCTATACGATATGGCCAGAGGTCACAATGTTTAAACTGGAAAAAATGTTGTTTAGAGTGAATCCTTATATACTACAATTTTATTATAATAAAACTTTTCCACTTTGTCCACAAAGCAGATCTTTCTAAGCTGTAAACGTTTAGGCACCCGATCAATATCGCTACTAGCCAAACGTATTATTTAGCAGCCTTTTTAGCATTGACATACATATATTCCCAATGGTGAGCATGAGAAACATCCAAAACAATCCAGTAGATATTGTGTCAGATATTATTAGGGAGACGGTATCATATAAACAGAGCCCTTTTAGAAAAAGCCGTCCAGAATTAGGTCACTCATAACTCCACCAACACGCCCGCCACACAAATACATTCTGATGTGATCACTGCCTCGTATGTTGGGGCTGCGTCAAAGAAGAGCAGGGGGTTTAATCCTGTAACAAAATATTATACGTTAGATCTCTTGTGATGAACAAATTCTGTATTACTTGGTTATCCGTTTCAAACCTCCGTCCAGTCCTGTTTTTGACCAAGCTTGAAATATGGGGCATGTGTTCTTCTTGCTATAGGTTAATATTTCAGATACCTATAAAACTGTCAATATTATGACGGTTATGGCGGTTGTTTATCTCTGTTGATATTTTTTATTTTTATTTTTTTACAAATATGTGCTTGTGCTTCTGACCAAAGTTTTTATTATCTAACTTATGTTCATTATGAAGTCAAGCTTTGATCGTGCAACGCTTGAACACGCACACACACACATTGCAGACCTATGTTGTAAAAGCCATGTTGGCCTAATCCTGCTTTCCTTTTTGCCGCTTTGTGATTCTCCAGAAATACTCCAGCATGTGTGTGTGTGTTTTAGTCGCACTCAGAACAACGACGGTCTCACAGCATGTTAAATTGTAGACTAGAAGAGCTTCAGAGTAAAGCGGGTGAGCGAGAGAGAGACTCCGAGGTTCACATGTGGATCTGTACACAGCCGTGACAGCAGCAGAAAAGAAGAATCTACCTTTTCTCTTGCTTCTTCCTCTCTGGATATTTTTGATCCCTTTTGAGACCTTTTCTGCCTTTCCTGGCACCACAGGCGAGAGAGAGAGAGAGAGAGAGAGAGAGAGAAAAGAAAAAGGTAAAGAGAAGGGGAGTTTAGGAGGGATAATAGAGAGAGAGAGACAGACAGTGATTCAGACAGTCTGTGTGTTGGAATGCGCTGATACATGGCAACAGTCTGCTTATCTCCGTGTGTCTTTCTGTCAGTCAACCCGAGGCGCACACACACACATCAGAGCATTGGAGACACTACTAGCAAAGGTGATGATTAACCCCTTCCCCCTTAGTCCGTCTGCCGTCTGTTCCTACCTGGACTCGTCTGGACTCGCTCGGTGAGTAAAGAAATGAGCGTGTGAGACCGCTGAACGGTCAGATGTGCTGATCTCTCTCTGCGCAACACTTGGAATTGGAAGATTTGGACGCCTTGGGAATCTCGGGACACAATTTGGAATATTCTACAAAAGAATGCGTTGGAATGCAGTTTGATTGGATTACAGAACTCACCAGTTCCGATTTTCGAGAAGTAATTTCAAAGTGATCGGCTTGAGGGACGACAGACATTCAACTGATCTCTACTTGTATGTGCTGATGAGAACACGGCGGAACTATGTCTAAACCTTCACGTCTTGCTCGTCCTTCGCCTGGTTCTAAACTCCCCTCACCTCGACGCGACGCATGTGCCGGGCGAGCCAGAATTGTTAGCGTGGGTGAGAAAGTGATGCGGATGGGAGGTGAAAGAGACATAAGTGTCCAGAGGCCTCCGGTTCATGGAACGACACATGCACAAACCCACCAAAACACAAATGTGAAGGAGCAGGACGAGGTGGCCCAGCCGAGGAGCAGAATGAGCAAAGGGTCCACAGCGACCGTAACCCAGCAACAAGTCTTGGAGCAGAGTAAGTGTCATGAGGGAGATATTCAGAGGTGGATGCATCGACACACATGTCGTTCTTCTCCTATTTGGTTTCTGGTCACGGTAACTGTATGTTTTAAAATTGTGTAAATCAGTTTAGTTTAGTTCATTTAAAGCGCAACATTTTTGTGAAAGAAATGAGTTTTTATTGCTTTGAGGTGAAGTATTGAAGTTCTCAGATATGCTTCGGTTAAAGAGCATGTGAAATCACTTAATGAGTGATATAAACATTGTCTCGAGTGTTTCTCTTAAAATTCCTGCGGGAGACAATTGTTGACATGGGAAGACTACAAAGTAGAACTGGAAGGATTTGATGAGAAATAGTGAAATCTCTGGCTTTTGACGGCATATGTTGAGATCATGGGAAATCCGAGCACAGGATTTAAGTTTGTTGAGATTTTGTGAGATTTATTGAGGTCTTTTCCTCAGAAGAAAACAAATCTAAGATTGTGTTCTTGTGGAAACTTTGGCTAAGTCTCCATATGGTTTGCATTTGACTTCCTATCTTCTTTTGGGGATAAGGGGATAGTTCACCCAAACATGAAAATTCTGTCATTATTTTCTCACCTTTTTGTTATTTCAACGTGTATGACTTACTTTCTTTTACAAAACAGACCCACATTGAATTCCTTTGTATAGACACAAAATCACAGTGACATTTTTCAAAATAGCTCCTTTTGTTTTAGAGAGTCATACGCAGGTTTTGAATGACATGAGGCCGTATTGATGACTGAATTTCTATTTTTGGTGAACTATCCCCAAGTCTTTATTTCTACTATTAAAATGCTTCAAAAATGTTAATTAGTAAACAATTGCGACTGTCAAAGCTGCAAATATTGACTAGAAATGTATTAATAAGTATTAATCAAATTTTTATATTTGTCATGAGGTTTTTGTATAGATTTTTATTGTTGGTTTAAGGTTGACTGTTGATTTGCACTTTGTTTGGTATTTTTAGTTGCAGGTATTAAGCGGATTAATACACTTGAGGTGTTTTCGAGGTTGAATTGAATAGATGGTGTTTTGCTGAAAATGTTTGGGAGCAGCTGTTTTATTTATTTATTTCTGTATCACAATGGGCTTTGTGGGATTGGATCAGCAGCACGGCTACTGTGTCCATCAGGATTGACTTTGCAGCTTCTTCTGCATTCCTCCCAAAAACACATAGACTCACAATCACATTGTCTCCCCATTCCTGCACAGTGGGGTGCAGATTAATGCGTGTGTGTGAGTGTGTGTTTGTGTGTGTTTCTGTTTGTGTATGTGATTACTAGGCACCACTTTATCACATTCTGCCCTGGTGCTGTTTAATTGTGGTTGAAGAGCTCTGCGTCAACTGAAAGTTGCTATAAAATACTTCTGTTCCGATCGGTTTAACTCTTTCGACACCTGTCAGTTGCAGCCCTAAACGCGGTGATAAAACATCAGACATATGACAGGAATGGGATTTTGAGCTTAATGTCCCTCTTTTAGTTTAATTTACACAAACACAACCAGAAATGTTTCACTATTATTTGTCAGTATTGTGTCAGTGAGTTTTTATGCTGTCAATCACAAACATAGCAAAGGTTGTTTTCAGGGAATGAATTGTGTTTGTGTGTCTCACCTCCTTCATTCTTTCATCTATAATGGTAGTAAAATTCAAAATCCAGATGTTTCTGTGACTTGATCTTCTTGTTAAGGCGTATAATAACTATAAACCTGTAGAGATATAACTATTAACATTAACAAATAAATACTGTATGCTGTTCGTATGGGTAACTGTATAGCTGCCTGTTTGTAATGTTTACAAATGCATGTTTAAGTAAATACGACAAACACCTTTCCAATCTCTTTTAAAGGAACAGTTCACACAAAAGTGAAAATGATGTCATCATTTACGCGTCCTCAAATTGTTCTAAATTCATGGTTCTGATGAACACAGAGAAAGATATTTCGAAGAATGCTTGAAACTAAATAGCTCTTGGATGGAATTGATTTCCTCAATAGGAAAAATTGCTTGATAAATTTCTTTATTCTGTTGAACACAAAAAAATATATATTTTGAAGAATTTAGAAAAAAAACAGTTCCTGTGCACTTTTGACTATAGTTAATGGTGGCCAAGAACTGTTTAGTTACAAACATTCGTCCAAATGTATGTTCATAACAAATTAATGTCTACAGATTTGGAACAAGTTGAGGGTTAGTAAATGATGAGAGATTTTGTGGGTGAACTGACCCTTTAAATGAGGATCAAAGCATAACAGCTAACATTATAGCCTGGCATCTTATATCTAAACATGCTCTCACAGAAACATCTGGAAGCAAAACAAATACATTCTGTTTTTATCTGTTCCTGCTTAATGCCAGACAGATAAAGTGATAAAGTCGAGTGTTTATCAGCAGTCATCTGTCTTCAAGTGTTTCAGTGTTTATCAGCAGGTAAAACGCTTCAGTCCTTTGTTTAAATCTCTGTTAGTGCTCTTTGAAAGTTTATCTCAAGCAGGTGTAGCAGGACAAAGAACTGTAGCCCGGTCCGTAAATTTCATGGCTGGGTGGTCTTGCTTACTCATGGTTCGGTTCCACAGAGGTTATGGGAAAGCAGGGTGGGAGGACGAGGGAGCTAGAGAGAGAGTAGGGGAGAGAGAGAGACAGTTAACCTCATCAAAACTTAGTTTATCTTTAGTTGCTTGCTGGATGGATGTCAAGCTACCGTTGTTTAGTTTTACCGTGCTCACACTATGAGTGGGTATAATGATAGTTGTGTTTGACATATCGCTCTTAGATTTGCTTTTGTGAGAAGCACAACATGTCACTGTTGCATTATGGGATAGCTGATGTAGTACACCCCTATAATGCTGTTTGACATTTTAGATGGATTGTCTTTTTTGGGTGGGACTCATTTACTTTAAGTGACAAAATAAAGTGTGAAAATACTCTTTATAAATAATTTTGGTCTATTTAATCGATCAATTGATTTGATGAAAATATGTGAAAGTGTGACTTAAACAAAGTAGTCATACATTTCTATTTTGTAGTTCTTTAGTAAAATGGTCAAACAAAGAATAAGCTCATGATTATTTGGTAAAGTGTCAGACGGGGACGAGTTCTTGTAATTAAAAGCAAGATCTCCTCTATTGACAGCATCTCCAATGGATCTGGGTTTAAATTAATGGATGCTGGTCATTAACTCTTGATCCTCACTGATTATAAAAGATTAAAAAGCAAGGACTCGCTTAATCCATTGCTGTCCAAACTGAAGATACTCGAGCAGAATTGACTGGGAAGTTTTTAAAGTGACATTCCGTTTTTTCTCACTAAAAGATGACAACATTAGGCAACAAAAATAGCTTCTTCCCTCAGGCGGTCTATCTCTCGAACAGTTAAATGTTTTTTAAATGCACCTTTAAAGAACTTGCGTGCAGAATTTTTACGTGCAATTAACTCTATAACTAATAATAAAGTGCAATTTTAAATATATCCTGCAGATAATACACTATCATTTTTATACAACTTTTTCTGTAAATTGTATTTCATCTTGCTGAATGTAACACATACCTTTTAGTCTATTCTTATTTTTTAATTGTACATATTAACATACACACATAACTTTACTCTCTATAGCTTTTCTCCACAACACAAAAGAGGATTTTTTGAAAAATGTTAGTAACCAAACAACACTGGATCCCATTGACTTCCATTGTGTGGACAATAATAGTCAATGTGTACCGCTGTTGTTCAGTTACCAACTGACTTCAAAATATCTTCTTTTGTGTTCTGCAGAGGAAAGAAAATCATACAGGTTTGAAATGACCAGAGGATAAGTAAATTATGACAGAATTTTCCTTTTCGGATGAACTATGCCTTTAAGTTTGACAGTCAGAATGAGTTTGTATTCTGTATAGAGAATTATTGTTTTTCCATCCGCTATTTAAATTTTTTAGCATTTCAAATGAAACAAAGCTGACATGGAGTACATGGACACTGTTTGCTTGTCCCAGATTTATTGTAGCCGAATTACTTTCTTAAATAAGGCATTTAATGCTTGGTAGCCACTCCATTAATCTCAGACCAACAGTCTATTATTTCTTCAGACAGATTCATGTGGGCAGAAGTTGATCCGCAGGTCACCGGCCAGCTCGGCTAATGAAAAGTGCCTGAGTGCTTTAACTCAACGGCAAATGGAATCTGGTAATTATTCACCGTTTGGCATGAAGAATCGAAAAGGGGAGGGAGAGAAAGAGTGGCGAGGTTTATCATTCTGTTTTGAGATATTTTTCCTCTAAAAGCAAGCAGCTAATGTCAATAGAGGACTCTTTTTCAGGAATTTTCCAGAAGCCTTTCTGTTGAGATCATATGTTGGTTAATCACTACAGTGGATGTGAAAAGGGCTTTCACGATGCCATTGTCGTCATCCAAAACACCCGCATTAAATGAAATATGGAAGGAAGAGATATACGAGGAAGAGAGAGACACCCTTCCCCACAACATCCACCTTTTAGACCAATTGAACACAGTGTGGTCACTGATCAAGCAAGAGGCAACATGTTGTGTGTGTTTGCACACATATACTGTATGTTCTGTTTGTATTATATAGCTTGACAGGGTGTAGAGGTCATGACAGTCACGTGGCGACCTTGGTATGAGGTGTAATGAGTCAGAGACAGCTGGAGAGAGAAGAGAACAGCACCTGGTGTCATTGTTACCGTTTACATCCCTAAGAGCTGAATTCATGCCTTGAGGCCTAATGTCATACGTGAAGACTGCAGACTTGAGTTCATTAGTATTTGTTGCTGAAGGTTTCAACCTTGTACAGATATAGATAGACTAGATGCTTTAGGATTGGTGCAGCAGGAGCGATGTCACTATGTTTATAAGCCTTGCAAACTTTAACCTTGATATTCTGTCGCATATTTAACTTTTTTCTAGTGAAGTGAAAGTAGCTAGCATATAGTTGACAATTTTTAAAACACAAGAATGATTCTAGCTCTGGATGGATTTGGTACAGTTGTTGAAAATTATAATTGATGGATTTTTGTATGTTGTGATGTTGTGTATGTTGTGACAGGTCTAGTGTATGAAATTTAGCGTCATCTAGTAGTGAGGTTGCGAATTGCAACCAACCGTTCACTCAGCCCCTCCCTATCGAAGCACTATGGAGGCTGACACAGGACAAAGATGTCATCACATTTTTGCTTCTTTGCCGAAGAAGATAACGTATTTATGAAATGCGCTCCGTAGAGCAGTTTGTCTGTTTAGGGCTACTGTAGAAACAACATGGCGAACTCCATGCAAGTGTACCCGCGGTGTATGTAGATAGAAATAGCTCATTCTAAGGTTATATATACATAATGCTTCATTATGTAAGGTCTATATACACCACCTATAATATACACATTTATATATACATTATGTGTATTATGTATATTATATTGCATTTCTTTGAATAGATCCTCCTCAAAATTCACACATTTGACCTTTAAGAAACGGTACAGATTAGGGGTGCACGATAAATTATCGGCCATATCGGTATAATAAAATTCATGCTTATATATTAAAACCGATAAATCTTAATCATTTACTCTGGTTAAACTACTTCATATGCACTCTGCTCGCAGTTAAAATACAGTACAGTGCTGTGTTTTCTTGAGACCAGTTTGACATGTGGCTATTAAGAACATTTTTCTCGAAGAACATCTATAATTTCTTTGTTAAATATACCAGAAAAGTTTGAAGGTTAAAGAATCGTTAACTAGTGTAAAGTAGGATTGGTACATGATTTTCAGGGAGGGAAAGAGAACTAATTGTTCTCTTGTTTGGTTACTAGCAGTTGTCCACTTTTTGCCTTTTGTTTCAGTTTTAGGGAATTTATAATAATCTTTATATACTGTATATCAGCCAATATATCGGTTATCGGCTTCCAATGTTAAAGAATTATCGGTAATCGTTATTGGCCAAAAGATTACATATCGGTGGATCCCTAGTCAAGATATATTAATACCATGAAAGTACTCATTCAGACTTGTGATGAAATCTGCACACCTCCTCAACATCACAACAGTTGAATAAAATGTTTCTCTATACAGACTGAAGATGTTCTCTGCACATGTAGCAGTATAAAAAGACGAGCTGAACCTTTTAAGGAGCTAGATTTTGTTTACGTCTTTTTTGTTTGTTTTCCCTAGATCTGCAGTGGCAGAATAAAGCAGCCACAACGCCCTTAGCTATTCTAAAATGCACTTGTAACCCACTACTTTGCAGGGCTTATTGCTGTTATAAAGCGGTTATTCCATATGCGTAGCAAGGATTCATAAAATAAAGTAATATTAAGGCTATTTAATGTGGTGTGCAGTTATAAATCGGAGCATTTTAGAATGGCTTAGAATTCGGCTCAACCAATCAGAATCAAGGACCAGAACTGAACGTATTATAAATAGAGACAAACTTTTCCTTCCTTCCATTGTGAGTATTTCTGGATGGGAATCTGCTTCCCAGCTCGAGGTCTGCAAGATGCTATTTTAAGTGCCACAACCTGACCATGTTGACATTAGAACCATAATTTACCAGAAAATGTATGAAATAATGGATTTTTTCTTGATAATTTATTAACATTTAGAAAAGTGAGCAGAATCCACTGGCATTATATTTTAGAATTAATGGTAAAAAAACGAAACAAATACTCTTTTCTCATCTGCCTTATTGAAGTTGTTAGGCACGCCATGAAGCGGGGTGCATGCAACCCATGGTTTATAAATCAAATATAAATCATGCTAAATACAAATACATTATAAATATACAGGTGACCTGAATATAAATGGAATAAGCAAAGTTTAACATTGAGCATTTCCAAATGTCCCGAGATGTGTTCTCTACCCCAATTTCCACAGTAAACATGAGCCCGTATGAGGCTATGAGCTCTGACAGGTTAAAGGCCCGCACACAAAGTACTGACAGAAAATTATAAGTTTAGTCTTAAACTAGTGCACTGGCAAGACTGTTTCTCAAATTGTGCCAGCTTATGTCGGATTCTCTTTGTTCTGTTGTCGTTTCTGCTGTCCTCCCCTTTTCATTCGCCTGTCCACTCAATCCATTTGTTGCCCCCATTTTTTTCTGTCTCTCTGTATCTCTCGACCTCTTTTACTTGCTCTCTCTTTCTTTCTGATCAGGTTATGTGCCAGTTTTCTCAGAGCTGATTAAAAGTAGCATCTCTGTTTGAAGGCAAGATGTGTGTGGTTGCTTATTAGGGTCAGCCAAGAGGGTTACACACACACACACACACACACACACACCCTCTCCTAAAGAAACTCTTTGTTTAAAGTAAAGAGTGGTTAAAAGCATGGATGAAAAGACTAAGGGGTTTCCTGAAACGTTGGCACTGTGTGTGAGTGTGTGTGTACTCTTTTTCTTTTGTATGGCCTCCGCTCTGACACAGCATCTAATGGTTAGACAAGTGCCTGGGAAAGGGACGCAAGTGAAGCAGAAACAAGAGGATAGAGCAATCAGAAAAATAAGGAAGACCAAGGTTTCTAAAGAGATGAAGCATGCACATTGAATTTTAACAGGCTTAACAAAGTTTCCCTCAGATTTACCAGAAACCTCAAATTAAACAGATTCTCAGTGCGTTCCAAATGGGATATATCGCCTTCTGAAGGGCACTTCGAAGTGAAAACAATCATGGCCGCCATATTGAAGGGTCGTTCCAATACTTCAGGCCACTTCAGGCCCCCGTGATTCCTTGCGCAGATTCCTTGTTGTTGACGTGACGACGGTGCCTCCTTATGTGCACAGGATGATGATGCAGAAGGGCCGCTCAAGAAAGGGCAACGTTTGGCTCCCCACAGCCTTCAACCCTTACATGCTCTCACTCCAGATCGTATACCCTTTGAAGGCCTTAGGGCATAGGGATGAGGCCTTCGAAATGGAACGCATGGAAAGTATGACTTGTGGCCTACGAGTGAGTGCAGATGTGTTAAGCCATGGTGCCCATGGCACATGCAGGTTCCGATTGGATCCTCTTATAGTACAGCAGTGATAATGGATGTGTGAACAGTCATGTGTTGGACAAATCGAGTCTTGGAGATAAAAGAAGATGCTAAGTTAACGCAATCTATGTGTGGATGATTGGTGGCTTTAAGATGTTCTTAATGTTGTTGGTCATTGATTCATCTGACCTTAGTTGCACCGCACTGTTGTTAACTTCAGAACTTCAGCGTTGATAGCGTGTAGCAAGATAGCGTGTAGATTCATGATCGTAAGAAATTTGTCATCATCAACTGAAGAAAAAACTCAATGACCGAAACATCCATAACTGTCTCTGTGAAAGTCACTGAAAGTTGTGTGTTTGGCTGTTTGGATGAAGAATCTTTACTTGTTCAGTAAGATATTTTTTTTCTGACCTATCTGGTGTGTTTGTGTTTGTGTGTGTGTGTGTTTGTCGTGCCATTAGGTAATTAAGAAAATTAGTCTACAGGGCAGATTTATTATGACAGAAGCTGCTTCATTTTTATAGTTTATAAACCCATGAGTCACATATGCCTGGTCAGTGTTTCATCTATAAGTCATCTTATTATGCTTTAATATGGTTTACCGGATTTAAGAGAAGTAACGTCATAGATACCTATACTGTATAACTTAGAGGCTTTTAGTTGGCTGTTGTTTGAACTGTATGTCACAACGCCAAAGAAATTACTATACAATCTGTGATCTGTTTATAAATCCATAAATGTGTGAGTTAAGGGGTATTTTCGCGTCTAAAATGTCCTAATTGTGACAAAAAAGTAACATACATTCATATGGAACAATACTATAGTACAGTATACTTCAATATTTAATATAGTAAATTGTAGTATACTGTTATATACTATGCTCAAGTTATAAAACTATAGTATAGTATAATTATTATAGGAGCAGTACACTATAGTATCCTATACAGTAGTTCTCAACGGGGGCGTGGCCCACATCTTGACTTTCAAGGGGCCGTGAAGATGATTAATGATTTAAAATTAGAAAAAATGAGCATTGAAATAGGGGCACGGTGGCTTAGTGATTAGCACGTTCGCCTCACACCTCCAGGGTTGGGGGTTCGATTCCCGCTTCCGACTTGTGTGTGTGGAGTTTGCATGTTCTCCCTGTGCCTCGGGGGTTTCCTCCGGGTACTCCGGTTTCCTCCCCTGGTCCAAAGACATGCATGGTAGGTTGATTGGCATCTCTGGAAAAAATTGTCCGTAGGGTGTGAATGAGTGAGTGTGTGTGCCCTGCGATGGGTTGGCACTCCATCCAGGGTGTATCCTGCCTTGATGCCCGATGACTCCTGAGATAGGCACAGGCTCCCCGTGACCCGAGGTAGTTCGGATAAGCGGCAGAAAATGGAATGGAATGGAGCATTGAAATAAATAAAAAATAATGAAAAACATGATTTTTTTATGGTTTGCCCATTTTTATGATGAATAAATGTTTTCCCATATAATGTCTCTTAAATATTTTATTGAGTAGAAATGTTGAGTTTGTTAGTAGGAGGGGACCTACTAGGGGGAATAGAATAGGGGGCCTAGGTGTCAAAAGGTTTTAGAACCACTGCTGAAGTAAATACTATCGTAATTTCAAAAACTCTGTTGTATTTAGAAATCAAAACGAAGAAACGTTACGAAGATAACGTTTTTTATAATAGAAGCATAGTAACCATGTTTTTTGGTGACTAATCGTGACTTGTAGGTTTTAAATGCCGTAAAACCATGGTTCATTTTCTTAAGGGATTTTAGTACAGTTACAGGGATTTTGACTGCAAGTAAATATTATATTGTACAGTTTGACGGTTTTAGTTTTTATGAAATAACATTTGTTTTAATGTATTGCTAGTGATGTTAAGTAATTTATAAATTAATCTGTTTATTTATACATGAATAATCAATATTATTTTTATATAACTAATACTATTAATATAATTGTAATATTTAATGTTATAATATAAATAAAGCTTGCAAAACTCTTAATTTCTTTTCCAGTTTTCTGGTTTAACTGTTTTGGGAATTTTATGTAGACAGAGTTACACAGTATTACTGAGGTATTTCCTTTTGGGTTCACCACATACACACGCAACAAATAATTTCACACATTTTTATGGAGTAAATGTGCACCTTCACGTCTGCCATATATAATGTGATATTGATATATATCCTTATTCCAGGCTGCAGGCGTCACATTTAAGGCATTCGGACACTTTTACCGTTTTTGGGAACTCTGTTTTAAACAGACATTTAACGTTGTTGCCCGATGGTGATGTGCGAGCGGATGCACAAAGAGAAGCCAGTTTCTCATTTTAGTCTCACTAGTATAGCTGTCTCTCCGCATATTAAAATTTGATAAACGTCCCCATAATCAGTAGTCAGGAAATGGAATGAGTTCAGCGATTATGAAATCATCTGTCAGACGCCAGACCAATCATCTCGCTCCTGACTCTGAATTCCGTCAGCCTCATGGAGACACAGCGGATCCTGGAATGTTGAACATAATTAAAGGAAAAACTCGAAATCTGAGCATTATAGTTAATCTGAGGGCTATCAGATCTCTTCTGAAATGTTGTCGATGTCTATAGTGTTTTGTTTCTCTTTTCCTGTCAGCTCTTTAACTGTAGCCTACAGTAATGTGATATTTTGACTCTGAATGGAAAAAACTGTGGACGTTCATCTGAATTCACTTTTCATTTGAGGTTAGCCTTCGTTTCCTAACATCACATGCTTTTAAATCCTGAGATTGTTTAACAGTCTGGATTCTTTCACTGATTTTATAACCGCTATGTAAAAAACAGTATATCATCACTACATTCTTTTGTTCTTTCTCTCTCTCTCTCTCTCTCTCTCTCTCTCTCTTTATTGTCTGTTCTCTGGCTTCTAATGGGAGATTTGTGGCACTGTTGCCATTAAGGGTGCATGGGGGCACCAAGGGGGCGCTCTTGAGCACCCTTCAACAACCTTTAATAACCAATGAAACACTGCGCCGTCTGAACTTCACAGCCACACACAAACACTGCAATGTGTGCCATTTGTCACATTCATTGCTTCTTTACAGAGAAACTAAATTAAAACTTTAATAGTTGCTCTGAGCGACTAATGGCATCATTACATTGACTCAGCACTACATTTATTAGTAAGAATTGTTTATTAAAAAAAGATAAGTACGTGTGTACGCTTGTATCTTTTAAACTATGGCATACTGTACAATATGTTTCATACGGTATGTCATTTCTTTAATGGAATATTTATATACAGCTACACAGTGAAGTGTTAACCTAGACTGTATATTTAGACTACACTACTTGTATTAACATTAAGGGATATTCAAAGCATACACATCACTGACAAACCCACAAGGCTCTCAGCTTATCACCAGAATAAAGAGAATAAAACATTGTGTGGTTCACAGAGCATTCTGTGTGTGTGTTTTGTAAACAAGTTTTCTCTTAGCTACTCTTGTGACATGTTCTTGACTACTGCAGTAACACCCTCCAGCTACAAAACAGATATTTTTCAGAACACTTGTGGTTTTATTAGTTTAAATCATCCTTTAATAAACTAAATATGAGACACTTTTTCTTTGTTTTCTTGTGTGTTTTGTTTGGATAGGTGTATGCTATGCAAGCATGTTTTGATGTCCACATGACTTGTTGAAATTAGGCTCAAGTGTGTCCGTGTTCTTTGCCTTCAGTCTTCAGTAACGCTGCGAGCTACATTACAAACCACTTGTGAGGACATTTTACTGGTCCTGGTTTTAGTGTGTGTGTGCGTGTGTGACCGTGTTTTAGCATTTGAGTGTTTGGGGGCAGCATCTACAGGGTGTTATAAGTCTTGCAGATAACCAGTGACAGTTATGTCTTTCTTTGTAAGACATAAGACCTTCTTGAATCCTCCCACTTTCTATTTGTCTGCCAATAAATGGGCTCGTGCACTTGCATATTCACACGTATGTATGCAATATACATGCACATACATTTATAGGCGTACTTTTTGGTATTATACGCTTTTGGTATTGCAACTCCTTTTTGACTTCCTCTCTTCTTTTTAATTTCAAAGAATGTTCATACTGTAACTAAAGTGAATAGGTCTGAGCTTCAAACAAAAACAATACGCACCATAAGCAACCCAACAACCACAATTTATTTCAATTGGAATTCATTTTCCTGTAACATTTTAAATGCAAAGGTTGCAAGTTCGATCTCAATGAACCTAGATACCAATAAAATGTACACATTAAATGAATGTGTTTCGATATCATCATCTGCTTAATGCATAAATGTAAACCAAATCTCTATTCACTTTTATTTTACAAGAAGAAAACGAGATACATCTGCAATAAATACCTTTCTCATTCTTGCAAAGTAAATGACTATACAGTTTGACAAAGTTGTCATTTTTGGCCGAACTGTCCCTTTAAACACCTCAAACATGTTTTGTAGACCCTTTGAACCTTAACTCCCTTCAACCTCACTGAGGACCGTTATCTGGCTCCCATTCTAACAGCAAACTGAGGGATTTTGAGAGCAAGCTTCAAATTCACAGACACACACCACGACCCTCAAGGCTGTGCCGCAGCGGGGTCCTCCACAGGAAGTCCTCCACATGTTTTCCTTTAGCTTAAAGCATTCTCCTTCAGCTTTCTCTTCCTCAGCAGTTCTGCTTTCTCTCTCAGTCACACATCTCTTCCTTTTTATGTCCCTCTTTCACTTCTTTTTCCCCGATTTTCTCTTTGCATTGAGGTGTGCCAGACTCGAAGGAGAGCCAAGAGAGTTACAACAACCGTATTCATTGCGCCGCACAATCGCAAACACACACATGCACACAACACGTCCTGTCTAAACAATGCTCCTGGGCTGAGTCTGGGGGAGTGATTTAAGTTGGTGTAAAGGGTCTGCGCAGGAAGTGTCAGAGCGAGAGAAGGGTTCGGAAAACGCCAGCATGAAAAAAAGTTTCAGTCTCTCTCGATCTCTCATTCACGCTTGGGTGGTTGTAAGGATGTATAATCCGCGACAGAACAAATAGGGTGAGTAATATGACTCTCAATCTTTCTTCTTCACGGTTAAACAGATGTAAAGGCATAAAACAAACACCGTTCTGCTCCTATGTCTGCCGTGACACATTGAAAACCTCGGTTTTGTGTTCCAGTAGCTCTTGAGAGATGTTTAGAGCTCAATTAAAACACAAATGCAAACTGCGCAATGAGAACACCATGTCGTATCCATTACTTTAAACAAGGTTTATAGTCACAGCCCCCTGTGTTTGTCCTTTAATGACATCAGAGGGCTTGATAGTTTATAGGGGCTTTCGCTTCTTATGGTCATTTATTGCTCGAGGGAAACGATTCGGTGGTGTCTGTGATGATATGAAGGCGTTTTGAAGACATCGGGGGTCTCTTGAGTGACCTTAAATGAGTTTGAGGTGCATTATGATGCATCATGTTGGACTGTTTCTGTCAGGGATCTTTTGAGACGCTCCCTAATGAAATCAATGAAAATTGATCATTTGCACTATGCGCCTTGTGGTGTTTTTTCTACATTTTGAAATTGTGATGATGGAAATTAAGCTTTGACCAAACGTTGCGGTATAGCTTGAGAGAAAGAAATGCTTTTTTCCTCCAGCTTTACAACTTTATTACACATACAAAGGTGTAAATTTCAGGTGTGCGTTGACATTTTATCTACATATTCAGTTACGTACTCATGCGTTCGGCAGACAAGTATTCACTGGAACTTTCATTAGCTTTCACTGTAAAGCTACTTCTTGTGAAATCATCTGGATTTTTTTATTGGCTCAGTGACATCATCTGAATTTTCTAATTGGCTCAGTGACATCATCTGAATGTTTTATTTGGCTCAGTGACATCATCTGAATTTTTTAATTGGCTCAGTGACATCATCTGAATTTTCTAATTGGCTCAGTGACATCATCTGAATTTTCTAATTGGCTCAGTGACATCATCTGAATTTTTTAATTGGCTCAGTTGAGGTTTAATTGCGGAAACAGGCATTTGTAAAATATACCAAACTGAGCCAAATTATTAACAAGCCAACACATTTTTTTAAGTTTGAAAATCAAACCCTTGAGCTTTACATTGCTAATGTAGCACTCTATTATTTAAGCCACAGGAACACATTTCTACCAACAATTTCCACTTACCAAGCGTTTGGCATCCAATTTGAACCATCATTGGCTTATTGCGGTCATTTATTAGTCTTTCCATAAATGTGTGCGAGTGTAAAGTTGTTTTATGACTCTCTCATGGAATCCCATTCCACGCCTGTCTATTATGAATTATTTTGCTGCCGTTAACGATATTTACAATCGAACGAAATTCAAACTGCGTTTCATTGGTTTCATAGCTCTGTTAGCTTTCCGGTCGGCAGCCAGAATTCTTTTTGGTTGTGACAACTTTTCCAAGTTTTTCCCTGCATGCTGTTTAAGCAGATTTGCGTCTGGATGTCTTGGGCCGTATCCCATTCACGGTCTGGAAGAAATATCAAAGCTTTCCTCTCAAGGTTGTTTGGTCCAGAGATGTTGGGATATAAATTTGAGTTCAAGTCATTTGTGCTGATAGCTGGAACTGGAGTTTTATGATGAGGAAACCTCTGAATGTGTGTGTGGGGGTTTCTCAGGATCTAGAATTAAGGGAAAGACCTATAAGAGGCCTGGAGTATGGACAGAGAATACAGTATCTGTTTTACATTTTCTTGTAAACTGCAAAGGTTCAGATTTGTTTCAGTTTACATTCTCAATTTTATTTATCATTTTCAACCTTAGATATATTTCCTGTAGCTCAGTGGTAAGAGCATTGCGTTAACAACGCAAGATCGTGGGTTCGATCCCAGGGGATTGCAAATAACTATGTATAAATGTATAGGATAACGCAATGTAAGTTGCTTTGGATAAAAGCGTCTGCCAAATGCATAAATGTATATATATTTTACAGAGTTGATATCACTTATCAGGCTCCCCGTGACCCGAGGTAGTTCGGATAAGCGGTAGAAAATGGAATGGAATGGATATCACTTATTAGTGTGATCCATTTTTCTTGGTCTTTATAATTAGTACCTTGGTGACAAAAAAGCAATATTACAAGGATAGTTTACCCCAAAACAAAATTCTGTTATGATATATTCACCCACATGTCATTTAAAACCTTTATGACTTTTCCTGTGTGGAACACAAAAGATATTTTGAGAAATGTCTCAGTGGTTTTGTGAACATGCAGTGGTAATGTGATCTTCAGAAAAAGAAAACATAATACAGGTTTGAATGACATGAGGGTGAATCAAAGAATGAATTTTCATTTTGGATTAGCAATTCCTTTAAACCTGAGTCGAAAACAAGTCATTTATTCCTGCAGTTTCAAATCCCAGCATCCAATTATTGATAAGACAGTGTCAGCTGTTTTTAAGAATTAAACTCAAGAGCGCTAAACATGATGTCATTGCAAAGAAATCCCCAAATCATCTGCAAGTCTTGTATGAAACACCCAATCCGATTGAGATGGATTTAACCTCTCACACTCAGCAGAGTGGTAATTTTCTTTAGGCCTTTGCTGTTTGATTCTGCGTACGATATCAGCATCCCTCCTCTGTTCTTGAACACAGAACTGCACCTGTAGCACCACCTCGGCGGAGGCTTTAGCATTAAATATTAATCCTGTCTGGGAGCACATGCCCCTTTTATAAGTCTTGCCAGAGAGATACGAACTAATCGCTAATTGAATCGCCCTCGTTTAACCAACTTTCTCAAAGGTTCCTCGACACTTTTCTAATCCGGCTCTCCTTTGGAGGAAAGTGGTTTTCTTTAACCTTTTTTAATAATCAAAACCTCAGCAAGACTTTAGTTTAGTTTAGTTTAGTTTAGAGCTTTATTAATCCCCTTGGGGCAATTTAATTCAAACTGTCATGGTGCTTCACATACACAACCAACATTTAACACCCTTCAACAACCTTCATAATACATATTAACATACAAAACCATACAAAACAAAGGAAAATGAAATGAAAATGAAAAATATGAAAATTCTATCATCATTTATTCACCTTCGAGTTGTTTCAAATCTATAAACATTTATGTTTTCTGTTGAACACAAAAGAAGACATTTTGAAGAATGGACAGCAAACATGATGTGGCACTTTTGACTACCATTTTGTGTTTTCATACTATGGTAGTCAATGGGGGGCAAAATCTGTCTAGTCATAGACACTTTCATTACCTCACAAAGTGGTGAGGATGGAATGAGGCTACCCACGACTTACATAAGCCTGACCAGCTGACTAGCCTGGCCTGTGTGGGGCTTCTTAAAGCCTTTTCTTTATAGTTCACCACATAAAAGGATGGTTGAATCAATGGATGGTTTTTGTTTCTGCTCTTTCATGATCTGAATATGGAGACAAGAGTGGTGATTTTTACATCATTCTTCCATGGTTTATCTGTGAGGCTTGCTGTGAGATGGAATACGCTGAGAAGTAAAGTAAAAGTCCCGTTGCCACATGGAATATGGAGAGTTTATGTGTTGTGTATCTGTTTTTATGTGCTGTGTTGGACTTGGATGTGTTGTTGTGAATGTAAAGTGGAGTGGTTGCTTATCTTCAGAAGCACATTTATAGCGTAATGTACAGTCAGGTGGTCATTGACGCAAATAAACCAGACAGGGTGAGCGGGACTCCAACGTGGGGCAGGTGAATTTTAATATGTGAGACTGGAGTTATATGAGAGACATAAAACTAGCACAGATATTTAGGAATTATTTTGGCGCCAACAGTTATACAAGAGTTGTCCACAGGATGCTGCGAATGACGAATCAGAATCAAGTATTAAAGAGAGCTGTTTAAAAAAGTTAATACAGCTTATTAACAGCTGAATTAAAGGGATTGTTGAGTTCACTCATAAATTATAATTCTGTCATGCTTCATTCACTGTAATGTTGTTTAAATGTATATTGTAAAACGCAAAAGAAGATCATTTGAGAAATGCCTCAGTTGTGTCCATACAGTGAAAGTCAATGGGGCGAATGGTTAACAACATTCTTCAAAATATCTTCATTTGTGTCTTGTAGAGTCAAACAGGTTTGATATGACAAGGATAATTTTCATTTTTGGGTGTACTGTCCCTTTAACACAGTTAACAAAATAAAAAGTTTATACAATTAGCATTTTGTTCTGCCTTTTGTATTTGTTTATTGTAATCCAGTACATCTAAGATCTGAGATTTCATGCTTTACTAAGACATTATCCATATGCCCCATAGCTGTCACATCCCACGTAGTTATGCATCAGGATGCCCGTAATATTTTCTAGAACTGCAATCGCGGGCACCCTATCGCCATGGGAACCACTGAGGCAATGACGGATAGATGACACCCCGCCTGAAACAGAGTCGGAGGATATTACCTGACATCAGACCGGAGTCTGATCTAACTGACATTCCAAAAAGATAACAGCAACATGATGGTGAATCGCAACCTGACAAGTGTCATGTGCTTTTAGTGCCGCTTTCTTGAACAAATATTACTGCTCATACTATTATTTGATTTGTAATATTAAACTCACTGTGTATATTAAACCCAATATTTCTTTCAAAATGAAAGTTAAAAAGATTGTAGATTTTCATTTTAAAGGAGTCATTTGGCGCAAATAAGTTTTTCTGTGTCTTTGGTTTGTTATAAGTTGCCCATGCAAGTATTAGACACGTAAAATTGCAAAAATGTAAGTGTTGGATACAAAAGATGCATTCTATCTAAAAGCGAACGCTCACCCAGACCTGCCTGAAACACCTTGTTTAACCACACCCCCACAAATCTTTGTCAGTTTGTGGTGTGATTTGAATAAGACCGCACAAATGTATACGCAAGTAAGGTGGGCATATCTGTCAGTACAATTGCTTTGGAACCTAATGTTCCAAATATGGTAAGGGGCGTTACATTTCCATCACATGCTTGCAGTATTCGACCAATCAATACGCACTGGTTAACTGGCCAATCATAGCACACCTAGCTTTTGAGAGCGGTGAGTTTTGTAAAAATTCCACGCGTTTCAGAGAGGCGGGGAAAAGAGGGGATTCAAACATGCATGTTATGTGGAAAATACAGCATTTTTTTAACCTTAGATAGTGTATACACCTTGCATTATATCTAAACCAACCGAAAATATTTGTTTTAGCCATGTCATATGACCCCTTTAAAGGGGAGTATAGCCACAACGTGGGACCAGAATATAATATGGAGAATTGCAATATTTACAAATTTCCAATTATACAAAACTATTTAAAAAAAATGTAAACCATTAGCTAATACCTAAGTTCTTATACTGAGTTCTTGTCTCAGAGCACCGAAAAATTGAGTTATTCCATCATTATTAAGGGTTCATGCAACAGTCCTATAATCCTGGTGTGTGAATGACTTTCATTTTATAATTATAGATTAATCAGCCATGTTTTCTTTTCATCCCAGCTGGACAAGAGTGTGTGTATATGTTGAGTAGTTTATTATCTTTGTTCTTTAGTAAGTTTTTGGGTATTAAACATGGCTAAACTTAATAAATGAGGATGAAAACCTGCTAACTGCATTTTTTCTCCTTTCTACAGTCAGGGCCTTTTTCGAGCTATTATGTCATCTCACTCTTTCTCACTCTTTTTTCCTTTTTCCACATTTATCTGCTCTGGCCATATGTTAATCACATCTTATCATCCACTGTTTTATATTCAGCTGTTTCGTCTTCATTCAAGGGATATTTTTGAACGGCTGCGTTCAGGGCTGGGCAGGCTTACTGGCTGCAAGGAAAGACACGATTTTCCGAAATGCCTGTTTGGCTGTGGTTATGTGATTATTCGTTTTCATGCGACTGGAATGCGTCTGGACCATAAATATGTTTGCAGGCAGTTGAACGAAGTAGGTGAAACTTGAAGGGATGAATGCGTTTGTCGAATAACCTCAGCCTGAGACAAGAGCACAACAGTTTATTTATTGGTTATGTTTCCTGTGTCTGTCCTCGGATATGGACAGATAAGTAGGTTTAGTCTATGTTGTGAGGTGGTGGGTATGTTTATACAGTGATGGAATGTTCTTTCTTGGAATTATAGGCCATTTTGCATGATATAAACATCACTGATCCAGAAGCACTTTCAGTTTCATCCTTTTATAACAATACATAAAAATAAAACAAAAGCAACCAACACAACATTTAGAACTGAATTGAAATTTCAAGTGAACATTAACGTAATGCAAAATGGTCTGTAACAGTATTGGGTTGTGCATTATTCACATCTAAAAGTAAAAAGTTATGATATCAATGATTTAGTGATACAGAATATTTTTTTCTTATCAAGTTCATTTTGAGATGTTGACTTGGTTCTATGGTCATGTGGTAATTAAAAAAGTCTGTGATGTTGCATTATAGGTTCAGATCAGCATATTGTTTTTTTTTTTATCTTTTTTGCCAAAAACATTTGGTGGAACTCAAAACATTCTCAAACACCCAAAATTAACGATTACGATGTTTCACAGAAAGATTTTTTAGTTTCCATCTGTTGTCCAGTAGATATTTTTAGACATTCTGACATCTCACGATCACAGTGACCTGACGTTGTATAACGTCGTGTAATTTGACTTTGACAGAAGGTTGATGAAAAAGAGGGTAAGGCAGAATAATTTTTCGACACCTGTCCACCCTGTTTTTTGACACCCCACACTTGTCTTTTGGCACTTTAAGAGTCCGCCTGCATGTGTAAGCACATCTTCATTTCTCTCTCTTTCTGTCTGTTTTCTCCTCCTCCAGCAAAATGGTTCATTTACCCTCGTATAATTTCATACCTCTGTAAATTACTTTGTTCTGATGAACACAGAGAAAGATATTTGGAAGAATGTTAGTAATTTTCAGTTCTGGAACATCGACTACCATAGTAGAAAAAATGTAAAGGTGGTCTAAGGTAAGAAAACTGTTTTTTTCCCTAAATTCTTCTAAACATCTAATTTTGTGTCCAACAGAACAAAATAAATACAATATATTTTTCCTACTATGGTAGTGGATGGAGTCCCAGAACTGAAAATATCGAACTTTCTTTCCAAGAACTCTGTGTTCATGTAACAAAGAAATGTATACAGGTTTGGTTTGAAACTACCTGAGGGTGATTAAATAATGACAGAATTTTCTATTTTGGGTTAACATGTCCTTTACGGCTGTTGTATTTTAACAAACATTTCACGTATACTTGCACACAATCCCGAGTCTCA
This sequence comes from Triplophysa dalaica, assembly GCF_015846415.1. Classification (NCBI taxonomy): domain Eukaryota; kingdom Metazoa; phylum Chordata; class Actinopteri; order Cypriniformes; family Nemacheilidae; genus Triplophysa; species Triplophysa dalaica. The sequence continues at coordinate 9,030,884 of NC_079564.1, forward strand.
TTTGTTCCTTGTTTACAAATTCTCAGACTCAATGGTTGATAAGATGGTGGTTATTTCTGGGTCTGAGTGGGTTTTTGGGGTCTTCAGTCTTAAGGTCACGCGATATTCCAGGTGACTTCTGAATGGAAGGAAGAGGGAAAGCTTCAGGAAAATATAAACAATGAAAGTAGAAGCAGGACACGCAGCGAGTCCTCCGCCCCGTTCCTCAAATGTTTTCCTGCATTCCACAATCAGTCCTCATTCCTCAAATGGATGTTTACCTCAGGTCTTCCTCTTCCAAAGCCAGAATTGTCAAGCAGTAGACAAACAACAAACTACAACATAAGAGAGATCTTTGTGCCCTCACAAATCTTAAAGGGGAAATAAACATTTTGTATATTTTATAGACGGTTTCATAAACAAACATAACTGTGCTTGCGCGGGTTCCTGGACTGCACTTGACTTCCGGTACACATTCACAAACAATAGAGTGCCTGTAGATTATTTCTGATAACAAACAAAAGAAACCGAGATGAACCGTTACTTGGCTAAACTTCACAATATTCCAATATATTGAATTAAGACTGCGATACCAAGCTCAAATGCAACATATCAATGTACCATATGGTTTCATTTCATGCGACCAAACTACACGACCAATTCAACAAACTCTTTATTTAATACAATCATTATACAATCAAATAAGAATATAAATAATATGAAAATAAATCAAATAAAATATAAAAAGGTATATTATTAGACACTAGCCAAACACAGACAGGAAGTTAACTGCAGTCCAGGTGTGCGCCACCTATGAAATGGTCTATAGACCCAAACTTAATCGATCATTTGGTCTTCTGCATTCTGCAGAATGTTCAGTCTGGGTTCAGATATGTGGGACCTCAATGAAAGTTAAGTAAAAAAGTGACTAGGCATACTGTAAGTAACAAAAAGTAAAAATGTATATGTGTGAGACGATGCATATCTGACCCATTCAAAGGGTGTGAGGGGTCCAGAGTTATTTTGCGAGTTCTTCTGCACACTCTGGATAAGTTCTTGGAGAGTGGGGAGGGTTGTGCTAGTGATTTGCTCAGCAGTCTGGACTTTCCGTTGTAGTCTTCGGAGGTCAGTTTTTGTAGCTGAGCCGAACCAGACATTATGGAGGTGCAGAGGCCGGATTCAAAAGACAACCGAGTGGAACTTAAGAGCAGCTTCTGAGGTTGAACTCCCTCAGCTGGCGAAGGAAGTACAGCCCTTTTTGACAGTCAATGTGAATGTCCCACTTCAGGTCCTGAAAGACTCTACTGTGGCCACAGTCCTTTTCATGTTGTTGAGTTGAGGGAGTGCCAGAAGGTTTCTCCTAAAGTCTACTATCTTCTCCACTGTTTTGAGCATTTTCAGCTCCAGGTTGGTATGACTGTACCAGACATTCAATCTGCTCAACCTCACTTCTGAAAGTAGACTCATCACCGTCCTCTTTGAGGCCAATAACTGTAGTGTCATCTGCAAACTTCAGGAGCTTGGCAGAGGGGTCAGGAGAGGTGCAGTCATTTGTGTACAGGGAGAAGAGCAGTGGCCACAACGCACACCCCTGGGGTGCACCAGTGCTGATGGTACGGCTGTTGGATGTGAATTTACCAATTCTATCCATTCTGTCAGAAAGCTGGTGATCCATTGACAGACAGAGCTAGGAACAGAGAGCTGGGTTAGTTTGGTCTGGAGGAGTGTTGGGACGATGGTGTAAAGGCTGAAGTAAAGTCCACAAACAGGATCCTTGCATTTTTTCCTGGTCCGTCCAGATGTCGTAGTGTAAAATGCAGTCCCATGTTGACTTCATCATCCATAGACCTGTTTGATCGATATGCAAACTTCAGGGGGTCCAGTAAAGGTCCAGTGATGTCTTACAGGTAAGCCAACACCAGTCTTTTATCAATTGACATCATGGCCACAGATGTTAAGGCAAGAGGTCTGTAATCATTAAGTGATTTAGAATTTCTTTGGATGGGAATAATGGTGGAGCGTTTGAAGAAGGAAGGGACTTTGCAAAGCTCCAGTGATCTGTTGAAGATCTGTGAAAAAATGGAGCAAGCTGGTCAGCACAAGATTTCAGACAGATTGGTGAAACACCGTCTGGGGAAACACCATCTGGGCCTGGTGCTTTCCTTCTCTTTTGTTTCGTAAAGACCTGACGCACATGATCTTGACTGATCTGTTGTGCAGAAGAGGAGGAGAGGGAGGTTGATGTAGGTCTTGATGGCTGTGAAGAGAGGAGGTCAGAGACCGGGGGTTTCAAATCAAATTTAAGATTATTCTCAGTATGATTCATCGCATGGGTCATTTTTCTGGGTTCCAGTTTGAGTGCATGCTGTTTTAAAAAGCAAAAGGCAGATACTAGTATTATGACATTCTAATATTTAGCTGGAATTTACCATTAAATTATAAATAAATTTATGCTGATGATTTGTTAAGAAACAATTTGTATGTAAATGCAAAATAGAAATCCTTTCACTAGCGATCTCATCACAGACTTTTGTTTCCATACACTTTTCATAACGGTTGACATCAAGAAAATGGCATTTAATACACATCCAAATGACTTACAGTTCTTATTGAACCACTGTTTGGTTATGCACCTGTTTATTTAGAAAAATAATAGTTTCATAATAATCCATTAAAAATAGCGTTCGTCCTTAAAAAACGTTTTCAGTTTAATATAGTAAATATGTGTTGCATAACTAGTAATCTTATGATGATGTTGATATGTGTGCGTAACAAATCTCAATAAAAGGGAAGGAAGGAGACGGGAACCGGCAGACATTAAACATTTATTAACAGAAATAAAAACAGCCGGCGGCCCCTCACGGACGACCGCCGGCGAAATAACATAAACATAAATACAAACACAAACACAAGTTCGGGCCCGGTCCTCTCTCTTCGACGGTCCGGTCGCTCGTTCCTTTTATATTCTCCCATCTCCTACGTGATTCGAGGCCGGTGTGCGCACAGCTGACGCTAATTCACAATTACTCACCGGACTCGAACCACGGTCTCGCCCCGCCTACTCTACTACATACCCCCATCACCCCTCACAGGCCGGGGGGTACCCCCGCGACTGTGCAAGCTCCCTCCCCCTCCCTCGGGGGGGGTGGGGTGGAGGGTATGCAGCGACGAGACGAGACAACGGAGACGGGAGCCCTCGGAGCGACCGGAAAGAGAGAGGGGAGAGAGGAAAAAAAAAAAATCCGGTTCCCCGACATGCTGCCGCTCGTTCCTCAACCAGCCGGAGTACTCTCCTTCGCGTTGCCTTGCGGTAGCCCTGGGGCTTCGGTGGACGGCTCGACCGTCCGCCCCCTGGCGGCCGGCGGTGGCTCCTCCTTTATCCGGGAGTCGGGGCGGGTTCCCCGTCCCCTGTTCCTCCCCCTTGGGCGGACGGACGCAGGCTCCGGCCTCTGGCAGGCGGTGGCTCACCCGGCACTTCCGCCCCCTGCTCCTCCCCCTCGGGGGACGGACACAGGCTCCGGCCTCTGGCGGACGGCGGCAACCCCCCCGCTCCCACTTGGACGAAAGCCACCCCACCTCGACCCAGGGGCGCGGCAGCAAAGGTCGCCGTTCCACCGAAGTTTTGACGGTGGCCGCACTGTGCACTTCCGTTTCCCCAGAGCCACCGCTTCGGGCAGCCACTGGCGGACGCCCTTCGTCCGCGCTGCCCGAACTCTCCGGCACCGCGAGGCCACTCGGCGGCGAGGACTCTCCGACAGCATGTCTCTCCTTCCTCCCGGGTTTCGGCACCAATGTAACAAATCTCAATAAAATGGAAGGAAGGAGGCGGGAACCGGCAAACATTTAAACATTTAATAAAGTAATATAACAGCCGGCGGCCCCTCAAGGACGACCGCCGGCGAACAAAACATAATATAAATACAAACATAACATAAGTTCGGGCCCGGTCCTCTCTCTTCGACGGTCCGGTCGCTCGTTCCTTTTATGCTCCCATCTCCTACGTGATTCGAGCCCGGTGTGCGCACAGCTGGCGCTAATTCACAATTACTCACCGGACTGGAACCACGGTCTCGCCCCGCCTACTCTACTACAGTGTGTAAATCAGATTTGCATCACATTAGGAATTAAAAGACGATGTGTTTTAAATTAAGTACACCGCTGCACTCCAATCTGGATTGGGAGGAAACCGGATTAGGATTTAAAGGATGTGAATCTGGATTGGGGACAGAGATCTTGATCTTTTAACACATGGACATTTTCTAACGTTTCTTTGATTTAATTCTTGCAAGACTTGTCCTTCCTGATGTCTTTCTGCCTTGTGATCGTGTGTGTGTGTGTGTGTGTGTGTGTGTAGCCCGGGTCTTGCTGCATTACAGCACTGACATGCCTCACTGCTGATGACATCGTAAAACTGGGAGGCGGCCTAGCAGGGATGATGTCATGGACAGCAAATCAGAACACTTGCAGTTCTTTCTTTCTTGCAGAATCTTTCTGTCCCCTCTTCGGTTTTTGCATCTTTGTATCTTTTTAACCCTTTAGTTTTCCCTTTGACCTCCATTGTATTTTTCTCTAGAATGTGAAACACAGTCAGTGTTCGTTCTTTGTCTACATAATAGCAATTATGTTTTTAAACTGTTGAACAATTGTGTTATTCAATAGATATTGTTCAGCGTATCTGATTTTGCTAGAAGACAAGATGACGTCTATACAGTAGAAATGACTTTACCAGATGCATGCGCACATAGTTCAACACTAGAGGGTGCCAGAAAGATAACAAATTCTGTTTGATTGACATGTAAAGCAACCATTCACAGTTAAGTTTTTCATGATGATATCTTATCTAAATGAATGCACACCAGTGTTGGCTGAGAACAGGCTGTACAGAAAGCACAAAAACATTATTGCAAATATATCTAGATTATAAGACTTTTTGTCTACCCAAAGGTAGCACAGACAGATTATATCATCAAAAACTCAGTTATGCGTAAAAGTTTTTGTTTTTTTCTGTCAAAAAACCCCAAATCTTTCAATTATCTTTCACTTCACAATTCTGGATTGTTTGAGTTTGGGCCTGTTTAATGTATTGTTTATTTAACTAGATGGTATCTTATAGGCGAAACTAAAGGCCGTTTCAAATTATTGTATATTATCTATTCCCAAGGAAAGACATCAATCCTTTACTACGACATCTGTGCCTTGGCGTATTTGAATTAATGTAATTGTGCACATGATGTGATTCTATTGTAAAAGTCCTTTGTTTTTATAAACTTAAAGTCAAGATAAACCAGACATGAAGATAGGATCATGCGAGACGAGTTTAGTGGGAATGAAGAATGTGGTTGGTTGGTCAGTAATGTCTGGAGGAGATAGAGCGCTGCCGGTTGAAGATGCTTATCTCGATTTGGAACAGTAAATAAACTACTTTCTCATTTTAAATACGCCGTTGCAGCATTTTTATTATATTAAAGCATCAATTGTTTTGTGATCGGTACCTATCAAAAGACGTTGTCTTTATCTTGTATCTTGTATCAGACAGACATCTGTACTGCACCCAAGACACAGACCCCTGTTATAGTTCAGCAGATTTAAAGATATACATCCTCTCTCTCTCTCTCTCTCTCTCTCTCTCTCTCTCTCTCTCTCTGATGCACACGTCTCTCCAGCTGTGTGAGGAATGATTCATGGCTTCATTCTGCCAAATATAATCAAGATTCTCAAGCATGTATGTGTGTGTGAACAGCTGTTCAGAGGCGGCTCCCTCATCTCCTCTCTTCAGGGTGCTGCCAGCCCCTCTGTTGGCAGGGCGACCGTTGACACGGAGACAAACACACAGACGAGAGCTTCTTTACTCACTTTATTACTGGAAAGGGTCAACGATGTCCAACTGTGCAGTAACTGGCATGCACAAGCACTCATTTAACACACACGTGCACACACACACCGACACCTGATAGCCCAATAAAACAACATTTAAGATATTTTAAAACATTTGTGAATATCAGTTTATATAGTTTGAAAACTTAATTTGGCCATTTCACTTGTGATGGAGGGCCCTCTTGTGGAGACTGTCGGGACTCAAAATGGCTGGATTGTTTCTGGCTGTCAAGGACAGTGAACTAAGATAGACAAGGCAGACAGATACAGTGCATACCCACCTGTTATAATAAATATTTTAGGAATATATCAAAAACTAAAACTTAACTTTTCTATAACATTTTTTTAGCAAATAAACTAAAACAATAAAATATGTTTTACACATAATAACAGAATACTTGTTTCACAGTATTTTTCATAGTCTCTGTTGTTATTGACTGTAATTAAGCATCTGAATAAAAATTAATAAAGTATTTTACTTTATTTCCCGCCTTTCTTGTAAAACACTACAACCCTTAATAATAAGAAAAGAATAAGAAAAGAATCTCATAATTTACTTTCAGATTCCACATGCATATGACTTTCTTCAGTTTAACTCAAAAATATAATTCAGGTAAAAATTATTTCATGTTATCCTTTAGGACCAATAAGAAAATGGGGCATACATAATTTAAGTAATCCAGACTTTCTACCAGAGTCCAGTGGGTCAAAAAATGATTTTTGAAGAAAAACAATACATTTGTGAGAGAAAACAATTAATATTTTCAGCTCAGTTTGCTTACATTTGAATATTAAAATTAAAATATGGCACTTCAATAAAGTCATAAATCCTACGATAACCAGTGAGATTTGAAGTTTGTGCGGCTTCATTTGAACGTATCACTCGGATCTGTTTATGTGTTGCTGTATGAGAGAAAGCTCACTGACCTATGGACTCATTTAACACTGTAAATTAATATTTACAAACACAAGCTGTAACACATCCTCTGTTTAGCAATAACCATCACTAAACACATTTAATTACATTCACAGTACACCCAAAATGCTTCCCGTCTATATAAATAGAAAGTTTTGGCCCACATGTGCTCATGTTTGTGTATTGTATAGTGCAAGATGCTTCGTAAAAATAGGGATAGCACCATAGTAACTGAACTGTGGCTTTAATCTGATAATAAAAGTGTTGAGCGGACTGAACTCTGACACTCTTCTCCAGATGAAAAGATTACATCCACTGTAAACAGATACTTGAGGCTGAAAGCTGAACTCTTCCGGTGAGAGACGCAAAAATGTGACCAGGCTGCATGGCATCACCCTTGCAGTATCACAAAGTTTCCCCTTTGGGGATGTGAGACGCTGTTATCAAACAAATCAAGTCACACACATTCACGCTGACACTTCATTCACTCCGCACGTGTGTTTATAGACGTCTGTGAATGTGCGTGGATGTGTGAAAAGGTCAGGAGAGAAGATTGTAAACTTGCAGCAGGAACAATGACACGTCTGTTAAAGAGATAGTTCACCCAAAAATGTATTCTGTCATCTTTCACTCACTCTCAGATTGTTCCAAACCTGTAAAAATGTGTTACTTTGTTCTGCTGAACACAGAGAAAGATATTTGGAAGAATTCTTGGAACCAAACAGATTCCTCCCAACTAATGGAGTAAATGGAGAATGAGATCTGTTTGGTTACTGACATTCTTACAAATATCTTCCTCTGTGTTTTGCAGAACAAAGCACTTTATACGGGTTTGTAACAAACTGAAGGTGATATAATGATGACAGATTTTTTATTTTTGGTTGAACAGTCTCTTTAAAGCCTAATGCACTGATTTTGACATTCTCAATATTTTGATTGGACATCCAATCCTGTTTACGTAAGGCAAACCACATTTTATATGAGATAAATCATTAATAAAACGGGACATTGTGCATATGTGCATATGTGCATATGAGTGTGTTTGTGTTAAATTTTGGCTTAAAATATTTCTTTTATCTGTCTTTCCTCCGTCTCCGTGTGGGAGTTTGTCACCGGCTTCAGCCCTAGGCTTGCTGTTGGCAGAGGGAATAAAACTTGTTGCAACTCCGAGAACGCTTTGGATTACTGAATCGATGGAGATAAAAACAGATTGTGCCTGAAGACCTTGTCCATTATTGCATCGTCTTTATGCTGAACATCCATCATATTCCACTCATATCGCATTATCTTACATATTTATGCTTTCTAAGTTAATAAATGTAATATCACCCCAAAAAAAGTTTTTGGATGTTGATCCTGGAATGCACTCTCGTTTAAAGGAAACATGCTTCATGCCACACAGCCCTTTACCCCTAAAGCTCATTCTGGTAAATGACAGTGATTGACAGATGAAGTCCATTACCCATAATGCCTAAACGTTTAGAGGATCTTAAGATAAGCTAATTAGAAATGAAGACGAAGCAAACAACCCGCAGAGAGGATAATCAAGATTGCATCTACAGCTAAAAGACACTTTTTACATTTTTAAGACTTTTGTTCAGATTTTGCCCAGATTTTCAGACTGGACTTGTTGCAGAAAGTCTATGCCAGTCTGCAGATGTAATCAGTTTGTGTGTTTCTATCTGAAAATCTGTTCAGATTTTAAAAGTCTTCAAGTGTATTCCAGACATAAGGCCAAAATGGAAGACAAAAATGGCAAGATAGCACATTTAATTTGTTGCCTCACACTAAATGCAGATTTACAACAGCTACAAGCTAATATTTGGAAGTGAGTGCACAACTTGTTAACAACATCTTGATAGCTTAAAAAGTCATTTAGTGCTGCTTATTAGCGCACTGAACATCCTCTTCAAAATAAATGAATCGAGGCATTAGAAGATTATGATATCTCATGACTTATTCAAGTTTTGTAAGATGTGTGTGTCGATCATTTGTAAAATTGTTGTGTAAGATTCACTCAGCTTATTAAATGATGCTATCATCCTTCAGTAAGTCACTGTTTGGAATAATCCAATATGCCCAGCACACAAAAGAGCTCTGTCTACCCCACAGAGCGAAAGAGAGAGAGAGAGAGGGAATGAATGTTTTTAAAGAGAGGGAATGAAAGTTTATGAGTGGGTGCACACAGATACACATTCCTCCATAAATCCATTACTGAGCACAACTCTACACCACTAACCCAAAACGAACCCAGAGGTATATACACGCACATACACCTTTAGTTTTTTAGTTTCCGCGTTTATTGGGGTCTTTTCATATACATAAGGATTTATATATTGTTCAAACTATAAACCGTGTCCACTAAGCTTCACACTACTCCAGTCAACCCAGATAGCACAAGTACGATTGTAAGATGTCTGCTAAAGATCTGGAAAACATCTGCTGTGTCAAACATCTGATAAACGTTTTAGAAAGAGCAGTTTTATCTCACAGATATCTTCTAGATGTATTTATGACATTTGACTGGAAACGTCTCAGAGATGTATTGCAGAAAAACAAACAATCCAAAAAAATGTATTGCATATGTAAATGCTGACATTAAAAAGATGTCTCCCAGATTTGTGGAACTACCAGGGAACACTCAGATAAAACCTTAATGCATTTTGGTATTTTAAAGTAATAGTTTGATTTATAAGGTGTTCTCTCATGAGGACCAAAAATCGGCATTACTATCTTCGTGGGGACATTTGGTCCACACACTGTAGGGTTTACCAGGACCACACACACTGTATATGTAACTGAATTCTGAGCATCATGATCTGCATTCCAATATAAACAAAGTTGCAGGAGAGGGGAACGGCATAAATGTTTTGTTTTATTTCATTTTGCTGGTTTGTATTAGCTGTTTTGTCTTGTTTGCTTAAGATCTTAAATGACCTGAGCGGATGATAGTTAACTGCAATATGGATTTTTGCAGCCACCACATACCAATAATGTAATGCAAATGTAGTCTGTGAGGCATCCCAAGGCTGAATCAGCACCAAGTTGGACAGCATCAAGGATTACTGAAGAATGGACCTAAGAAACAGTGTTTGGTTAACTTAAATACTTTAAATGAATGCATACTGTGATGTCAAAGTTTCACTATTGTTTAGATATTCCCAAAACCCAGTGACAAACAGAAAGAGTGACTAAAAATGATTTATGGCAAAAAATTAAATCACGAAATATGGAGGTTTCAGAAGGACAGCAGCGATAAACGTTGTGTTTCTTTCCATGCACTTTAGTTTGCATCCATATGTCTGAGCCAACTGGAGTGTTATCAATCGCACACCCATAAATGTTCCTTATGGAGCGTTTGGCTCTTTGATGTGACAAGCTTGAATAGGATTACAGGAGATATTTGAAACATTTGAAAACATCCATCCTTGAGCAATGTAATGTGCAGCTGTTAGGAAATTTTAACTGTCCCACAGTCACTTTACATTAGACACGCTGTGTCGGGAGTAGTTGACGTTTTGAAGAGGAGATATTACAGAAGAGAAAATGTAAAATGTTTGAATACGCTTGCTTGTGCACAACTGGGTTGTTGTGGGTTGTCAGGGCGTTGCGATATGGTTGATCAAGTGTTCGGAGTGATATGTCACCCATTGGTATGTTAGGCCTTGTAATGCGGTTGCTAGTGAGTTAATAGTGATAAGTCATTGCTAACTAACCCAAAATAAAAGGTCTGATTGGTTAGTAAATAAACAACACGACCCAGATACCACATGTACGTGTGGAAGACATCTGCTAAAGATCTGAAGATCTGGAAAACATCTGCTGTGTAAAAACATCTGATAAACGTCTTATATAAAGCACATTTTAAATCATAAACATCTAACAGTCATCTTCTAGATGTCTATGTGACATCTCCCGGGAAACGTCTCCGAGACGTATTGCGAACGAACAAACAATCCAAAAAATACGTCTTGTAGATGTAAATGCAGACATCAAACAGACGTCTCCCAGATGTGTTTGTGCCATGAGAGAACAAGCCATACGAATTGTCTGTAACACAAACAGTGGGATGTGTTGGATGTTTATGACTTAATATGTTCACTTCTTAAATAAGATTTAGGTGTTTGTTTAAGTAACAAACGCTAATTATGAGCAATATGTGGCCTAGTATTAGCAGGCTCTGTTAATGAAATATAAAGATTGAAATAGAGTACGTGTCTGACACCTGTTGGTGAGGGCCCCCCGCTAAACTTCCAGGGGAATGTTAACGTCACCATCACCTCTTTTAGGTCTGCGGAGGAGGACGCAGTCACACGGAAACCCACAGACTCAGCACAGAGCAGGGTGTTTTCAATTGACAGGATTGAATTGATCTTAAGAGGCGAGAGCCGTCCAAAAGTTGTTGGAGTAAACCGTCAAACTCCCTGTCACTCATGTGAACGGCTCTGGAATCCGGCCAACAGCTGGTCTCAATGTCACAAGGGTGAGAGTATTGGTACGGTACTACGGTTTCACTTTGAAGAGCATGGAGGCACAGGCCAAACTTGGAGAGGCGAGCAGAACAGAAGGTACGGACCATGTAAATAGACTAAAAACTATGAGTATTTTTTGCTTTTGCTGTTGACTTCCAGATCGAATGTGTTTGTATGTGTTCAGCTCAGCAGTTATAAATAGATCTGATAGCTCGCTGTCCTGTCACTTTGGCGTAGGAGGGGTGGAGGATAGGTTTCAGGTCTTGTCAACCTTAAGCCACAACGCTTTGTGAGATTTATTTTACTTTTATTTGGTAGCGTAGAACAAGAGTGCCGAGCTTGAGTAAATGGTTGCCTACTACTTCTTGCCCTAAAGTATAAAAAGGCAATGAATCTCATGGGGCCAACCTCTCAGTGATATCATTCCACTTTAAGGCCCTATTACTGAGATAAAGGGCCCACATTAAGGACAAACATCTGTGTGCCAACTTCACACAAGAGGACAATACATCAGGGTCATTTATCAGCGTGTGTGTTTGAGTATAGCAGGTCATTCCCTGGAGTCTTTCTGCTGACACAGTCGATTCTACCCTGCACTTCTGCAATTATTTAAGCGCTAAAGTGTGTGAAAACACCTTCAAACACCTCACACACAGTTTTCTCATGAGCGAATGCGTTTGTGTGCTGTTGCATTCAGTTTTTTTCTTTTTCCTTTAAGAGTGTTTATCTACATCTAGCTTTCATTCAGTATTGGCTTGTGGGTGGATGGGTGACATTTGATGGAAGTAAATATTTGGTGCTGTGAGCTGTTCGTTTTGTTTGAACACGTTTGGATCTTTTGGGTTTTTGAAATATCAACCTGATAGCTTTATTTAATAAATCACACACCTGACAGTACTCCTTTTACCATAAGGATCGTCTGTTTGACATCTGTTAATGTGTGTATGTAAAGTGTTTGAACTCTGCCTTATCTGTGTTAAAACGTCCTGGAATGAAGACCTGATCATGACCTGGAAATTAAAGGTGTAGTCATCCAAAAATGAGAATATTTTCATCCTTTACTCATCCTCATGTCATTACAAACCTGTATGACTTCTTCTTCAAAAGAATATATTTTGAAGAATGTTCGTAACCAAACAACATTGGACCCCATTGACTTCCACTGTATGAACACAAAACATTTCTCAAAATATTTTTTTTGTGTTCCATTGAAGAATGATTCGAACAACATATTGGATGAATAAATAATGACATTTAAATTTTTGGGTGAACTATACCATTAAGCTTTGGATTTACTAACGCAAAAAGAACAAAAAAACTCACCCTGTTCTGCTTCCCTGCCAGAACTGGGCTCTACATGGGGTCTGCACAAACTAAAATGTTCCTTAAACACTCTGTTGTCTCTTCTTCTGTCTAGAGCCTCTGAAGGGTAATCTAAAGGTGACCTCCACAGAGGACGGCGAGCACCTATCCCGTAAACAGCAGGCTGTCTCCGCTAACAGCCCGGGCAACCGCTGTGAGCCCAAATCCAGCCGCGCCGGGGTTTCACGCAGACACACGGTGGGCGGAGCGCGCAGCTCGCGGGAGATCCTGGCCATGCAGCCCTCAGACATGGATAAAAAACGAGAGGCCTTCCTGGAACATCTCAAGCAGAAGTACCCACATCACGCCTCTGCCATTATGGGCCATCAGGAACGACTCAGAGAACAGGTAAAGTCACTTGAGTTTGGTTGCTATTTTTGGTTTTACATTCTAGATGCTTATGTTTGAATGTTCACTAGTCCATCTGCACTAGAGATATGATGTAAATGTGTGAATGAACGTGCACCTAACGTCATGAATGTTTCTAAACCAGAGTTATTTGGGCCACATTTGATCTTCAAATTATGACCAGTATATAAAATTTAGCAGCATCTAGTGGTGAGGTTACGAACTGCAACCTAAGGCTCACTCCACCCCTCAACCCTATGTTTCGAAGCACTACAATGTCTGCACAGGACTAAGAGGTTGTCACGTTTTCACTTCTTTGCCGAAGGAGATGACATATTGATGAATCGCTGTAGAGCAGTTTGTCCACTAAGGGCTACTGTAGAAACAAAGGGACCAACTGTGTATGTAGATAGAAAAAGCTCATTCTTAGGTAATAAAAACATAACGCCTCATTGAGAAAGGTCTTTATACACCTCTAAAGACATAGTTATGTACAGTATTTTGCATTTCTGTCAATAGATCCTCCAAAAAAAATTCCACATTGGACCTTTAATGCAACACTGTCTACAGAAATCTAAAAAATTGTCCAGCGCTCTTTTTAATACATTTTATATATGCATTATAAACACATTCGTATTTGAAGTTTATATGAAACATATTCATATGGATGATTTAATGATGGTGACTGCACAGCCATATAGCTGAGAAACGTACAGAAAATATTAAAAAAAGACTGTGGTTTGAGCTGCTCCTCTGCAAAATGCTAAGGAACGATAAACAATTTTAGTGATCTGAACACTTTGCGCAGTGGATGACATATTCATGCAATATTAAGAGTTTAGATATGCTTTACTTTGCCTGCTTTTCACTTTATTCAGTCATGGCCACAGGGTTCACATCACATAATATGAACTACATTCATTATACTGCTAAATTATTTTCATATCAAAATAGCTGGATACTGTGAAATGGTCTTCTTTTTCACAGTGGCCCCATAACCAAGCAAACCAAGCGACGTGTGATGGCAGTGAATAGATTGCCCTCTCAGTCCGAACAGGAGGTGGTTTGTTTTATTCTTCCCCTTTGGTTGGAAAAAGGCCATTTTGCTGTGTTTTCTGTCCAGGCGGTGTTGCCCGAGGTGAAAACTGGAGTCTGAAATCATACATCAAACTGACACCACGTTGCTGTCAGGTCGTGCCCTAAAATATCAATTTTTCACTTCGGTCTCACACTTGGGTCAAAATATCAGAGCGTTTTAGATTTATTGCTAAATCATTTGCTATTTCTTTTTGTGTCCTTAAAAATAGATGTATGTTTATTAGCACAAAGGTTTCTTTTGTCACGCTGTTCTTTTGTTTAAAAAATATATATTGCTGCTGTTCTTCCAAAATCTCAGATGTCTAAATTCTCTGTTTTTCAGGGAAAACTTAAACACTGTACTTTTTAAATGATTACATACTGTGTGGTCAAAGTTGATCAAATTTAATGAAATATTCAAATATGGAGATACAATAATTCAGCAGCGATAACACTGCGACAACATGAAGAAACTATAAAAACAACTTTGAGGTTTCCGTTTTGCCTCGATGTTTTTCTTCTTCCGTCCGTGCTCATCCACTCAGTGGGTCTGTGGAATGTTATTTGGTTTGCCCCAGGGGGTATTAAAAAGAAAAGGTGGGGGCAGGGGCTGAACGTCTCCCCACAGTGGGTGAGCGAGGGAGTGTTGGGTGTTTACTCTGATGGAAAACAAAAGGCTCTTCACCTGCTCCTTAAGACTTACACAGCAAAACAATGCGAGTGATTGACAACTTCACAAGAACGAGTGTGTTTAGGTGCACAGTACCTACACGAGTGTGTAGAAGTGTGTAGGCGGGTATTCACAGTGAGAGAGAGAGAGAATGAGGAATTTTGATTGGTTTAATGCCCAGTCATCCATACACTTGACTAACCTCTTTGTGTTTTTGTGCCTAATCTAGCAGTTTCTATCTAGTAATTGCTTTATAATATTGGTCTCTTATTGTGATGTAATTGTACAAACATGACAAAAGCGTCTCTTCTTTTAGTAAAGGTAGAGCTGGTATT
Organism: Triplophysa dalaica; assembly: GCF_015846415.1. Lineage (NCBI taxonomy): Eukaryota > Metazoa > Chordata > Actinopteri > Cypriniformes > Nemacheilidae > Triplophysa > Triplophysa dalaica. Next base: position 9,045,917 of record NC_079564.1, read on the forward strand.
TAACTTAACCTTGTCTTTGGTCTTTGGACCAAACAGCAGTAACTGCCTTATTATGTCAGACATGTTTCACTACAGGTTTGTTGCATGATGCATTCGGGGAGATTTTTGTCTTTATTTTGTGTAGCTGACACACTTCTGACCGATGATCACTAAGTTGAGGCAGAGAATTGGTGATTCACTAAGTATGAATGTCATTGGGCACTTCAAACATTATTCGTCCGATGATGGCCAGGTATGTGTGTAGGGTGGAGGAGGATTAGAAGTCACTACCGTGTTCTAAGAGCAGTCTGGGCTCAGTTTACAAGTAGGTGAGCGCGCGCATTGCTGGTGAAAAGCGCGAGGAGGAGGGTGCGTGCACGCACACGCACACACACACAGTCGAGCTCCTCCTGGAAATCATGGGAATACCGAGATTGAGTTGAACCTGGGAACGAGTTTAAACGTGTGTCACTCATAAAATAAGGTAATTAAAAACTTTTGCTATCATCTTATTGCAAACCGCGCGAACGTTTCCAGTACGCGCAAGCTCTGAATGCGTCTCGTGAGAGGTCGCGTGCATGTTTGCTCCTCAAAGTCACCTATACATTCAGGGTTTAAATTATGCCGGACACAATGGCAGGGGCTCCTCTGTAAGGTGTGTTTATAGTGTTTCTCAAGAGGGTGCTGTACGAAATAAAAGTAGTTATCACAGTCGTGGATTTTCTTTGTGCCTGCAAATGTGTGCCAATGATACTTAAACTCGTTTAAAGTGCTTCAAATGTTTGACCATGTGTCTCGAGATGTGGTTTTGAGTCGTTATTATCGCTCGCGCGAGACAATAAAAGATGTGTAGTAGTGCCATACGTCAAGAGAATCACGTGAGGCGTTTACAGTCTATGGATGCATGGCTATAAGTGCACAGGGTGGCTTTTAAATGTGTTTTTATGTTCTGTCAAAGTATGTCTTTGTTTTTAAAAGGCACAAGAATATCGCGATATACTATAACTGCCTTCACATGGTTAACGGTATCGTTAGCAGTGTTAAATTCGGCCGCAATATAGTCAATCTAATGATGGTTTTCACAGTGCGACTGCAACACGTTTGTTAACTGAATTCAATTCTGCAAAGTTCATTTGAATAGTTATGAGTCAGTTATGAGAGCCCTTTTGATAAACATGAGTTTAACCTATAATCCTATCATTTAATGAAGTATGTGCGATCATAAGAATAGGAAAGTAAAGCATACACTATAACATATATAGGTTATAAACCTATAGTAATTTCTTTATTCTATTGGACTCAATGCTAGAGTTCATTACTGACAGGTCCGTGCTTTGACCCTGGGAGGGGTTACTTTTTTAAATGGTGAAGGTCACCAATAAATTATATTTAACTGGACTGCTAATATTAATTTAATGTGGGGATTGGGATCAACACAACAACCAGTAAAATTAGGTTTTACCAGTGCTGGAAATGACACTAAATGGGAATGTGTTTTATAGTAGTTTTGTTGGTTTAATCCGTAGATGTACAGTATGAAATCTAGCTACTGTAATGCATTTACAGATATGCATAGTGTATTTAGACTATTGCATGGATAAGACATGAAAATCCTTTACGTTTTTCTAATTCAATCCTTTTAAAATTCACTCCTGTGCCTGCCAAGTCCTCTTAAATCTTTCTCTTTGGACATGCATTTTTGTTTTGATGACATGAGCAAACATTTCACGTTGTATACTGTAGACCATCAATGTTGTAAAGAAGGTGTCAGCATTTGCTTTCAAAGTAAGTGAGCCATGATAAAGTCTATAAAAATGTTGTTCGGACCTGTTTGGAAAGCTACGGTAAAGCTTACATCCACTAGATTTTGACAGCCAGCTGATGCAGTGACAGTAAGAGTATAGTTATGTGTATAACGTGCTGTTTGGGTGGAAACTTTATTTGCTCTCAGCGATGAGATTCAGAGGTGTCACATTCACTTTTACATTCTTAAGAAAGCAGCTTGGAGTCATAGTGGTTGGGTGAGACATTGTTTACACCTGTTTAATTATTTACTTATTATAAATATTACTTAATTATTTAATTACTGGTTTTAGACACAGCATATAATCACAGATTTATTTTTGCCAAATTATGATCTGTATACTCATCATTATGCTGAATTGAGTTTATTTTAGCGCAAGAACCCCAACTGGTCACCCCAACTCCAATCGCTGGCACCCTACAGTTCTTCCTCTTGCTGTTGTGATCAGAGAGGAGATACAAGTGAATTGATACATTAAAATGTTCAGTTGTGGGTGATTTTAGGGTCATGATCACACAGTGTAGACCTCAAAAGCATTCAGTTTCGTTTTTGGTAGTGTCATTCCTATGAGTGGTCCAAACAGGGACATGTGTCTGCTGTTGCTCTGATAGGGATTTAATGGTCATTTAGGCATGATGTGCCGAGGACCTTGCCTGATATTCACTGTAATGGTGGGTGAAAGGTTTGCATAAATTCCTTTATGTGAAAATCACTGTCTGGACAAAAGAGTAACTAGGGGGTGTTGTCTTGTATGTTAATTGTTGAAAGTGGCACTTAGCACAACACATTTAAGAGCAAGTAAAGACATTATTGTTGAATGAAAAAAATCCATTTGGGTATACATTGGGTACCCAATGCATTGGGTATCTTTGGCCCCATATTTGCTGATTTGATTTTTTCATGGACGTGTTCGTATGCTTTGGCAATGTAAAAGCCTCTTTTTTTCTCAGTAAACCTGTAGTTATTTACCATGTGTCAGTTCACTGTTGCTCTCAAGCAACTGCAGTATTTTAATATAATCATAATATTAAACATATCTTTGTGGCTGTGGTCAGTTGTGATTTATTTATAAGTTCATTAGCAATCTTGCTGTGATATTGCATATTGTGAATAATACACATCTATAAATGCGTTATTTGTAAATAAAGTACAAATTGTGCCATTTATAATGATGTCAAACTAGCTATTGTTTTCAAAGAAAACGGGTCTCTGTATGTTGATACGTATATTTGAGAAATATGAACACATTTTGTAAGAATGTTTGTAAGAATGTTTGTAAACTGGTTAAGCCAGAGAGACAATCTGTGCTTGTTTGTTTGGGATCATACTAAGATTTCTCAGACGTGTTTAGTCTCAACGTTAAACCGGTATTTAAAGTAATCTTTCAGCAGACTGCTGTTTGTATTACTTTGGTAATATCTGAAATCTTTACAACCTTTATTCTTTGTTGGTATCCTCTAAAAGTATCTTTCTCGCTTTCTTCCTTTGTGCATTTCTGTAATGATGTGTATCTGTGTTTATGTGTGAAGCAGTGGTCAGTCTCCTGGCCTGTAATGAGATTGGATAGTATTTGACTGGTCTCTGAGGTTGTGGTTAACCTCTTCCATTCTTCATGGATCAGTACCAGACCAAAAGAGTCCAAGATTAGAGCTTCATTTAGTTGAGTAAAGCTGGTTTTGCTGTTTTTCATAGGGTGATACTTTACTTTGCCTTTTGCTCATTTTGAATCTTCAAACTGACTTTCATGAGCAAGCAGATAGCAAAAATCTGCCTGTATATGAAAGGGCAAATGCAGGCAAGAGTTTAGCTACTGTCAGCATTCAAAAACAAATAATCACAGAATTATCTAAAACAGTTCTAGTTTAAACAAACATGTTGACTTTTATATGATATATAAGAGGTCACATTGTTAATGCTGTGATGGCACAGAATTACCTTTTCTGCAGAATGAGGATTTCACACAGTTTCTGCTTACAGCACATACAGTCAAGGTTACAGAGAGTTAATTGTGTGTCAGCACATTCCTTCCTTTCCATTCAGTCTCTCTGTATGTGTGTCTGTGTTTCCTGATACACTTTGATACTCTTTTCAAAGCACCAATGTTAGCATAAATATTGAGAAAATCAAACATTTTTGGAGCTAATGACACGCTTCTACAATCCTAATGAGAGGGTGGTTATAAGCAGTGACCTTCTCTGTTTGATTGACAGAGGAAGAGAACGGAAGTTTAACCCTCTAGACAGGGATGTCATGAATGGAGACAGTACAGGGTCATGGGGGTTAAAACCCTCGAGAATGGTTCAAGTCAGATACAATTAGCAGGTCAAACTATTAAGGTCCAGCGTGTGGTTTTTAAGAAGATCTATTGACAGAAATGCAAGTTAATGTACATAACTATGTCTTCAGAGGTGTATGTACAACTTCGTGGCAAACACGAGGTGCGGTGCAAATTTAAATGCATGGCTTAGACTGAGACTACATCAATTCAACATAGGATTGAAAAATCGCTTTTATTGATGCAACTCTGTGTATAGTTATGGTTTCATGGTTTTAAGATGAACAAACGAGACTATTAACTATTACTACTATTAACCTCAATCCAGAAACATGCATTATGTTGTAACAGCCTTGTTGTCTTGTTAGTATTGTAAGTAGCTCGTAAATTAGTATGATATAGATTGTGTTGCTAGGTGAATGTCAATAAACATTACTAAAATTCTTTTAACCTCAAAGTTAGACTTAAGCAGAAATTCCTTTGAATGTTATTAAAAACAAACCTGCAGACTCAGCGAACGTGCCCAAACCCATCTGTGTGTGTGTGTGTGTGTGTAATATTGTCCTGCCAAGGTGTCAGTGATAATGTGATGGATCTCTCAGATGTTTATCAACTCACACACACACACACACACACACACACAACACACGTTAGGTTTCTATACATTGTGGGGACTTTCTATAGGTGTAAATACTGTAAACCCCAAAACCTAACCATCACAGAAAACTTTCTAGAATTTTGCATTTTCCAATAAACATCATTTAGTATGTTTAATAATCCATTTGAATTGTGGGAAAAGGCCACGATGTATAAAAACAAGGACACACACATGCCCTCCTGCTGAACATCTGGGTCCCACCTTTGCATCTACTGTAGCATCAAGCATCACCTTAGAGAAAAACTGTCACAGGAGTGTGTGTGTGGAAAGAACAGAGAAGCATCTGGTTCCGTTTGACCCAAACAAACCCAAACCTCATCCTCATATGTCCCTGAAAGAGAGAAACCTGCATAAAAGGCAAACAGGAAAACAGAAAAACTTGATTCCTTTCACCAGACCTAACTAAGAGCAGAACAGATGCTTTTCCAAATGCTCTTGCTTCCACAGGATTAAAATACAGTTTTTTCAGGACTGCTGTGTGTACATTTGTGTGTGTGTTTTTAAAAAGGAGAGAGACTGAATGGAGATCAGTTGTTAAATTACTGATAATATTATGTGTGTATATTGGCAGAGTTAAATTAGAAGGCTTAATGTAGGCGTGCGTTTATCAGACGCTGCAAAAAAGATGGCATAAATATTTACCTTAAACACAGACACACACATACGCTAAATGCTACAAAATTGTAGCATCTAAAATAAGAAAGACTTTGTCCAAGTGTGTGGGCAGATCAGAACGATAGAGACTTTGTGTGTTATAAGTGTTTGTATGCTTGTTATGATGTCACTTAATGCTTTTTGAGCGGAAATCCAAAACAGCCAGGATATCAAGATGACTGCAAGAGAGTTGGCGGAGTTGTGCCATAAAACCAGCCAGCCATTACCAAGTTAAAATAACACATTGGTTAACCATGAACTAAGGCAGAGCCATTGTAGATGCTTATTTTTATTGCGCTTTCTAGTCTTTGAAAACTGAGAGTTATCAAATAAGTGTTAAGGGCATGCATGGGAAGGGTATATAAAATACATTCATATTATGATAAAGCTTCTGGTACTAATTATTTTTTCTCTCTTTATTTTACTCATAACTTCACATAAATAAAGATAAGCGAGTTATGACTAACTGTGATCCTCACAGATATCATGTTTTTCTAAGATAATGTTTGTTTATAGAAACCTGTTTGACCAAACTGTTTCCAGGTCAGTAGTTCATACAGCGTTGTGTGTTATCGCACTTTATTCAGGTGAGCAGACAGTCTTATCCTGCCATCAAAGCGTCTACAGTGAACTCATGTATATAAACCTTACAGACATATAGGAAAAGGTGACAAGACGATTTCGGGGGACAGTCCTGGTTTTTGGTGTGGTGTTCTGTCCACGACTGGAGCTGTTCCTGGAAATGTCCGTTTTACAGAACGTCCAAAACAACCAGAAAATACACCGATCAAAATCCTGATTGACATATCCTGCTGAGTACCAGAGCAACCATGTAGTGATTTTTACACCAGCAGGAGACTATTTAATGATTTTGTGCAACAAAAAAAGATCAAAATGTTTAGTCCCAGTTTTCTGATTGATTATAACAAATGAGATTTTAATTTTATTTTGTCAATTTAACTAGAAAATTTCCCCGGTTTTCATAAAAAAATCTGGTCACTTTACTATAGGATGGTAACCCACATGTGTAGATCTATAGGGGTGTGTGTAGTAATGGTTGTGCAGGTGGTCAAAGTTTGGTCAGGTTTAAACATCAGTATTTGTGCGTTCTTCTGACTAATGTTTTTGCAAGTATACTGTTAGATATGACAGTTTTTGGGATGCACTATAAATTATCTGCCGTATCGGCCGATTAATGGTCATTTTAATGTTATCGGTATCGGCCGATAATACAATTTATACCGATATATTAAAGCCGAAAAATCTTAAATAATTTCCTCTATTTAAACTACTTAATCTGCACGCTGCTCGCAGTTAAAATATATTACAGTGCTGTCTTTCTGTCGTGATCATTCACTTACTGATATTATCAAAACATTGCAGATGTAGATACAGTATTTATGAATGTTTGAATCATAGGAACAAAAGCATATTATTTGAATCAGAAAAAAAAATCTGGAAGAACATCTATATTTTGTTTTTTAAACATACCATAAAAGTTTGAAGGTTAAAGATTTGTTAACTACTGTAAAGTAGGCATGGTACTTTACCTTGTTTTCCGCTGTTAATTTTTTTCAAATAAAAGCAGTTGTCCGATTTTGCCTTAGGAAATTTTATATTAATATTTAGATACTGTATATATATATATAAATCAGTTATCGGCTTCAAATGTCAAAGAATTATCGGTTTTCGTTATCGGCCAAAATTTACATTTCGGTGCATTCGTAGTTTTAAGACTTGTTAACACCAAGAAATATGAGTACAAACATAACAATTCAATTACTATATAAGCATTCATGCCAGTGTGAGACATCGTGTGATGTATATTTTTGCTTCATTTTTCATTTAAACGTTTATTTCGATTTTGGTTGGCTGTCAATGTTTTAAACATTCAACAAAAAGTCACTTTATACAGTATGTGATCACAAAGTCTGCAACACTATCTTTATAGTTGTGTATATTCGTGTTATTATAGTTATCCTTATTACATTCATTAAACAGGTTTCCTTGATTCCCTGTAACTTTATTATAATAATAAACAATAGAAGCATGGGTAATTTTCTTAAAGTATTTAAAAATGTAGTATTTTATCTACATTTTTGTGTTTTAATATTAGTCAAAACTTTGTTTTTCTATTTGAACTCGTTTTGAACTTGCATCTAATAATAGAGGAGGTTGTACATTGTGTGCTAATCTGTGACTCATACACAAGCACACCCTACAGCTTTTATTGTCATCTCATAGTCGACAGCTTCTGTCTTGTGTCTGCCCACTGAATATCATCACATTAGTGACTGCGGATGTAATTTCCCACCTCCTGCCCTCAAAAGAACCCTCAGACACTTTGCTGTGGTCTGAAAAACTGTTATCCGGTTTCATCTGGTTTGGTTGAAACTCTTTTGCTACCTTATATCAAAGAGATGAATTAACATCTAAGTTACAGGAAACTGCAGATGTGTCAGGAGATTTGCTCTTGTATGTATTATAGATGCACCAGGCAATTTAAATATCAAAAGTCTTGTATCAGATGTCATGATTTATCATAACATTGCTGTGACCAATGCTGATTTCTGAGTTTAAATGGAAGACTGAAAGTCAGAACGATTTTATGACTTAAATGACTTAGTGACTTAAAGTTGACAATATTTTTAATTTTGGCAAACTATTTCTTTAAAAACGGCATGCTAAAATTACCTTTTTGCAAATGTTGAAGAATTAAAGGTCCAGTGTTTCCATTATGGGCTCTATTGACAAAAATACAATATAATATACTAGGGATATAATGATTCACTTAGCTCACGATGTGATGTGATTCACGCATCTGATCTCACGATGCGATTGAATCACAATTTTTTTGCTGCACAATTCTTTGTAAAATAAAATAATTTATTTTATGTCAAAAAACAAAACTAAATTGCAGTTTTAAACCAAATTCCAAATCAAATAAAAAATGAATAATACAAAAGTCTCTTTAATATAAACAAACTAAGACTTTTTTTAACTTTAACTTTTTTAAGAAATATCAGCATATCCACATTTGCCAAGTTTGCAAAAACAGCGCCCCCTGCTGTTCAACACATGTACTGCAATTTTATAACGTCATGAATCGTCACATATTATAATCGATTTTCAACCGGCTCACGGTTATATACATATACATAACTAGGTCTTCAGAGGTGTAAAGACCTTACAGAATGAAACGTTATGTTTTCATGAGCTATTTCTATCTACATACACCGCAGGTCCCCTTACATGGAATTCGCCATGTTGTTTCTACAGTAGCCCTAGACGGACAAACTGCTCTACAGAGCGCGTTTCGTGAATATGTTATCTCCTTCGGCAAGAAGCAAAAACGTGATAAAATCTTTGTCCTGTGAGAGCCACCGTAATGCTTCGAAAGGAAGGTGTGCGTGTCCCCTCAGACATATTTTACTTATTGCATAATGGCCTATATGTTCTTGGCAAGAGTCAGTCAACAATCTTTTCTGAATCTTTCTTTGTTGGAGGAAGTACTTATAAAATTATGAAGTGTTACAGTAAAAGGGCTCATTAACCACTATTTATAGGGTCGTTTCACCCCAGACATGTGTTTTTGTCATGATTTATGTGATATAATATCATTTCTCTCCACCTTATTCCTTCTAGTTCCTGTCCTGCAGATGTTTCTGTTCTTACTCTTACATCCAATTTTTATCTGTCTCTTTCATTATGTCATAATAGTTGTTTCAGGGGATGTTGTCTGCTCTTCACTCTGAGATAAATATACAATCATATCTCCTGAAAATCCAGACGCTTGGTTCCTGCAGAGTCAGTATTATATCAAATGTGAAAGAATGTGTGTGTGTGATGCATGTTTTGTGTTGCACCTCAAAACAGCTAACATGGAAATGTTGTCTTTGTTTGATCTAAGACTAATAAACTGGATGTATTCACATGCAAGCAGATCCACACTGTCTTTGTGCTCACATCCATACAGTTGACATATGTAGACCTTTTTGATGGTCTAGTTTTAATGGCTGATTGCCAGACTGGTCACGGCTGACCGGAGTGTGTTTTAAATGAGATGTGCAGTGTGTGTAACTGAAAATGTTAATGTATTCAGGCAATCAGGTCTTGTTCACAATGACTGCTTCTTCTCAGTTAGTGCTTGTGGGTGTGTGTTTGTGTGTGTGTGGGTCTGGCCCACCACAATTAGTTACTATATTGTCCAAAGTGGTCTAAATGGATTGAGATGGAGTACCAGATGTTTGGGCAGAGATCAACCTGGCACCAACAGACCAGTTTAGACCATCAACAACCCAACTACCATGTTTCAAAAAGCAACCTGACCACCTTGAAACTGAAGTGTTTAATTTTTTGATATTAAAAGTAAAACACTTTCCTTCTTTTGTTTAAGTCATCGCATTTAAAGTTTATCTTTACGAAAGGTATTAACACTATAGCACAGTCTAACATTGCTTGATTTGTTTGGGCATCCAACCTGATGCAGCAACTTTGGCTTAACCGAGTTTGGGTTGCAGACAGTTTAGTATTTTTAATTCAGCCTGTTATGTCATGTATTTTATGTTTGTATGTTGTTTTTATGTTGCACAAGTGTTTGCATTCAATAAAAATTTAACATTAACCTCTCATCTTTCTTCATTCTCCAGGGCCAGGGCTCTAAGCAGAGCTTGGCGTCCTCAAGCCCCGTGACTGTGTTTGGGGATCATTTGGAACACGGCTCTTTGGTGTCTCTGGATGCTCTGGAGGTCATGTCTGAGTGTGACGCACCCGTCGCCTTCACCCGCGGCTCTCGGTCCCGAGCCAGTCTGCCTGTGGTCCGCTCCACCAACCAGACCAAGGATCGGTCACTAGGTATATATCTGCAAACAGCACCATTTGTTAAATCTTTTCAATAAAATTGTAATATTTTTGCAAAGTATCCACTGATTACAAATGACCGAATCTCACATTTTTTATATCCTGCTTTGAAATGATAATTTTTACATCTGTTTGCAGTAGTCTATGCACCACTCTAAAATCTAACTGTGATTTACTAAATTTTTGGGTGAAACAATTTACAAACAAAATCATTGAGTAAATTTTAAAGCTGTAACATCAATTAAATATATTGTTTAAATTGAGTAAATGGGAGTAAAAAACAAAGTAAATTTGAGTAGCTCAAATATTTATTTTAGAATTCACCAGAAATATTAAGTGTTTATTAAAAATATAATTTGTTAATTAAAAGCTTTTCATTAGATAAATATGAATAATATATGCAAAATAAATAAATAATTTGTTATTCTGTATCAGCAGCAACAAAAGCGACTGTTTACCATGTTTCTTTACTAATGCTTCTGATACCACATACAATTCTGGTATCGGCGAGTACTTGAATCCTTGTACGGATCCGATACCATTTTCTTAAAAAGGACCTAGTTATGCCCCCTAGATTTGCTTAACACTGCCAACTGGAAATCACTTCTTCGCTGCTCAGTAAACACAGAAAGCTGTGCTGTGTCGTGACAAGCAAACACTGAAATGAAGACGAAAGGAAAACGTGCTGGCAGTATGTCCACTCTTTGACAGTATTTCAGAGTGGACCAACCAGCCTTAAGAAAAATAAATAATATCACTGTCAGATGTCTTTCAGATAATAGAAATACTGTAGTTTGTATTTATTTGTTCATGTTTTTATTAAGGGATCAGTCTGAAACATACCGTTAAATAAATCTATCGATTTATACAGGGCTAGTTGTATATACAGCTGTATACAGATACACACCCAGGTATCAGATAAGTACTCGGTATTGGCCAATTCCCAGAGCCCAGGTATCGAAATCGGTATTGTTTACTTGCAGCTATCTCGTCAATGTAATGTCTCTTGTCTTGGTTACACAAGGAACACGCCCGTGGCGTAGAGGCTACAGCGTATGTTTGACGCAGAAGTAAAATCCACTGTAAGCTGCTGGACATATACACTCACCTGAAGGATTATTAGGAACACCATACTAATATTGTGTGAGATCCCCTTTCGCCTTCAGAACTGCCTTAATTCTATGTGGCATTGATTCAACAAGGTGCTGAAAGCATTCTTTAGAAATGTTGGCCCATATTGATAGGATAGCATCTTGCAGTTGATGGAGATTTGTGGGAGGCACGAAGCTCCCGTTCCACCACATCCCAAAGATGCTCTATTGGGTTGAGATCTGGTGACTGTGAGGGCCATTTTAGAACAGTCATGTTCAAGAAACCAATTTGAAATGATTCGAGCTTTGTGACATGGTGCATTATCCTGCTGGAATTAGCCATCAGAGGATGGGTACATGGTGGTCATAAAGGGATGGACATGATCAGAAACAATGCTCAGGTAGGCCGTGGCATTTAAACGATGCCCAATTGGCACTAAGGGGCCTAAAGTGTGCCAAGAAAACATTCCCCAAACATTCCCCATTACACCACCACCATAATTGCATTATAGAGAAATTGAACAGGTGTTCCTAATAATCCTTTAGGTGTATGTAAGTCCGTCTGCTTGTCTTGTTTCCTTACATTTGATCTCATAAGAGCAAATGTAACTCTTTCATTATTGCTTCATGTCTTGAAAATACAGGAGGCTCCGCAATTGAAAGTCATAACCTATACTTAACAATTCACAGTCATATATTACTCCTGAGACTTTTGCTTGTGGGTACACACTCACACAAGTATGTAAACACAATTTTTTTGCTAACGTACGCACACATACAAACACATACACACTACTACACCCTGTATACTCCCTACCACCAGACATACAGACAGTCAAACATACACCGGGCCTTCAAACACACAGGCTTTGAAACGAGAGCCTTCTCTGGCTATTGAACTCTGATTGGTTGGTTTAAACAAGCACCATCTGTTAAGAAACAGAGAGAGTGTTCACCAGAAATTCTTTTGAAATGTGGGAGTCTGTAGTCAGGCCTGCAGAGAAATCGTAGGTTTGTTTACTCAAATAAGTGCAGAAGAAACGCAAAGACAAAAATATTTCTATGGAGAAATTCAGCGCTGGCTTTTGCTCACTGTAAGTCACGTTCATGTTCTTCAATCGCCGAAGTTAGGAAATGTCTGTTTAGGTTTGTGTCAGTCCTTCTTTTAAACATTGGAGCGTAACACTTACCTTGCTGTTTATTTTCGACAGGGAATTATTTTGAGTGACACACATATGTGGATTCAAAAATGTGGATTTTATAATTTCTTCGGTTGGGCTTGCAATTGGACTCCTTTAATGGTTAACTCATGTTTTAAACTTTGATATATCTTGTGGCACATCCCTTACATGTTTTTTCTTGTTTGCTGTTTTTCAGGCGTGTTGTATCTGCAGTATGGAGACGACTCAAAGCAGATCCGAATGCCTAATGAGATAACAAGCGCAGATACGATCAAAGCTCTGTTCGTAAGTGCCTTCCCCCATCAGCTCAACATGAAGATGCTGGAGTCGCCCAGCACCGCGATCTACGTCAAAGACGAGAACAGGAACGTCTATTACGAGCTCACAGATGTCAGGTGAGGTTTTTGAGTTTTGAGGTCCATCCACAACATTCAGATTGCTGTAATGATAACCTTACGTAACGTTACTATACACAAGCCTATACTAATAGTTATACACATCCTTGTAATAATAGTTTCTCTATATCCATTTGGAAATATTGTTAACATTTTATCTCTATACTGGCCGGTAGCCTCCTTAGCTCTGCATGGTCTCCTTCCTCTAGATTCATGACATCATACAACATAACTCAGGAAGTGACCTGCTCTAAGGTCAAACCACATTTCTGTTTCCTTCTCTGTTCCTTTTCCTTGAGAACCGCTTCAAAAGTAAAATCTCACGTTTATTTGGAACAACCCCTGTTTTTTTATTTCCATTAAATGTGGTTATAGACTCAAAGGCTGTGTATATAATGTGAATATAAAAATAGTTTGGGTTTTAATAGAAATACAGTCTCTGACTCTTAAGAGAGTGCCACAGGAGTTGAAGAGGCCTTGTTCAAACATTTGTTGCTTTCTCTGTGTTTAAACCCATAAAGCAGCACAACTAATATTAACATTCCTTTAAAGTCACACTTCAAACAAACACTCCCACATCAGACTGTCTCCTTCTCTCGGTTCTTTCAGTTCTCCCTCCACCCTTATCCTCTCTGCCAACTCTTCTGTGTTCACTTGTGTCCTTTGGTTTCGTCCTGTATCTTTAGCTCTCTTCAGAAAGAATTGTAAACCAGTGAGTCATTTGAAGGAGTTGTTCCCCGAAAATCTAAATGGTGTAGCTTTACTTTTTAGTCATCCTCATGTCATTTGAAACGGTATGACTTTCTTAATCTGCGAAACACAAAAGGTTATTTATAGCACAATGTCTATACAATGAAAGTGAGAATCATCTCACGCAAGGCTATTCACTTAATTGCAGCATTTTTGTCTGGCTTTCTGGTACAAATAACAAAACATTGTCAATCAAGTTTATTTTCTTGAAAACTAAAGTGATCTAATATATTTAGTCTTGTTTTATAAAAGAAAATATATGAATTAAGTTTATGTTTATAATAAACAAGCAAATAAAAAATTTAGTTAAAACCTTTTTAAAGGTACCACATAATATACATAACTGTGTAACTATGTGTTCAGAGGTGTATAAAGACTTTACATAATGAAGCGTTATGTTTTATTACCTTAGAACAGTGGTTCTCAAACTTTTCAGATCAAGTACCCCCTTTAATAAAATGTGTTGTTACAAGTACCACCTAATGACCGCCATATAAAATTAGATGAATAAACATTAAAATTAATAGTAGAGCTATGAATCGTTATCTTTACACCTCGTCCTCCAATTCTAATCTCTTATTAATAATACAAACACATTTTTATTTACCAGCTGTTTTCAAACTTAAAGTTTTTTCCACGTTCCAAATTAGTCAGCAGTAATGTTATCGAGTAATTATAGTGTAAAGTGTCGAGCAGTAATATTGTCGAGTAAACATGGCTCTGAAAATGACTTTTATGGGGGATTTATTAACTTTGTCAGGACTTGCAGAAAGACTGCAAAGCTATATTAAAGGCAGACAATTCGGAAAGAATATGTACCACTGAAGATAAATAAATATAGGTTTCCTTTAACGTCAAGAGAACAGCTGTATATAACAAATAGACACTTACACTTTACTGCTGCAGCTTGTCAATGCGGTGTGTCAAAACTAAATCACAAAGCGTGAGTCCTTGATTTAACCTCGAGGTGTTGCAGACGCGTGCTGAATTAGCGCTTCACAGCAATAAAAACAACTTTAAACAGCGGTTCAAGTTCAGAAATACATTAGAAGCTTAATCTGCACATCGGAGGTGAGACATAGAGACGCACACACAAGCGTGTATGACCTGCCGGTCACGCCTGAGTTACATCAACCAATGATAAACAAATGATAATTAATACAACTGTATAAAATTGGAACATAGCTATATGAGATGTATTCCGTATTTATCTTGACATTGTATTAAAACACAAAATGAATATTGAGTTTTCGTGTCACGTACCAACAGGGGTCTCTTCAATTACCACTAGTGGTACAAGTACCACAGTTTGAGAACCAATGCCTAAGAACAAGCTATTTCTATCTATATACACCGCTGGTCCCCTTACATGTTTTTTACCATGTTGTTTCTACAGTAGCCCTAAACGTTTCGTAAATACGTTATCTCCTTCAGAGAAGAAGCAAAACGTGACAACATATTTGTCTTGTGTAAGCCACCGTAGTGCTTCAAAAGGGAGAGTGGTGTAGTGCGCCGTTGGTCGCAATTCGCAACCTCACTGCTAGATGGCGCTAAACTCCTCGTACAGAACCTTTAAAGAATACCTATTACTATTTCTCTTTGTTAGTCGCTTTGGATAAAATCATCTGCTAAATGGCTTAATGTAAATGTATTACAATGTCTTTAATATTACATTTCATGCAGTGTGTAATGTTGCTGCGTGTGAATGTAAGCAGTCTGCAAAGTTGTCAAGCCGAAAGTGAACGAATAACAAAGTTATTGGCTTGGAAAAAGGGAGTGGACTCTGAATCACATCAACGTCTGTCGTTGTAATTTCAGTTCCGGGTCAGATTTGCGCCACTCCGTGTATTGCCCCCCTACGTTCCATTTGCGACACTTTACTCGGTTGACCAATCACTGCAGACTAGACCATCTCACCAATCAGATAAGAGTGGGCTAACCAAAAAGGAGTTAATTAGACAGATGAATCGTTAAACAAATCATTTGAGAGTCAGTCAAGAGGTAAGGTCACAATAACTACAAAATATAAGAAAATTAAAGTGACTTTATTTACAGTGTTTATGTACTTTTAGATACTCCATGAACCAAAGCAGGACCTTAAAAGTCAGAAAAAATTACTCTATCTAATTTAAGTTTTTTTCATACCCCATTGGCAGATTTTTTTGCTTGTTTTAAGCAATTTGCTTATGTACTAAATATCTAAGGTAACTTTCCTTGTCAAGGAAATGTCTCATGATGCAAGAATTTGTAGATATTTGTTCTTGAAAACAAGACAATCATGCTTAGTATGAATTTTTTTGCAATGGATTTTGACAAATCCACTTTAATTGTATGAAAAAGAACAGTATGAACATTTCTTCAGAACCTTGGTTTTTGTGTTTCGTATGTCCCGAATGAGAAAGACACCAGGAAAGACAAGAAAGCCCTACAGGTCTGTTGACATTTTTGTCTGCACTGTCCCTTTAAATACTTTTGTTTAAGCATTCTCATTAGCTGAGTGATGATGACTAGAGAATTGTAACACATACACACATTGTCCTGTAAACGGAAGCAATCTCTCTCTCTCTCTTTTGATAACCATTGATACAGGTTGTACTTTGACACAGCTTCTTTTATAAGGGCTGTTAATATGAATTACAGCCGCATGACCAATCATATCAGACTTGGTAAGAGAAACACACGTCACCTTACATTATTGTCATTCACACACACACAGATTATCAGATGTCCAGGTAGACAGACAAACTTGGAAACCTACTGAGCAGTTAATGTTTTAGCTTAATGTTGAACCATTCTTGGATTAATGGATGTCTCAGCCATGATGGATTTCTCGACTCCAATCGCTCGCTCCGACTCGCCCGTGTCTCTTAGCGGATCGCTTTATTCCCACGATTCCTTTTCCTTCTCGCGATGTCACTCTCCTCTCTCCCGTGTTGACGTCCCTTCGCCCATGTTGCACCCCATGGTGGCGGAGTTGCGGGGCCAGACTTTGGCCCGCCGCGCACGGCCCCGTTCGGACGGTGACATCTGGTCCGTGTATCTAAATGATATGGATCTTTTTCCTAACAGGAGCATCATGGATCACTCCTGTCTGAAGGTGTATCACAAAGACCCAGCCCACGCCTTCAATCACGGACCCCGGCCGAGCAATGGGGACGCGAGGGTAAGTGCCAACCTGTCTTGGCAATTTTTTCTTAAACTATTAAGAACCAAATGAAGGTTACTTGTGTAATTTGTGTCAAATGTTCAATACTTGGGTCATGATTTTAAAATTGGTTGTGGATGAAGATGACAGATTTTACATTTTCGGACAAACTGTTCCTGTATTACAAGTCAACTTTCATGCAACAAGTCAGAACAGATTCATATTTCTCAAGCAAAGCATTGCTAAAAAAGTAATGCCCCGTGAAATTTGGAGATTACGGTCATATCCACACGTTGCCAGATATTCTTGTTTTTGCCTGTTCAAAAGCATGAGTGGATATTTCAAATAACAGGTCCTGTCCCAGAACCCCCTCTTCTCTTTTGGCTTTCTCCAGGGGTCCTTTTCACACTCGGACTCACCCCAGTCGCCCCCGCTCAATCCTTTCATGTCCATCTTTGTCCCCCAGGCCTAATTTCAGGGGGATTGGATCAGAAGCAACTGAAAAGAAAGCAAAGACTACTTTTCCCTTCCTTCCCCTTCCATAATCCCCTCTAATCTCACGCCATGCCGGCCGTGTTTGTTTGGCAGGGATGTACGGGAAATGAGATCACAAGGCTTTCGTCTTCTCTGTGTGTTTCCACAAATTTAACTAGGTAGCCCCAGACTTTTGTTCCTGGTAATCCTCGGCCTGGCTTTGACCAGGACGCCCGGCTAATAAGCATTTAATTACACATTGCCGTGAGACCCCTAAGGCAAGTTTTAAAAGTTCAAGGAAAGTGAAAGACTCTTGTGTCGTTCGGTTTTCATTTGGTATGTTTGTCTTTGCGGCAGTGAAGAAGTGTGCGTGCAAAGTTAGATATTAAACTGCCTTTGTCTTTATCACGTGCCCACAGGGATTAAAGTACATTGTGTGATGTCTTTTAGTCAGGCAAATTCATAGAATGACAGAGAGGGACTAGAAAGGGACAACAAGTTGTTTAGACACTTGTGTTTGTGTTTTTGTAAAAGTGGAAGTTTGAGCTAAAGTCAATATATATTGGAAATGTTTTTCTCTCTTTTTATTTTCTATGTAATTAAAAGTTGTGTTAAGTAAACTTTTTTAAAGTCACAAATACAAAATAGACAAAATATAGATCAGTTCATAGATTGCGCGATAAAATATAATATGTGAATGTCATGTGATCATGCTTTCTGGGCATTATTAAAAGCTTTATTCCACTCTTAAAGTTATTGCGTAACGTTTATCAGAAGTTCAGGTTTCTTACAAGCTCTCACATGCTTTACCATGTGACCAACACGGATCATGCCCAGCCCATGTTGTGTCAGTGAAAACATGGCCATGTGTTCTGTAGGGGGTGAGCCGATCATCAAATAATCTCCTTTAGTTTGCTTAGAGAAATAAAATAGACACTGTTATATAAGGAAAGTTACGCACTAATTATTGTTTTTAAGATTAAGTGATCCTGCAAATGTCCTAACAAAAAAGTATTTGACATTAACATTGGCATTTACTGTATTTAGTGTGAAGTGGAATGACATTTTATGTTTGCACTCCACCCAAAAATCTTAATTTCCTCACCCTCAAGTTGTTCCAAATATGTGTACATTTCTTTGCTCCGATAAACACGGATAAATATTTAGAAGAATGCTTTGACCAGACAGTTTATGGCCACCATTGACAAGTAGGAAAAATAGCTTTGTTCCGTTGAACACATAAGAAGATATTTTGAAGAATGTGGGGTTACCAAACAGCTCTGGGCCACTTTTGACTAACATTGTCATTTTTACTTTTATGGTTACAAGCATTCTTCCAAAAATATTTCTCCGTGTTGATCAGAAAAAAAGACATTTATGCAGATTTGGAACAACTTGAGTGAGGGTGAGTAAATGAAGACAGAATCTTTATTTTTGGGTGAGCTATCCCTTTAAGGGTACCACCCCAGTGATGGCTACCGTACCTTAAAAGGTACAGTTTTGTATGTTTTTAATGTCAAGTTGTCAAAGCAGACAAACCTACCACCTTCCTCGAAATAGGAAGCATTTAATATCAACACACATCAATTGAAGTCCATGAACATCGGGAATACATTAAACACGAGCATGAATGTATACAGTATGCCAATGAAAACGTTTAGACACTCAGATGTAATTGTTTGTTGATGTGTAACATAATAACCACACTTTTGTTTGTCAGGCGTAAAGAACTAAATGACATGTAGTGTAAATATTACAATATACCCAATGGAGATCTTCGTCTGCAAATCCCACCGTATAATTGTGTTTGTTTCAGTAATTCAAATATGGCCGTTGAGCTGACACATATGATCGAGACCATGCCGACACACACACGCTCTGACCACAGTTGTTGTATTTGTAAGTGTTCGGTGACAAGAGATCCATTATGCTTTCATCTAAAGCTCTATACTGGTGCAGACTACACACACACTTCACCCATGCATGAGTAAACACAGACACAGAAACACATGATCTGCCCTCCTCAGTTAAAGCAGGCATGCAGATATTCAGACAGAATTAACAGCCTAATCAAATAAACCCTGCACCTGTTAAAACACACCATTACTGTGTGCATGTGTCAAACCATGTGTCACACAGGCAGACACGATAGAAAGAAAAAACTTGGGAAGAGTATGTTTCTGTTTTCGTGTGTTTTTTCTAAAAGTCCAGCAGATGTTTTTACTTTGTGTGATTTCATAGGATTGTAGCAACAGTAGTGTACAGATCTAGATACAGTGCGTCCATGCATACACACACGCATGTCTGTCCTCAGTCTCGTGCACCCATATGTGTGCCGGTCTGTTAAAACTGCAGGATCTTTGTGCAGCGTACCTGACCACACTTTAATTTGAAACAGACCTGTAAAAACAGCAAGGCCGTCTGAATTTTCCTTTCAATGAAGTAACAGACACAGTCTAATGATGGCAGACCAGTAACAGTAACTAATAGACGGTTTCATCTGCCGCATGCACCTGGGCTGAAGTTAACTTCCGGTCTGTGTAACAATTTATTTGTATTCAATTTATATTATTATTTTATTGTTTGTTAGTTGTATTAAATCAAATAGTTTTTGTTTTTTTGCAGAGGTCAAAAAATGTTTCCTTAGCGGAATCTGCATTTACACGGATCCAGGAAAACGAATGAAATCAGTCACCCAAAACACTGTTGTCATGTAAAAGAATAGTAATAGAGAACAAATGTTTTCCTTTTTTGGTTGAATATTGTCTTGTGTAAACGGACACCCTGTATACACCAGACGAGGCGCAACGTGACAAAAGACAATAATTCGCATTAGAAATATTATTATTTAAAATTTTGTCCACACTGGATATGACGCGACAATCCCACGACCGGTGTAGACAGCCAATCAGATTGGAGCTTTTATTTTTTTCTGCACAATATGCGCTGTACAGTCACAGAACAGATGTCGTGAGTCTCTGGGTGTGACTTCTAAACCTTACACACATTTTAACCATGGTTTAACTATAATAAACATGTTTTTGTAGTTACATAATATTAACCATAAATTAAACATGGAAATTGTCCGTAGGGTGTGAGTGTGTGAGTGAATGAGTGAGTGTGTGTGCCCTGCGATAGGTTGGCACTCCATCCAAGGTGTATCCTGCCTTGATGCCCGATGACTCCTGAGATAGGCGCAGGCTCCCCGTGACCCGAGGTAGTTCGGATAAGCGGTAGAAAATGGAATGGAATTAAACATGGTTTTAACCATATTGTATGGCTATACAAACTGAAACAAGACTGTTGAAAAAACGTTGTCAAAACACTTTACAGTAATTGGCAAGCACAAAAAGATGGCACCAAGGTTTCAGTCTTTATTTAAACTATAAGGTGCAGGAGAAAATTGTCATTTGTTAGTGTTTTGCAAACTTTGACTGTCTTGTTCATAATGTCTTCAAAGCATTTTTCTCTGAGATATAGAAGGACGGCACAAAAACTGGGTATTAGAATTTGCCCCAGAATTTTAAACATCTTCAGTGTCTCTTGGTCCGAATTCAAACCAAATGTTCTCATTCCGTCATCTTCTGATCTCTTTATTTATTTATCAGAGGTTTAATGTTACATGTCAGCCCTCCTCCAACAGATTCTGCCTTTTAAGGCCATGCAAAGAAAAACAAGGAGATGAGAAATCTGAGTTGTTGAGACAGGCAAGAGCTTTCATGTTGTTGCTCAGGTAACATCTGGAGATGATCGTCATGGCTCCCCGCCGCATCAAACTACAGCTAACACTGTCTCTCTCTCTCTCTCTCTCTCTCTCTCTCGATCGTTTTTTAAACACGTTTTAGCCTCTGACCTCTTTAATGGTAAAGAGGGAACAATAGACAAAGTGTCTATGCACGTTCTTACCTATAGGTTACAGAAATATGATTTAATTTTGACTTGGGATCAAATGGCATAATCAGATTTTTTGAGTGACAATATACCTACAGTGATAAACTGAATAATAATGTAGCCATCACAATCATCACTATGGTGATCTAATGTGACGTAACAGCATGCTGCTGTCCTGGGGCAGATAAACTCTTGGAACGCTCACCTGTTCTGGGTGTAACCTGGGCTCTGAATCACCCCAGCACAATGCTCTTATTGTTTCAAAGAAAGAAAGGGAGGGCAGAATGGACCAAGCATTATTTTGTATTCAGTGGATTATCTGATAAAGCTCTTCGGTTGGAAAGGTTGCTCGGTTTTCGAATGAGACACTTTGGAAAACCTTTGTAGGCAGCTGGTGTCTAAGATAGCATCTTAACTGATATTAAACCTCCTGAGGACTGATGTGAAGCTTTTTTCATTCAGCAGTCATTTTAATTGTCAAATATATGTCAACAAAAGAGACAAAAAGAGCAGATTTAGTTTCGCGCTGCACAAGTTTTTATGTGAATTCCCCTCATCTGTCTTGTCACATGGTTCTTCCTGTTGCTCCTCATTGCTGGGTTTAGAGTCGGATGCAGTTTCATCTGTCTTTCCTCAGGCGTGTTCTGCATTCTAGCGTATGATGATCGGAAATCCTTTCACTTTCATGTGGACTTATTCAGATGTTTAGCTTGTTTTGCTTTAAGGTCTAGATTTGTCTTTGGATGTCAAGTAGCGACCCAGAATACCAAAATGGTGTATTATACTTTGACATTTATTCACCCTGAACTGCTCAAGAAGGTATCTATGTATTTACATTGCAGTTTCTGGAGTGCACAAAAGAAGATATTTTGAAGAATGTTGGTAACCAAACAACTGCAGAACCCTTTGACTTGCATTGGTTTTGTGTCCATACAAAAGAAGCGAATGGGTACTGCCGTTGTTCGGTTACCGACATCTTTCAGAATACCTTCTTTTCTGTTCTGTAGAAGAAAGAAAGTTGTACAGGTATAAAATGAGGTAAATGATGACAGAATTTTATTTTTTGGGTGATCTACCCCTTTAATGTCAACAATAACAATATATTTTCATAATTTTTTTCTCTTAAAATACTGTTTTTGTTTTAATTATTTATTTTTATTTTGCTTGAAGTATACACAATCGTGTTAAATTGTATTATTCATGTTCAGCTTTGTTTTCACAACAGACCTGCGACAAATTAGAACTATTGGGAAAAATAGGTTTTCATTTAAATCCAATGAGTTTCTTAAAAAATTTATGAGCATTTTTACAATTTTTTTATTGCACTTGTTATTCAAAATTACCAAAGTCATCCTCATGATAAATTAAAATAACTTCTTTTAAGTTTACCTTATACATTTTTTCCTTTTTGTGTAATCCTTATAGTCACGCATATAATATATTTATTTCTCTCAAATCTGAATAAAACAGCACTTTTGTATTTGGGTCATAAACCTCTTTTTGGCTTTAGAAGATGGTAAACCAATTGTACAACTTTATGACACTAATGCAAGCAGACGACTGTTTAAGGCAACACAACAGCAGCCTCTCGCCTTTTAATTGCAGCGTTGTGAAACATACTTGAACCATAGCCACCTATGTCTCAGTGTGCACACCTACCCACGCACACGCACACACACACTTGTGCAGTTTCTTTTCTCCGAAATATGAGTCTCCATATGAAGTGTGTTAATGTGATTCGTCTGCTGTCTGAGATCTGCTTGGGTGGTCAGGTCAGATCAGGATTCCTATGCGTGCCGCCTGTTTAAAAAACAGCACAGATTACAGGTGCTCTGAATTTAGCCCCTGCTCAATGACATATTATTTGATCTAAACACATGCTTTTTTAAACCACTGAATACCGTGGCATCTCTGACTTTGTGTTTGTTTATTTGCTTTCTTTTAAAGCCTTCGTTTCACATTTCATAGGAATTTATCTATTTCTCAGAAGTTTTCTAGACTAAACAGTAGGTTCAAGAATGCATGGAACCTAATTTTGGTGTAATATGTGTTTGTTTATAATATCCTTAGTGATTTTGAATTGTATTGTGTGGGTTTTAGTGTGGTTTTGATGTTTTTATAACTTTTATAAGATATTTTGCCTTTTTCGTTTGCAGTAGATAAATATTTGATCTAGCCTTAGAGGATCTGCTGGTCTTTTCTGGTTTTAAGCGTTTTAAGAAGCTGGTCAAGCTGGTATTCAGTTGGTTTTGCTGGTCAACAAGGTTATTCAAAAAAAGCATATTTTGACCTGAATATTGATATTGATTTGCCTCAGTGAAAACTAAAATAATTTGAGGCCATTGCAGATTGAGTCCGAAATTTCTGCACATTACAAAATAAATACAAACTCACGTTGGGTCAATCACATTAACACACTGTCTCTGATATTTTCTGGGTTAGACTTTCAGCTTTTTTCGCATCTGTAGCAAGCATATTGAGAGGCGTTTTGACAATTCAGAGACACCGTAATACGAGCCCCAAATACGAAAAAACGCGTACAAAATTTTTGACTGTTTGTGCAAAAATCTTTGAAGTTATAATATGAATAAACTAAAAATACATAACTTACATGACAAAAAAATATTTTAAACTTGAATAAATATAAGATGACAAAAGCACATGACAAAATTGCTAAAAATGTGATTTTTTTATTTGATATTTTTAGAGAAATTTAAAAAGGTAATTAATTGAATGAAAATGTTTGTCATTGTCAAGGTTCACCGGGAGATGATGTATGCTGGACGGGACGGTCACCCTCTCCGGCAGCCTCCAATGGGCCCCCCGCCACCCCACATGCAGGGCTCCATGTCTCCTACCACGCCTCACAATATGCCTCCTTCCCCCTCTCGTATTCCCTTTGGTCCACGCTCAGGAGGTAGTCCCGTCATTGGTCCTGGAGGTGGTGCCCAGATGCCACGCGTCGGAAACACACTTCCCGCCCCGGCCCGCTCGGCATCCCCCTGCCCCAGCGCCATTCTCGAACGACGCGACGTCAAACCTGACGAGGACGTGGCTGCAAAGACCATGTCGCTTCCCGCTCGAGTCGAAGGTTATTACGCGGATCCCTACATGTTACACCACCATGGCCCGCCCCCTGACACGATAGACCACGCCTACCATCGCGCCACAATGCGATCGTACAGTAACCCTGGCGTTCCCATGGAACCCGGCGACCATCATGCACTGTTCCGTCAAAAAAGCAGGAAGCACACAGAAAGCCAGCTGCCAATGCTTGGGTCCAAAACCCCACCCGGTTCCCCACACAGGATGGGCGAGATAAGAATGGTGGACATTCACACTGGCCAACCCCAGGGCTCTGTGACTCTAGAGAGGTCCTCACCTGTCAGACAATCGTTTAGGAAAGAGGCACCTGTTGCTGTGGAGACCATGATCAAGGCAAGAGGTGGCATGGGCTCCCCGGCAACTCCAGATCTTCAGGGTCACAATCCTATGGCCACGCCAGCAGATCCTCAGACACGGTAAGTCATTGAATCATTAAGATAAAGCAAAAATACGAAGGCATGACACTAACTTTACATTTAAAACACATACAGTAGCATCTGAGTTGTCCATTCATGTTCATTCTAACTGCATCAATAATGTTTATAGTAACTATTCATTGCATTGTGTTGTTCCCTAACTGCATCTAAAAAATACATTCACCCCGCTGGTAATAACATCTAAATATTTAAAGCTTTGATGCTGTATACCAACTTCTGTTTAGTTCATATAATGATGTAGGGTTGAGAAAGTGCTTGTGCTTGGTGTCATGTTTATCTGCAACTTATTTATTTATAAGTAAATCAATTATTTATATAAAACGTAATAAAGTTTCACGGAGGTACAATTGAAAGGACATAAAAGGAAATAAAACAATCGACATGTGAGTCTACATTACAATAAACAAATATTTAATAGTTCTTATAGTTAAATGCACAACCAAGAATGGAGAAAAGACAATAAAAATGAGTAAAATGATGGCTGAGGAAAGTTAGTGTGCTTGGTAAGTTTTCACAGCTGCGGAAAAAATTAAGAGACCATTCAAAATTTTCTTTAAGGCGGCATATCTAGATGTATTGTGGCCATTCCAGTCCAGTATCCATTTAGGTTCAACAATATCAAAGCTCAGAAATGACATAAAGACATCGAACACTAATGTGAAAGACTGACAGCATGATAATACATTTACCTTTATGCATTTGGCATACCCTTTTATCCAAAGCGACTTACATTGCTTTATACTATACATTTGTATCTGACTTTGTGCGAACCCGTGACCATGGCATTGCTAGGCCAAGCTCTAACCACTGAGCAACAGGAATGAAGACACATGAACATTGTGAATCTATAATGAAACTTTACATGATTGCATGTAGAAATATTACTGTTGTATTGCTTAAAAGAGAATATAAACTTGTTATCTTGCATTTTTTGAGATCTTAAAAAATACAGAGCATAAATTCAGTTATTATGACCTGTTCATCCAATTTAAATTTTCTGCAAATAAATGCTAACAGATACAATATATATTTTTTTAAATGTGGGATGTTGTTAGTAGTTCAAAGTCTTGAACAAAAATAATAATTTTACCTCACACACACCTATAAATAGTCGATCTTAAGATCAGAAAAACTTAATTTTGCTTACTCTTAATGGTTTTCCGCAGCTGTGAGTTGTCTTATAGAGTTGGACAGCTAACAGTTTGAGGCTGATTCTTCTTTTTTATCCAATCAGCATGATAGAGTTGGATAGACTAAGCGGTCTAGTTGGAGTATAGTTTTATATATTAATCATATATTGCGTACACCCCTAAATAAAGTGCTACAAACGGTTTTTCACAGCAGTGCCATAGAAACATCTTTAGTTCCCCAAAGAACAATTCACTCAGAAGACCCATTTTTGTCTTTTTATAAGCTGAAGAGACTTTTTCACATCACAGGATGTTTTGTGAAGCATAAAGGTTCTTCAAATGTCAAAGGTTCTTGAGACAAAAATGGTTATTCCGCGTTATCATGAAGCACCTTTATTTTTAAGAATGTATATGACATGAATGGGAGGATTTTTAACCCAGTTCTGTAAGACACTGTCAGTGAATACAATTATTTACACAACTCTGAAGAGTGTTCAAGTTACATAACTCTTTGAACCGCCATTCAACAATTTTCCCCATCGTATTGTTTTATGGTATCACTCCATCTTGCCCCTTTTTTTGTATGTGACCTATGAATCCGTTTTATTGTGCAGGGCTGTGTACCGTCAGGTTTTGTTTTGCTAGCAGAGAACATTCAACACAAAGGGGCGACAGGCTAAGATGTTGACCCTGACAACAACAGCTTGTAAAGTAAAGATGATAGTAAATAAAGATCGGTTTGAGGAGCACACTAGCCCATTTTTCCGCAGCTGCTGTCAATTCTATGTAATTCTACACAACACCCTCTCTCCCACGCACACCCCACATCAGTAGTAAGCCTGCGCTATGCTCTGTATCTCTCTGCAGAGAGAGAATGAAGGCCATGGAGGATCAAATAGCCAGTCTGACTGGTCTTGTACAGCACGCTCTCTTAAAGAGCCACAGCTCTAGCGGCAGCAAGGAACACTCCAGGTAAGCAAAGCAAGCTGGGTAATGTGGTTCTCAGGCCACGTTATGACAGCGCCGTGATTCCAAAATCGAATGAGAACGCAATGAAATTAAAAGGGATGATGTTGGTGCTTCTATTCAGACACTGAGTGTTTGACTACTAACAGTTTAACTAACTGATCAGCATGAACTAAATTGACTACTCACTTAATCTATGGATTGTGTGTGTTTGCTTTGGTTGTATGAAGTGCGACTCCTGTCACTGTAACATTAACAGCTGGTGTTTGTGTTAAATCTGATGTGTGTGTGTGTGTGTTCAGTCATGTGATCTCTGTGCCGTTTTTCCAGTGAGAAACATTCAAAGTCCGGATCACCTGTTCACAGCACATCCAGCGCAGGTAAACTCTTTCTTTCTTCTTTCTGTGTGTTGTTGTATTGTAATGCTGTGAAGTGTGACAATGAGTGCATCAGAACAAACTGATCTCTCTCACATATCTGACACTCAGAAATGCCGCCTGACACATATTTTCCCAGTGATTCCACAACATCACATTAGCCACAAAGAAGCTAACATGTCACATTATTATGTACTTACATCAATGCATACGTCTTTCTTAAATCAATCTTAGCCAACAGACAATTTTCAGAGCACAGCCTCAATTCGTCAGACAGAATGTGAATTAGTGTTTGTTTTTGTGGTTCATGTTTGTTTTTTTTCCTCACTCTTTTAGGAGGTTCTCCAGTATTACCACCAAAAATTGCCACAGCACCACCTGATCGTAGCCCCGCCCCTACACCACTCGTAGGCCCCGCCCCTTTGCATGTAAACCTTCAGGTGTTCAGGAAGAACGTCTCCGAGCTCCGCTTACAGCTGCAACATATGAGACAACTACAGGTAATAAACCCGCCAGTCAGTGAAACACAATCATTCGTGTTCTCTAAAATAAACATACTACTGCAGTTATAGCATGTTATTCGGCCAGTATAAATTTGGTGTTTAAATAAATATAAATTTCGGCTCTCAACAAGTGCCATTATGATCACTCTTTATCACGTTCAAAGCAACATGAAACAACATTCACACATTTAGCTTGTGTATGTGACGTTCATGGGTGAAACATGATATATATGAACTTTGACTCCCAGACACGGCCCTGTGTCACGGGTTAAAATGACAATTTTCTCAAGATTTACAAATAGTGGAAACATTTAAGATATCGTAAGTACTCAAATAAACAAAATATATACAGAAATATAAAACACTTGCATAGTGGTTTTTTATATATTTTACTACAAAAAAATACAAACTGCATCTTTTACATCAGAGAAAGAAAGATAATACTTTTTGATGAAAGATTGTATTAGGACAAAAAATTGTATTAAGTGTACATAAAGCGAGACTTCAGAACTTTTGCTCATGGGTTCCCCCATGTGGTTGATAAGCGCAATTGTCTGCGACCGCTGTTGTAAGTAATTTTGCTGTATAAGCTTCCCCATGGGCACTGAAGATATTTTGAATAATATTGTTCACAAGGAATGGGGGGCTGTGCTGATCTGTTACCAAAATGTTTGTGTTGTGTTCTGCATACTTTTTTCACTTAAAAATTATATTTTTGTGTCTCTGTATGATTTCAGCTTCAGAATCAAGAGTGTGTGCGTGCTCATATAAAGCACGCGGAGCAAGAAATCAGCATGAAGCTGGCGGAAGTGCTCAGACGACAGGATGATCCTATACAGAGACAGAGATCAGCGGTGGAGGAAGAGAGACACCGATACCTCACCATGCAGGAGAGAGTTCTCACACAGCTGGGGTACGACACACATACGCGAGAGAAAATATTAAAGTCTCTTCCTTCAGGCAATAAAATGCCTCTCATTCTCACTCATTCCTCACGAGACTCATTATAGGCCCTCGGTAAACTCATTGAGACCCTGTCCACCCTCCTGCGCGTAAACCGTAATTAAAACCCTGTTTAATTGAGCTGGTTAACAAGCGTGCTCTGCAGATGGCTGTAAACATACCAGAAACTGGGAATTATAGATCAGCAGGAGAATTCAGAACGTTCTGTTTTCATTGGTCACGCGCCAGTGTCCACTCAGCAGTGCGCTCTCTATGCCGAACAGTGAGACGTTCAGCCAACAAGGACACTTTTATTGGTGTGGCGGATAGTGATTATAGCAGAAAAAAAAATTATTCTGGTTCTACGTCTGTAAGGTGCTGCAGTTCACCAATTGTATTGTAAATCAAAACATTTTGTTTAGCAAAAAACCAGTGGAAACAAATAAAGGCATAAAAATGTAAAAATGACAAGCAGGAGACTTGAGACATCGTTTTGCATTTTACTGTTATTGCTTTTCAAATTATGGCCACAATGTCCAAACATTAACACTCAACAAATGGCAAATGGAAGGCAAATCTGAGCTTTTAAATGTTTCTGGAGTCACAACGTAACGCTTGTGTTGTTCGGAAACATCAATTCATATTTCATAATTTTTATTTTTTGTCATTGCTCATTATCAGCCTTTATGTTTGTCACTGAGTTTTGCAAATATCTAACCAACAAAAAGTATTAAAAAGTGTGTGGTAGCTTTGACACATTATGTAATCATTTTAAAGGTACAGTGTTTTTCCAATTCCTGAAAAACTGTGGATTTGGACATTCGAGGTTTCAGAAGGACAGAAACAATATGAATAGTTTAAATTACAATGTAGACAACATGTTATGACCAAGAAGGAATTATGATTAAGGTTGCATAACGTGAGTATAAGATTATAAACTGTACAATAAAAGTATTGTACTTTAATAAGTAATGCAATAGAAAGTTTAATTTGGTGTAGAAAAAGTACATTTACAGGCACCAGCAAATGTTTTTTACCCCTTGTTGTCACATGATCAGATCATAGGAACAATAGTTTTAATAGTTCTCAGTTCTCCCTCAGCATATGTCATTTCCCCCTCTTGTTTAACCAAATTTTAAAAAGACAAATAATTCAGACTGCAGTATCTGCACTGCCCTCTAGTGGCACATCAGTGGAAACACAATGTTCATATTCTGGCCTACTATTAATTCAACACTTAAGTCTTAATCCTTACAAAATGCATTATGCGTATTTCAGTGTTATTGCCATGTAATTTAATGCGTACCTCTGTGTGCAGGGATCTGGAGACATTCGTGGAGACTCTGAAGACCGATTCCAGCTCTGGCGTGTCTCAGAGATCTGTGACTCTGAAGGAGGTAGAGGTGGGAGCTGTGGGTCTGAGGAAGGTGGGAGAGAACCTGACTGGACTGAAAGGTACCACAACATACCAGTGCTGTTTCATTCATTCATGAAAATGGGAAATGCAGTGGGTTTATATTATTACATTTGTTTTAAAATCAAATTTAAAATGAGATAACTTATTTCTAACTATACACTTTGTTATTAGTGAGTGATAATCTGTTGTTTTTCTGTTCTTGATGTTCTACTGACTTCCTTGGTTACACAATAAAACCTGCCAGCGCACGACAGCCTCATAAAACTTTCAGAAACTGCGTATCCTCTGACGTTTTAATTATTATAAAAGCCCCTGTCGTATCACAGCATTAAGGAACCGACAAAACACATGGTCTAAGATAGTTTTTGACATTTGCTATGTGGCTTTTACCAGAAGTGGAAGTTTTAACAGTTTACACCTTGAGAGGAAAAAACTCCCACTCGTCTACAGTTATGAAACGGTAAAATTTTGGGCATTCCCCCACTGATAGACACTCAAAGAAGCTATTTAGATGCACTGCAACAATTGCAAAAGCGAATGTAAACCAGTTCCTGTAAGTTTCAAATGAAATTCCAACATCTCTTCACATTATTTAATCTTTATCCGTCTTTCCTTCAGGTGAGTTTCCGCCGCTACAGTCCCGGATGCGGGCGGTGCTCAGGGTTGAGGTGGAGGCTGTAAAGTTCCTCAAGGAAGAGCCGCACAAGCTCGACAGCATGCTGAAGAGGGTCAGAAGCCTCACCGACACAATCGCCAACCTTCGCAGGTACACACAGATAAAGAATAAAGAATATTTACATGAACCATCTGGGCAATTCCAGCATTATATAGAATTAATTTGTTACGATTATATTGAACCATCTGTTTATATTTTACTGAACCCTTGTTGATAGAGTCTAAACTTAAAAAATGTCAGTCTATGAAAAAATATATATTTAAAAAAAGGGAACTAAACATGCAATAAGGATCTGACAGAAAAAGAATACTGTTTTTGGGAGACGATAAACTTTCTATAAATAAAATGCACAATTCTGAAGCAATCATATCCAATGAATGGAGAAGGGATGCCCCTTTATAGAACATAAAATAGTTACTTTATATTCATTTTCATGTGTCCATTTATGAGGAATATGTAGCGTTATGGATGTGATAATCCTGAAAATGGCACTTAAAATAAAACAAATGCTTTTCAAATTTGAAAAGAGATCTCACTTGGGTTTTGAACAACCAAATGTTAAAATCTGTACTGTTACCATAGTAAAACCTGCTGGTAAAAAAGATTTTTTTGACTTTCTCCTTCCTCTGAGGAAAACAAAAGAAGATAACTTGAGAAATGTCTGGTTTTGTGTCCAAACACACGTATCTGAGCATCCAGGATTATGGAAATGAATATATTTTTATTCTTTTGTAATCATGTGTGCTGAGAGACTGTATAATTTAGGCAGCGAGAGAGATACAGAGCATCTTTCTAAGTCACTTTCTTTCTAAACTGTGTCAGGCCTGATCAGACTTAAGTCTTTTGTGACCTCAAAAATGAACCGCAGTAGCGCTTTATAAAATACTGTTTTCTGTGTCATTGAACTAAAACAAATCATCATTTCCAGGTGTGCCACAGAACCCACTGAACCCGTTTCTTCGACACCTTCCACTGCCTCTGAAAAATCTGAATCAGCCGTCGCTGTTCAATCCCTTGAACCTGCTTCAGTCACGCCCCAGACTCTCACTGTAAGGTCAGAGGTCATAACATCCAGCCCTGTGTTCATTCACAAAGCCCAAGTCTCTCCTGTAGCTTCACAAAAATCCCAGCGGTCAACAGCACCATCGCCCACTGCAGCCTCGAGAGAGAGACGAGAGTCTACTCCGTCACCCACCAAACAGCTGAAGAAACCCACACCCTCCCTCGAGCACACACAAATACCACATAACAGCAGTAATGGAGTCTCTACTAATGGCGTACATGGAAAGGGTCCTTCTCCAAACTTGTTCATTGAAGAGATTCAGGCAAACAACAGTAAGACCAAGAACAGGGCTGTGTCTATAGAGGTGAGCATAATGGGTAATATGGATTAAAGTAGACTTTATTGTTGTTGGGCATTAGGTTTAGATTGTGCAGTAATGGGCATTTAGAGTTTTGTTTGGCTTTTCTCGGCAGGCTGCAGAGAGAGAATGGGAAGAGAAGAGGCAGAACATGGGTCATTATGATGGACAGGAGTTTGAGAGGATGCTCCAGGAAGCAGAAGCAAATATGTTGAGAGGAATACCAAACCTAGAGGTGCCGGGTGAACTCGAGAGCCGCCCTCCTGCCCTGACAGTGCTTCCTGTCTCCCTGGAGGAGGTGATGGAGAAAAATGAGTCAGTGACGGCATCATTAGAACATGGTAATTTATATTATTATAATGCAAAATAAACTGTGTGGTTAGATAAAGTGATATGCAATAAAACACATTTATCCTTTAACTCAACTCAACTCAGCTTTCCTGTAGCTCAGTGGTAAGAGCATTGCGTTAACAACGCAAGGTTGTGGGTTCGATCCCAAGGGATTGCAAATACCTATGTAAAATGTATAGGATAAAGCAATGTAAATCGCTTTGGATAAAAGCGTCTGACAAATGCCTAAATGTAATGTAATGTAAATGTAATTTATATAGCGCTTTTTACAATTTTCATTGTTACAAAGCAGCTGTACATGAGACATATTGACTACAAGTAAAACATAAAAAAATTTGCACAGTGAGAAATTTCGTCAGTTTCAGGGTTATTATAGTTTACTAAAACTATTAAAACATTTCTGTTGATTAAAATCAAATCAAATATATGCCTAGATAT
Source organism: Triplophysa dalaica (assembly GCF_015846415.1). NCBI lineage: Eukaryota > Metazoa > Chordata > Actinopteri > Cypriniformes > Nemacheilidae > Triplophysa > Triplophysa dalaica. Next base: position 9,078,777 of record NC_079564.1, read on the forward strand.
TATGTGAAAACTTAAAGTGAACAAAATTAAAAATGTTGCCTAAATAGTTAAAAGCTCAAATAAATCAAACCCATACAGCAATTTTATGAATAATAATAAAAATATAAAGTAGTTCATTGACAAAAGCACATATCAAAATAGCCAAAAAATGTCACTAAAAATATATATATATATATATTAAATATAAAGTATTTCATACAACTTTATACAATGCTATTTTATTTTGTTATTATTGTTATTATTATTGTTATATAAACATAGAATATATTTAACAATGATATATATGATAAAATATAAAATAATTATATTTGTGTTCAAACACTCTTCACAGTGCGTCGCCCACGGTGAAATCTTCCTGCTGGTGTATATTACATTAACATGACAATTATGCATTTGGAAGATCTTTATCAAAGCGACTAGCATTGCATTATACTATACATTTGTTTCTAAGTATGTTCAGTCCCTGGGATCGAACCCATGACCTTGGCGTTTCTTGTTCTCTAACCACTGAACTACAGGAAATATTTGATATTAAACCTCAAATATCATCATCATGTCATCATACTTTTGAAATTTGACTCGGCTCCCGTGACATCATTGGATAGAGAAGTGTCCATCCAATCCATACTCACTAATCTCTGCGGAAGTAGTCGACCATCCGGGTATTTCTCGCCTACTGTTTTGTGCATTCTGAGGTTTCGGACGTACTATTCATGACTTTCAGGAGCAGCTGTGAGCCTGAACTGAAATGTGTGTTTGATTTTGCTTTCTAGATAACAATCCGCCCAAACTCAATTCTGAGAAACTTGTTAAGAGTGCTGCGGAGAAACCCTCCAAACCCTTGGAGAAATCTATTAAACCCGCCTTGGAGAGGCCTTCTAAACCCAGCCTTTCCATCAAGTCCAGTCTAGACAAACAGAAAAAGACTCAGGAAAAAGTTGTCAAACTTCAAAGCACAGAAAAGATCAACAAGTCCCCTCCTCCTCCTCCACCTCGAAGAACTTACCCCACCACCACCACTGGGATGACCACCACACGCTCAGGGGAGGTCATCTACACCAGCAGGAAAGAGTCACAGGTATGTTTGTGTGTATATCATTAATATATCTTTCTTGGCTATACATAAGATGTTAATGTTAAATCGTTTGTAGGAGAGTGAAGATGAGCCCACCAGTCCAGCAGCTCAGTCTCAACCAAAAACCCCTCCAGAGCCGAAACCTAAACCCAACACCCCTCCTCTCATCTCTGACTCAGCCATCACAGAAGAGGAGGACGAGGGAGATAAAATCATGGCAGAGTTGCAGGTGAGATATACACACACATGAAAACTAAACAGTCACAAACATACATTCTGCAACAAACGTTATGTTCCTAAACATACACATTAACACAGTTTCACTGAATCTGAAATGATAACCAAGGGTCTTGATCTAAAAATGTCTTGGGTGTGAAATTGATTTGGTGTGGTTGTTATGAAGCTTTGGTGTGTTTCATCTGGTGATCGGTTTCCGTCTCTGTGCTGTGCATTAACGTTTTTCTCAAAATGTAGATTTGTGGTCCAAAGGTTTGAGACCATTAGTGACTTTGTACAAAGTTACTGAAGTTTATGTAAATGTCAAAAGGTGTTCACATTTGATTACAAATAGATACAAATATTTGCTGACATAATATTTACTATGATATAATATTGTAAATATACAATTTATTTATTTTATTTTTCAAAATACTCAAATCCGTGTTCAGTTATATTCAATTCAAATTCCTAAAACGCTTATTTGTTGTTTAAAATACTACATAATTTGATTAATATTTTATTGTTTTTTATTTTTTAAATATTATTTATAGTTTATCCAAAAATATTTATAATAATTAAATATAATTATATAAGTAATAGTGATAAAAATTATACAAATAAACTTGATTTATTGACCAAGTAAAAAATGTAAGTTTATAATAATGCTATATAATTTGAGCTGATGGGAAATTGTTGAAGTAGGTTGTTTTTAACACACATAAAGTAACCTGCCATTTTAACACAGATGCGAGAAAAAAAGTAACGTACTGCATCTTTAAAATTAAGGAAATAAAAAAAATACTTGTGGACCCTACTTTGAATCCCCCTACTCTAGTGTACACTTGCTGTGTCCAGTTTTCAGTGTAGGTAAATCGAGAATATATGTTCCCATGCTCTTTTTAATGACGCCTATTCCTCAATGTGTTACACCCACTCCTCACAAATTCTTCTCTTCAGGTTTTCCAGAAGTGCTCTGTTAAGGAGGTAGGGCTCAAAGGTTTGGTAGAGCCACAGATCAGAGAGCTAAGACCCGGGGCCTTACAGGCCTTTAAAGATAAGAAGGTAAAGGATATAATGTCCTTTAGTAGGCCCTCCAACTGCCTGCCTGTTTCAGCTGCTTGTCCCTGATGGCTGTCCTTTACAATGCTTGTTTGGCTTTCTTATCCTCTGCTATCTTCCTCCGTAACACTCTTGTGATGGGAAAATGACTCCAAATATGTCCTCACTGTTCTTTCATTTAAATTCTGTTTCTTTACTTTTGTTTCTACTGAACTCGTGGGCCGTGCTGATTGTACAGTAGTGATGTAGTGTGAGCCAACAGGGGTTTCGATTTCAGATTTGGCTGTGTGTTATCTTATCGTTCAACCAATAAAGTTCGCTTTCAACATTCTGATGCAAAGAGTGTTGTGTGTGTTTTTTATTATATTATAACTAAGTTTTAGAGGTTACATCCAAGACCACTACTTCAGTGATTCACGTCAGTCTTTTTCTCAGCACAACACAGATTATTTTGTCTTGTTTTAAACATAAACCTTATTAAAATTGGTTAGATTTATGATAAAAAAATGCCAATGGGGTAGTAAATTTAGCTCCAAATAACGGTTTTAAAATAACTCTATTATCAGTTTTACTTCTGAACTAAACTAATCTTTTAGGGTTTTATAAATGCTTCGTAAAACAAGCTAAAATACATATTATTTTAATCTAGTCTTAACTTTTTTTTAGAAAGTTTACACCTCGGTACAATGAAAAAGTGACTTGGATTTACTGTAGTATGTTTCTCAAGGTTTTTGTGGATACCTTCAGCTAGCAGTCTGGAGTTCAGAGTTCACTCTTTGATCTTCTCACTTTGCTGCATGCTTCCTATAAACCTCCCGACTTTTTTAATAGTTTTTCAGTCTTGCTTTCTCTCTACCTTCATTGCATTACCTTTGTTGCCCTTTTACTGACAATTATTTCTTATAAATTGTCTAATTTATATTAAGTAATATATTAGTGATAAATTGTATTTTTAAATATTATTCAGCAGACTTTTTAAGTACATATTCAGAAATTAAATGTGGACATAGAGTAATGTTAACCCGCATTTGTTAGGTTTAGAATTGAAATTGTTCTTGTGCTGTTCTCATAAATTTTGGGCACAAGGGGCTGCATGTTCAGATTGAGGTCAAGCTCCAAATTATGTTTTGATTTAATTTATATGTCATTTTGCAAGGTCAGTCAGTAAAAGAAAGTAATCCAAATTATTGCATTCTCAAAATATGACTAAAACCACTATAGAAAAGTTTTTTTTTATTTCCAGCCATATCGTATCATCATTATAATGCAAAACTGACAATGTAACAAATCCATGAAAGTAAATGTTTTCTTATGTAGTGCAGTATACAGAACATGATCCAGTAAAGTATTTAAAAGAAGTAAATTACAAAATAAAAGGATAAGTACGCAGTGGTTGTGAAGTAGCTTGTAGACTGTGTTTGTTTCTTTGTGAAGTGATGTTGTTTCCCACAAACCACAGCATACAGATAAAGACGATAAGAAACCAGACACAGATGAGAATGGGAACAATAGACTCCGCCAGAGTCCCGGGGTGAGCAGCATTCTTATTATTGTTATTAGTAAGATAGTTAACATAATCCCTTAGTGAGTTTAAAATTAATGTATCATTTAATTAAGTTTACTAAATAGCTATTATATAACCTGTATATGAGTCTTTCTTCTGTGAAACACGAAAGAAGATCTTTTGAGAATATCTTTGAATATCTTTTTATATTGTCATATAATGGAAGTCAATGGGGGCCAAAGTTGTTTGGTTACCAGCGTTCTACAAAATATTGTGTTCTGCAGAAGAAAGTAAGGCGTGCATGTTTGACATGACATGAGGGTCAGTAAATTATGATTTTATATCAATTTTGGGGTAAACATTCCTTTCAAGACGATTTAGTGAGTAACGGGCAGTTCAGAAATAAACGAAAAGAGGCCCAGTAATACCCCAAACAGTTGTCGAATGTATGTATAAAACCAGATAGGTTTTTTAAATAGGAAAACATAACTTTCACTAATTGAAATATCATTCTTTTTTCTGTGACCTTTGACCTTTTAAGGTCATCTACTACGTCACAGCTCAGATCTCCAAGGGGACTCCATCAGCGTCGGAGGAATCAACAGAGCGTAGGGAAACATCACAGTCATCATCACAGGTGTCACATCCTTCCGACCGAAACATGACCAATTCTGACCATTCCCAAAACCAGCTGCATCAATCCCCAAATATACCTGATGGCTTTATATCTAGTGGCCCAGCCAGCTCTTCTAGTACTCTGTCCCAAAATCAGCCGACCTCAGTCAAGTCAAATACCTCCTCTCCAATGGAGGACGTTCCAGGTAGCCCAGCTCAGGGCAAGGTTCATGTGGTCAAGGCTGCTCAAGTACAGGTTAGCATAGAAGAAAGGGTAGAGTCTCCAACAGCGATCTGCTCACGGGTCTCCTTTGGAGACACTGAACCCATCCTTTCCAACGCCATCCCTGTTGTGCCAGATTCGACAAATCTCAAGCCTATTCTTGGTTCGTCTAAGATGAAGGAAAGGAGATTTGAGGAAATGGAGCACACTGATGAGGCCTCTCTTAGTCCTGATCTGTCAGGAGAAGAGCCTCCTCCTCCTCCACCTGATAACTTTGCCTTCATGGTCACTAACACAAAGGTACAAGCCCTCTCCACTGGAGAATACCAGCAGCTGGTTAGTTCCAAGATGGGTAGTGTGCAGACTGTAACTGTTGGCAGCAAAAGACCAGTTACCACTGGTAGTGACATAGCATTTGGAGATGCTAATGCTAACATTGACTACGCCGCTAAAAAGCCTGTTATCATTATCTTTGATGAGCCAATGGACATCCGCTCTGCCTACAAACGCCTCTCTACCATCTTTGAATGTGAGGAGGAGCTTGATCGAATGCTTGCAGCGGAAAGGATTGATGAGGAAAGTGAAGAAACAGAGGAAGAAGAATGGAACAAACAAAATGGGGATTGTGCAAAATCTGGACAAGGTAAAAATTCTCCTGCTGATATTAGAGACGGCCCTGCACATGACTCATCTTTATCTGAGGAAGGCTCATCCGTAGAGAGTGCTGGTGATGCAAAGCAAGACGGGAAGAAGAAGTTCAAGCTAAAGTTCCCAAAGAAACAGCTAGCAGCGCTAACGCAGGCCATTCGCACTGGTACTAAAACTGGAAAAAAGACTTTGCAGGTTGTCGTCTACGAGGATGAGGAGGAATCAGACGGAACTGTCAAACAATACAAAGAGACCAAGAGGTTTGAAATTTCTAGTTCCAAAACAGAGTCAAATATACAAAAATCAAATCCAAAGGAACCCACCGGACGATCCAACGAGATTCGTAAGAGCACCTATAAGACCCTTGACAGTCTGGAGCAAACTATAAAACAGCTAGAGAACACAATTACAGAAATGGGACCAAGATCTCCGGATAGCTCTGAAAACTCGGTGAATCTTGAAACACAGGACAGCAAAATTGAAGAAAGTTCAGGGAACTCAGAGAAAGCATCTCTTCATAAAACACTGGTTCCCAAGCCTTCCAGCAAAGGGCACGGTCTCCGAAAGAAGCCCAAACCACATCTCCTTCCTCGGCCTGCCGTCATACCAACCTCAGGGGTCTCAGTCACACCAGTTCCCACCCAGCAGGTCTCTCTCTAGCTCCTATTATTTTAGCGAAGACTCTGGGTCTGTCCTTCTACTCTTCCTCACAACAATTCCACCTTATCCGGTGACTTCAGATCCTTAGCCTCTCCGAAGGTGGAGGGGACCAACTGTTGGATCTAAACTTTTAACACTTTCACATATTTGTATAAATATGGTGTGTGTTTATTCCTGGAGGGGTGTTTGATAGATCTTTGTGTGTTCATTGATGATGCTCTAACCTTGGGTTAAGGTTATCTTAAAACACTTAGTTTTAGAATTACAATACCAAGTTGTTCCATTTTTCTGGTTCCTTTATGTGGGTTCTGAGGCAGGCAAAGGTTTCCGGGCTGGTTTGCATGCATCCTGTTCTCTCTTATACATACTTTAAAATGTCACAGTGATATCTCTGATGTTTTGGGCAAGCTCCAGCTTGCTGTTTACAGTTGACAAACCACCTCCAATGTGGCTCTCTTTTTGTTCTTTCTTTTGATTTATTCTTTTATTCTGTTTGGTTTGAATCCCCTTTGCAGAATGCCAGCGTGGTCTCACCAACTAGTCGGATGCCGGTGCCCGTTTCTGCCAAGCCGAGGCAGCAACCGAGCACCTCAGACAAAGAAAGGGCAACAAAACAGCAAAAGCTTCAGGATACTCAGAGGCAGTTTCGCCAGGTAGTTTTATCATAGGACCATGAGTCCAGTCAGAAAGAGTTAGTTCTTGCAGAGTTTGTGTTGTTAGGAAAAAGATCTTGCTAAGAACCTGTTGAGACTAAACAAAACTGTTCTTTGTGCCAGAAGGCAATCTTTGAATTGTTGATGTTTTCACCTGCTCCGTTTTTTGAATGGCTGTGATCGAAGGCAACTGACTGTTATTTCACAATACCATGAAATGCTTCTGCATGCTTGCTTTGCTTGTGGCTTTGGTGCTGAAAGAGACATACGGATATTACCAATAAGGGATGGAAAATAAAACTTAGACACTACAGGCGTTGCTTTGCTAACGTTGAGCCCACTGATGCTAGAACAATACTCACATCTAACCCACACGCTCCTTCCAGTGCAAGACAGGATTGCTTCTCTACTAAACACATTTACAGACCCTTTCCCTTGTTTACCTCACTGAGGAATCCCTAAACCACTGGCCAGCCCCCAGGATACACTAAATCTACTAAATCTCTGTAATCCTATAGAGACCATGTCACATTTAACCTCTTTCATTTCTTCTCGAGCATCCTTTGTTCTCGTTTACTGGTTGGTTGCACGTATACTACGCAGTACTCACTTTTAACCCTCATAAGCCTACATGTACCTCACCTTTCCTCTCCTTTCCATCTTATATTCTAGTCCAAGTGATATTTTCAGTGTTTTTACCTTATAGACATATAATGTAGCTTTTTTCTGTTTGTGTGTGACTTTAGTTTGTTGATAATCTCTTGTCATTAACTGTAGATAGAAAAATGCTTAGTTTGTTGTTTTAATCATGAGTTCCCCAATTGTTGACAATCAGTGTGTTTTGGCGTCTTTGTTTGCAGGCTAACGGAAGTGCTAAAAGATCAGGAGGAGATCCCAAATCCACTTCTCCTACCGCGCCTGCTTCTAAAATTCCCGCTTTTTCCTCTAGTCCAGGAAAAGGCGGGTCCCAGACTGATTCTACTAACATTGTTAATTCTTCCTCCCCTTCATCTTCCTCTGCTAGCAAATCCTCCATCCCTCCCCCTCGATCCAGCTCCTCCTCTCATATCCCCTCCCTTTCTAATGGTTCTCTTAAATATGCCCCTCCCACTCACAGCACTAAAGGCCTTTCTATTCCAATGCAGACACAAAACGGTCGACCTTCTTCCTCTTCTTCTTCCTCCTGTTCCCACTCTCCCCTGTCTCCGACTATGTTAAGTCAGAGTGCGAAGAGTATCCGCACCATTCACACCCCCAGCTTCACCAGCTACAGTCGGCATCACAACGGGAATGCCGGTAAATCAGCTATCCCGACGGTTACCGTCGCTAAGGATGCTGCATAGAATGCTTGGCTGCTCCGCTGCCATTTCTTCATCCTTTAGTGATTAAGAGTCACTCCTGATTTTGCGTAGATTCATTTTCTGTATCTGATTTTATTTGTTTTGTCTGGTTGTTAAAAGTTTTCAGAGTAAACAGAGTGTTTTTTTGTAACATGATTTCGGTTATCGCATGGTCATCCCAATATCATCAATATTTGTTCATATTCACTTGTACAGCTAAAGAACTTTTACCCCAAGTTATCCATTTTGAACTTGAATCTCTGCACATCATGATGACAAAACAGTTTGGTCCTTAAAAAATAAATGGAAATCTAGTTTGTAGCAGAGAGTATGCTCATACATTTTCTAGAGCACTTCATTTGAAAAGAGTATTTATTTTTCATACAAGTTGAAGAGAGACGAATAAAAGAAAAAAGTATTGCACATCGTGCAAGTGGGTCAACAGTATGTTGTTTATATGTGGCCTATAATGATTGTAGAATATTTTTATCTTATTTCCTTGGTTGTAGCCATAATACATAAATCAAGTACTGTAAGTATACTAACCATTAGCACAAACTGACTTTTACATTGTGTTTTTTTACTATCATGCACTGCCAATGTCTTTAAGATTTATTATTATAAAACGACAACCGTTTTTCAAATGAACAGTTGTCTGTCTTCAGTAGTTGTGCCTATTTGCCAAAGTTTGTTATTTACATACATGACTATATATACTGTGTTAGACACTATATGTACATTTAGGATAGGTTATACTGTTCCTGGCTAACCTGCCTATATCACAAACCCTTGATTTAGTCAGTCTATGCCTCTGAAATGAATACATATTGATGTCTAAATGTAAACTAAAATTGTAGTGATTGATAAAACTGCTCTCTACTTTACATGTAAATACTGCAACATCTCTATTTCAGAGATTGTCTTTAGTTTTGTTAACATATTGTACCAAAGTTCATTTCTATGCATGCCTAGAACTGTAGAAAGAGAAAGAAAATAACAGACGAAAATCATGCTTGCACAGACAGATTTTGTAAATAAATGTTTTCTTTGTTTGTATAGCTTTAAATGCAGAAGCAAACTGTGCAGAAGATTGTAGTTATTGAATCAATAAAGGTTTGCATGCTTGTCATTCACATGGCCTCAATTCTTTACGGCATGGGTTTGTCCACTCCAGTCCTCTATTCAACTTTTTGGCAGATAGTTTAACTGACTGTGTTGTCAAATCTGTGTACTTTACACTTGCATAGTAATGACGTTCAGTTGTAAGGCCCCTTTTGTGTAGCCCCAAATAAAGACTTACTAGATAAAATAAAGACAATTATACAATGCTGGATTATCAATCCTTTTGGTTGGTGGTCTTATTTTTGATGTTTGATTGCAAAAAAATATGATTTTTTTTATATTTCATTAAATTCCACAACCCCCAGTTTAAGAACCACTGCCCTAGACTCTTCTGACTGAATTCTCTTGATCTTTGTTCTTTAACTTTCAACATTTATTCCTAATTTTGTGACATAGTTTTGCAAATAAAATGGGCATACTGCTGGAAAAACATTTCATTGTGACTCTTGTGAGGTTTGTTGATAGAACGCAAAGATTTGTGTGTTAATTCAAGTACAAAATAATTAGTTGCGTCCAAATATTTGCAAGTAACATATAACTATAGCTGAATATGTTTTACTTAGTAGTCTAAGCCATACGGTCCTATACACCATATCTAACTAGTGATAGATCGTAGGATCTGAATTTCTTATAAGCAACCTGTGTGTGTGTATTTTCTAAATATGATGAAATTCTGACTTGAGAGCACCTACACACATTTTGTGTTGTATTTATTTTCTTATTTCCTTTTCATTCTGTATTATATTTCTTTACTATATTTACTTTATTAGTTAGAGATTACATTCATTTCTATTTAGTTATTATATTCTATGTTACTTAAGGCATATTCTACATTCTGTTAGATATGAGTTTGCAGTGCATTCTCAAAGTTCCCAATGACGTCACGAGACAATGTCGTGAAGGAGTCATTTTCCACTGTTTATGTTGGTATAATAATACCTGTGTTTCTAGTCAGTAAAAGTGGGACAAAGTTTGACGGAAATGGAGTGAACTCTAGACAGAGTAACGGGCATCTGAACTCAACTATGATTTTCTGTCTACAATAAAGTTTGCTCGTTTTATTATTACATCACTTTGTCTCCTGCCTTCTGTTCTTCCCTTCTGACATCCAAGTCTTCTGGGTAGTTAGATTGGCTAATACAGGCCAGTTTATGCAGATGTACAGTAATAATCACACATACAGAGACCACTAGAGGGTGATATGTGTTAAGGGGCATGTTGAGGGCTGATTTAACATTAGTTATTTCCAGTGTCTGTGATACCTAGTACTAGCGGACTAACGCTAAAAGAGGAAACAGATCAAATCTTGCTCGCTTCTAACAAGTCACTGTGTTATTGGCAGCTGAGGACGTCTGGGTAACGTTACGTAGCTTACAGTAAGTAGCTTTTTACTTCAATTAAATTAAAGTGATACTTAAATATATTTTTAAAATATGGATAATGTACTAATTGTGTTGGGTCTGACGTAGGCTAATCACCTAATTTAATTGATGTTTGTTGATATAGGCTTACGTGCAAAACGTGTTATTAACAACAACTTGTTATCGTTCTTATTAAAAACACAAGATGCTAACTCCGTAAAGATTGTAAGGTAACGTTACACTGTTAAAAATAAAGGGATGAAACGGAATATTTGATAAATGTCTGTCAGGATATTATCCATATGTTTGGACATTTAAGTTAACGCTATAGCGCAATGTAGGCTAATTTTAGTGCAAATGCAAAATTCTATTAAAAAACATAAAACGGAAAATACCTTCATATCATATGAATATAGTAACACTTCATTGACTAAAAAAGTTATTTTCTGTTTCTATATCTGTTATTAAGCCTGAAGGCACTAACGGGACATTCAAGAAAACATTCGGGTAGTTGACAAATAAATGGTTTGACAGCACAGTTTAAGAAAACAAAACTAGCATACGAGAGATTATCTTCATCTTTTGATCATAAATCTAAATAATATAAAATGAATATTTTTTATATTAATAATATCAAAATACGGTTTTCCTAATGTGTTTTTGAAGAGGATTTCAAACCAAATGCTGTTGCTATTTTCGAAGTTTTGGATTAAATATATTTACATTTAGTCATTTAGCAGACGCTTTTCTCCAAAGCGACTTACAGAGAGTTCAGGGAGTAATAAGCCAATAGATGTAATACACAGTTAACAGGTTTCAACAAAAGCTAGACCTGTTGAGAGAAAGAGAGAAGGTTATTTTTTCTTCTCATTTTGCTGTCAAGTATTCACAGAAGATGGGTTTTAAGTAGGCTAGTTTTTTATGTTGTGAGAGATGTGGTTGACCGGACTGAGTTAGGAAGAATGTTCCACCAGGAAGGTTGTAAAGGAGAATGAGCTGGAAAGCGATCCAAGAATACAAGATGCTCCTAGTTTGCTGAACGTAGGGTTGTTGATGGGTTGTTGGAGGGTGTGATACTAAATAAGTATGTTTACTAAATAATCAATCTTACTTATCTTACTAAACTTGACAAATATTCTAAACTATGCCCTTCTCCAAACAGCAACTGTGTCAATAGACCTGCATTATGATGAATAACACAGAGGGGATTTACCACAGCTCTCAAACGGAGAACCTCCTCTTTGCAACCTTCTATATTGTCATCTTCATCCTCTCTGTTCCAAGCAATGCCTTAGCACTTTGGGTGTTCTGCTTCCATGAGAACCGCAACACCCCATTCAAAGTGTTTCTGAAGCACCTGGCTATAGCTGACGTCTCTTACGTCCTGGTGCTCCCGATGCGGATGATCTACCATATGTCAGACTGTCACTGGCCTCTTGAGGAGATGGCCTGTCGCGTGGTTGGCTTCCTGTTCTTCGTGAACCTCTACTGCAGCATGTACTTTATGACTTGCATTAGTCTGGACCGCCTGCTGGCTTGTGTCTTACCACACAAGACCCAGAATCTGAGAAATACCAGGAATGCCAAAGTGGTCTGTGCGATCTTGTGGATCATGGTGACCATTTCCATGGCACCCCTCCTGTTCTCTCCAAAACAAGTAATCAGACGATTGGATAAGTGGAATGTGACATCGTGCGAACAGCTGTACATCGAAAATTCTTCCAATCCCACTGGTGCAGTGGTGTCGACTGCTGTCGCGTTTCTAATACCTCTGGTCGTCATGACTGTCTCTTACGTTCTTGTATTTTGTAAAGTCCAAAGAATGACCTTTCAGGAAAAGACGACATCTCAGCGGAAGGCATTGAGATTGATCGTGCTAACAGTGGTTAACTTTATGATCGCTTTTGTACCCTATCACATCAACCGATTTGTCTACATCATACAGCACAATGACATGTCAAAGTCAGAATCAGAAAGACAGTTGTTGCATTTTGGAAATCGGATAACCTCAGCTTTAACATGTGTCAGTGGCGTGTTGGACCCTGTTATGTACTTCTTTTTGGCAAAAAATTTCCAAGAGATTCTGCTTCAGCTCTGTGGTCGAAACCCTGAAGAGGCGCAATCCACAACATCACAAACAGGCTCTGATGCAAATAGGGTTCCTCAGGGTGTAATGTTTAAAGCTAAAGTAGAAGTTGGAAAGTAGAAGTGAAAAAAACTTGGTGTTAACATTATCACATTTGGATTTTTTCCTTCTGTATTTTTAATTGATCTTCATTTTGTCAGTTAGTTCTTGTCGTCCTGGTCAACATAACAGATGAAAAAAATCTGAACTGTTTCTGTTTAACTCTCTTTAGGCATTTATTATTAAGGAAAGGATTATTCATATATTGTCAGAAAATTCTTTTTGTTTATAGGGCAGTACAACCCTTCAAAACATCACATGTGGTCAAAGCGCTCAATGTGCACCCAACAACCCACACTTGTGGTTTTTGCACTTTACGTCTAATCTAAGTGACGGCTTAAGTGTTGAGGAAATGAAGACAGCAAGCGACTGATGGGGAGATTGAGTCACAAAACCAGTCTGACAAAATACACCATCTCCACAGTTTACATCAATGAAATGTCAAATGTTTGGCTTCATAATCACACATATTAATATGTGTGAATAAATTATCAGATTCACATTCTTTTGAATTCCACGGGCTAGTTCAAATGTCCTCGCGTATGATCTTGGAATTGGCCTTTTGTTATATCATATAGCCTGTATCAAGGCCGAAGTGTTTTAGTGGCGTGAGACTGCAAAAGTACCTTAGGACACACCAGAGCCATTGAGAGAGAGAGTTCTGCCAACAGAAGTCCAAAACGCTGGAGCGTCACGTGAATCATGGAGCCCTCGATTATTCCAGGAAGTAATGTTTTCTCTGTGAATACTTTATTTCTTTCATTTTTTTATTCATTAAATGACTTTCGACTTTAAATTGGTAAGACGTTCCTGCTGTAAAAAAAAAAAAGTTCCAACATAGATGACGGAACTCTCTCTCTTTCCATGACTATAGGACACACTTGGCAAGTCATAAAAATGTGCACATTTTCTCCATCACTAAAATGTGCAACACTTTACTTGTTACTATCGACTTAATTCATATATTGGAAAGTTTTCCATGACACAATTTTGTGCCACATTAGTTTTTGAACATGATGCATGATGGTATTTCACCCAGAAAGGGCCTAAGTGTAACTTTTTTTAACACATTTTAGTGTGACATTCTTGATTTTAAGTTTTTGAACGCAGGTTGAACTTATACTGTACATGTAAGAGGCCAATACATATCTCATTTTCAGTTTCAATTATTGCAAAATGATAAATGAAGCGTTTGATACATTTTTCTGTTAGTTAAATATCACATTCATGTACAATTTCTCAACTTGAAATAAGTGTATATTGTCTAAAAACAACTACAATGGTCTTTTTTGAGAACCTGACACTCTCACATTGAAATGCTGACGGACCCTTGCTTGCTGTTGAATCATCAGTGATGATGTCAATAGATTGTATTGTTTTCTAATAAAACTAGGAGAGATTTAGCGCATTTAGTGCACTGAACTTTGACATTATAAAATCCTGAGGCAGAATGTCTCACTTCTTATCACGTCCACGCACTCACAAACTGCACGAGTGAGTAGTTATTTGATTTTCGACAGACCCATTGCCTGAAAGAGACGCTTACTGCAAAACCTAAAACGCGCGAGGTCACTTTTTGGCCACATCGAGGAGCCGTAGAAGCCGTGCCTAGTAACGCGCGTTGTCATGAAGACACTGGCAAGAAAATGTGCATGTCTCTGATATGTTTACCTTACTGCATGCACACAAATATATCAGTAAACGCGATCAACGACTTATTTTCTAACATGCATTTGAAGTTTTAAGATCGAGGTCACATTTCTTTAAGTGTGTCGACATGAACCTTCATTTTATCGGGGTGGAGTTTAACTTTTTTGGCTTTGTTGGGATTCATCTGAATCATCGGGATGTCTAACGTTACCGGGTTAACGATTGCAGAATAAGGTAATCGTTGAAAAATATATTCAAGATACGATTTTTGTTGGTTTTTATGACAATAAAGAAACCCGAAAACGTTTTAAATAAATCCAAATAAACGCACAACACATTATTGTTTGCCCAATCTCATACGTGTGCAATGTATACCATACTTACAAATAAATAAACATTTAACTGTTATATTTTCCTCAAGAATCGAGTCTTGGGGTGGTGGTCTGAGGTTCCACCCATAAAACATTTAAATCCAGGCCAAGTGAATTTAAACATCACATTGCCTGTGTCTTTTGCTAAAAAAGTTTGTGCAGTTTTGTAAACAAAATTCAAGTTAAATGATGTCATATTATAAGAAATATTTAAGGTGAACCTTTTTGTGAGAAATACACAAGTGTTTTCTGTATCAATGGCCATTCTGAAAGTCTGGGAGTGCTCTATCAGGTTTTTGTCCCATTGCCATCCGCCGTCCACGGTTGCCATGGGTACAGCATCCTCTCTGGTAAGCCCAGGTGAGGTGATTGAGGATGCGTACGGCGGGGAGCGTGGAGAAGCCTGTGAGATACCAGTGGAGGTCAAACCAAAGGCCCGACTGTTGCGGAGTTCGTTTCGACGTGGTCCTCGTGTCATCGGTGCCAGCTTCAAATCCACGGGATCGGTGGAATTGGAGTATGCCGCCGAGTATGAGCGTCTCAGGAAAGACTACGAGATCTTCAGGGTCAGCAAGAACAATGAGATCACCTCAATGCAGAAGAAAGAGGCCAAGCTGGATGAGGAGAACAAGAGATTGCGTGCTGAGCTGCAGGTTTGAAAGAGATCTTTAGTTCTGATTTTTTTGTGGGTTGCCTTTGTAAATAGTTCAGGTGTTCAAATTCATAAATAATCACGTTACACTTTCAGACATGTGTTTTTTTTTTCTCAGGCTCTTCAGAAGACGTACCAGAAAATTCTCAGAGAAAAGGAAAGTGCCCTGGAGGCAAAGTATCAAGCTATGGAGAGGGCTGCCACCTTTGAGCATGACAGAGACAAAGTTAAACGACAGTTTAAGGTACATATCTTTTCCTTCGCTCCCTCACTTTCACATTGAGTCCTGACCAAAATTCTTGTCTTGCAACATCCCAAATATCCCCCTGCACCTGTCTTCAGACTCTAGTTTTAACTTGACTTTGGTATTGTTCTTCATCTATTTTCCTTCTCTTTGAAATCCCCTAACTGGCAGATATTCCGGGAGACGAAGGAAAAGGAAATTCAGGACTTGCTTCGGGCTAAACGAGATCTTGAGTCGAAACTTCAACAGCTGCAGGCTCAGGGCATCCAGATTTACGAACTGGAAGATTCAGATTCAGATGACAATCGGACCACCGTCACCAGTACGTCCACTTTGTTCGGTTTCTCAATCAGTGTAAGACTTGAAGGGTTGTTTGGTGCCAAAGTTAAATACTTTGTTTCTTTTAACACATCTAATAGTTTAATACTTACAGTTCTGAGAAATAATGATACAGAGTGTATATCTATTGAATATTGATGTCGTATTTTGATGAGATCTTCACATAAATGTGAAGATTGCCTCACTGTGATGAAACCCTGAGATGTGTAACCTTTCCTGGTACTCCTAAATCCGGCATGTCTTGACTTGTGTTGTGAAAAACATTGTGAACAGTTTTTATAATGACCAAATATTCACTGAGGAGGCAGAAGCTCAGACTTCTCTCTGACTAACTGTGACGGAAAAGAAACTAAAATTGGTTATTGTTACAAATTTCTGAGTTCATTCTGTGGTGCAAATGTAGCTTTATTTTCATGTAGCATAAATTTTGAGCTTATATCATTAACTATGATACATCAGTGTATTGCAAATAAACAATAACTGTAAACATTTTCACATATTAAAAAAAATATTTTCCAATTGTCACTGTCAGAAGATTCTAGAAACTTCTGTAGCACAGTGCAGGTGGGAATAAACGATGATGGGTGACAAGGTCTGGAACTAAGTTTGGGAGGACAGTATTAGTAATAAAAGACCAAAACGAATAAATGTACACTTCTGAAGTTTTGGAAAGCTCATTTTTAGTAAAAGTTGTGTTAAACTAGGGCTGAGTTATTTTTAGGTAAGTACCGTCGATGTTAAAAAAATGTTTTTTTAGAATGCATGTTAAAATTCGTAAAGAAACGGTTAAAATCTAAATTAAAAAAAGTTACATTGCGTAATCGGTGAATATTTAGTCATTTAAAATTAATAGTTAAGTGGTAACTTAGCTGACACAATCACACATGAACATACAACTGATAATAAAAAGTGTTTTTATTTAAATTCGGACTGTCAGACGCTGTAAGGGTAGGTGCTATAAAAGTGAAATGTAACCCTTTTTCTGAACCAGGTTCCAAGTGAATCGGACCTTTTTTTGATTTTATTGCAAAGACAAAACTGTGCAGAATTATAAAATCATCATCACATCATGGTTAAGATATTTAACGCATTTGTGCAGCTGCAGGCACTCAGTGTGAGTTCTGGAGTGGTGGTGTGTTGGGCAGTGAGCCGTCGATGGGCAGCATGATGCAGTTACAGCAGACACATCGGGGTCCAGAGTTCGCTCACAGTCTCATTGACGTGGAGGGACCGTTTGCAAACGTCAACAGAGGTGAGTGTGCACCCGTGTGTGTATGTTTGTGTGCTTTTGCGTGTGCTGAAGTTCGTGTGTGTTACAGATGATTGGGATGCTGCTGTGGCCAGTCTTCTGCAGGTGTCTCCTCATGTGTCTCAGTCTCTGTGGAGTAACACAGTCCGCTGCTACCTCATATACACACAGGAGACCAAAGCCGAGTTACAGGCCTTTATAGAGGTATAACACACCTGTTTATAGTTGCATTGGTAATGAATGGCTGTGATGTTTGCACAGGCAAGAACCACCCTCCTTCAGAAAATGTCAAAATTGTGTACTTTATTTCAGACTCACTCTTTTAAGCTTCAGAGGTTTTGTGAGGGTTTAGGGCACTTTTATCTGAATGTGTCCTTTCCTGAGGAGAGCGCCATTCTGTACGCAGCTGAACGCAGGCAGGAGATCGAGAGGAGCTCTGTGTGTGTTCTGCTTCTCAGATCTTCAGTTTCTAAGTGTGTTTCTTTTATTTACTCTTAAACTCATTGCATTTATTCTACCTTCTCTGCTTTCACTTCTTAATTTGTACTCAATATCATAGACTTTCAAGTTGAGCTTGTCTTTGCTTTTCTAGCTCATAACTTTGCACTCCATTAAACTCTTTAAGGTATACAAATTTATATTCATGCATTGCACAGTGACCTCTGAATCTAATCTTGTCAACATTGATACTGATGCTGTGTATTTTCTTCATTCTGCTGCTTCAGTTGTGTTATAGAGGATGTGGAGGAAGCCTTTGTGAAAACTCCAGACTCTCGTCCTCTTGTGCTGTATTTGCGGACTGGAGACAGAAAAGGTGAAAAGGAAGAGGTATCCAACCTCAGTCAAGCCACCAGAGAACTGCTGGAAAGAGTGAACAAGGCTGACAAAAGTGCCAAACTTAAGGTAGAATCAAATGAATTGTATGGTTCTTCTAAAGAAGGAGGGGTCCAGCCATATTTGGCCATCGTGAAATTGCCGGGTTATAAGGTTTTATCTGTTTTCTGAGCAGTTTTGAGATAAAGTTTGTAGATAAAAACTTTTTGTTTTCAAGAAAACTTCCAAAATGTACACACCATGATAAGAAAAAAACTTGACAGTGTAATCAAGTTGTCACAGAAAAAAAATGTGATTTACTTTTTTGATAAAAAATGTCAGATAGATTCTTATAATTCCAAGACAATCATATTTATTCTATGTACTGTATATACAGTGGTGATGAAAAGTATTTGCCCCTTCCTGTTGCATATTTGTCATGCTTAAATGATTCAGATCATCAAACAAATTTTTATATTACTCAAAAAAAGTAAATCAACCTCAAGAGAAGTAAATACAATTTAACTCAATTCATCACAGTTATTTCATGATATACCAAGGGGGGCAATTGCTTCTTCACATAGGGTCAGAAATGTTTGGATTGTTATTTCCCTTAATAAATAAAACCAGCATTTAAAAACTGCATTTTGTATTTAGTCTGGTTTTCTATGTGTAATATTAAAATGAATATGATGATCTGGATCATTTAAGCATGAAAAATATGCAAAAAAAACAAAAAAATGAGGAAGGGGCAAACACTTTTTAAAACCACGGTATATGAGTTACTTCTTAAAATCAAAGAATAGAACCAAAGGACAACTTCATACTGATATCAAGCATTGACTAAAAATAACTAGCAGGGAATTGTTTAGAAAAGTGAAGGAAGTCCTGAGAAGGCTCTAGCGTTGTTTAGAGTTATAAGTGTGACTTGATGTAGCTGTGACTTATATTTTCAAACACTTAACTCTAGTTTATGAGGCCACTATATGTAGGCATTATTTCTCTTGAGGTTGTATCAAAGAAATGTGACACATATAATCAAATATCAGGATTTACGTAATTTCAGCTGATTAAAAGAATGTTTCCCTGCTTGCTTTCTACAGGTGGTGGATCATGCAGGTTCTGCAGAGGATGGAGCTGCTCTCATCTTCTCTCAGTTAGAACAAATCATCAAACAGGTACACAGACAGAAACCACAGAAACTGGGTAAACAAAGTATGAGTGTGAAATTGTGGTTTTCAGCTTCTTGATTATTTTAAGAGCATCTCAGTCCCGTTCAACCTTCTTTTGCATTTGTGGTTTTGAAAGCAGAGGATGTTTGCATGTTAGAAATGGTTGACAGATTTCAATGTCCTCAGGAGTTGTTGGGGATGGAGTTTGAGGAGACCGGGGAGGTCGAGGAGAGGGAAGAGGAAGACTCTGGTGATGTACTGTGGGACCTTCATGATGAACAGGAGCAGATCGAGGCGTTTCAGCAGGCCTGCAGTGCCGCGGCCAGATACAGCTTCCAAAAAGTACTGCAAATCTCTCCGTTATAAATCTCTTGATTTTCAATATTGTGTCTGCTATGGTGGACAGATGCTTTAGGGCAATTTTTTGTTAATGTGCATCCATAATTCATAGTGATTGTTTTCTTTTCAGGTATATTGTTGTGTTTATCTGTGGCATTTAACCTACATTTTAATTTCGAACAGTTGTGATTTCCTTGAGTGTTTATTGAATGCAATTTTCAAATTAAGTATTTAATCTTGTCATTTTTCCGCAGTATGTTGATCGACTCAATGACATGGTCGCCGCCCCACCGCCCACTCCACCGCTGCTGGTGTCCGGCGCTCCTGGATCCGGCAAATCTCTTTTGCTCGCTAAATGGTAATTTCATTTTAACACTGAGGTTTATATACACAACACCTATTGACTTGTAAATAATACCAATTGTATTATTTTGCAGGATAGAGTTACAGCAGAAACACTCTCCCAACACCCTAACTCTCTTTCACTTCACTGGACGTCCTCTCTCCACCGGGGCAGATCCAGTGCTCATTATTAAACGCCTCACAGTGAAGGTAAATACACACCCTGGTTATTTAGAAATGTGAAGAGCCTGAAATTGGCCATATCGATGGAACGTTCTTAAGAATTTCCGATAAATAAAAGCTAACTTATAAACGTCCAATGAACCATCGCTGGGTTATAGTGGGGGTATTTTTGAGGTAGCTTTAACAGCATTAGTTTAGTGTCCTATTTGGTTTATAATCAGAATCTAGGCAGGTTAATTGTCATACCTAACATTAATTTAGTGATTTTAGACGTAAAAAAAGAAAAACTACATTTTGAGCACTGCTTCATCTTTCAGTTTTCATATTTTTTAAGGACACCGCATATGGAATGACATCCTAAAGCTGTCACTATACCAAATACCTGAGCTGGGTTATCAAAAACCGTGAAGTAACCATGCATATAGCCTACAGACTCCATTGTTACATGCAGCCTGAAGATATTTTTTCACATTATAAGTCATTTGTTTTTATATTTGTTTCTATGCATGTTTTTGTCACATTGTTAAAGGCAAGGTAATCGATTTCTGCTAGCGTATCTCTGCTAAAAGCCTTCGGCATACACTGGATCCAAACGTGTCTCCACTGGAAAGTCTTTATAATAATAATGCGCGTCCTAGCTCCTGCCCGACTTGTCTTTCTTTTTATACATAAAATCCACAGACCCTTTGCTTTTCTGGAATAAATAAGGCATCGCTCTTTCTACGTTTTTTCTAATGACCGCTTGCTCTCTTCCCTCCAAAGCGGTCACGCACCTTACTGCTGATTGGCTACAAGTTTGTTTTGGTACTCAGCCCAACTCTAGGCGTTTTTTTAAAAATGCTATCCTGCCTTTAACAGTTTAAAATCCAGGGTTTATAAAGTTGTTAACCCAGAGAAAGGTGTAGGGTAGGGTGTAATAAGATACATTTTTGGTGTAAGCTTTAGGTCAGTGGTTCTCAAACTTTTTCGTGCTTTGCGACCCCTAAATAATACTTCAAATCTTAACCTTGGTTGGTGGTCTTATTTTTCTGGTGTTTGATTGCCTAAAATGTAGGATAAACAAAACAGAAACTCCCGTAACTGTAGGTGGCCTGTCATAGTCATAGAAATTTACCTGGAAGAACCACAATATCCATTCTGATAGATTCAGTGGAATTCATGTGAGATCGTGAAAGTGAAAAATGATCAGGAAGTTGTGGTAAGCAAACCTGCAGCTGTTATGCATCCCCATGGCTTTAGGTTAAAAGTTTGTTTGTATCTCCTCTTTGCTCTGCCTCTCTGAAAATAGCTGATATTTTACAAAGCTCATCGCTCTGAAAAGCAAGGTGTGCTATGATTGGCCAGTTCACTAGTGCGTAGTGATTGGTCGAATACAGCAAGGAAATGTAACGACTCTTAACATATTTGGAACATCAGGTCTCAAAGCAATTGTACTGAAAGGTAGGACCACCTTACTTACGTATACATTCGGGCGGTCTTAGTCAAAGTGTGTTACGAACTGACGTAGATTTGTGGGGGGGCTGGTTACACGAGGTGTTTCAGGCAGGTCTGGGTGAGCATTCGCTTCTAGATAAAATACATCTTTTGTTCCGACACTTTAATTTTTGCAATTTTACATGTCTATTACATGCATCGGCAACTTATAACACACCGAAGACAAAGAAAAACACGTATTTCCGGCGAATCACCCCTTTAAGAAGAGTTCCTCTTTTAGTGTTTATGGATAGACAAAAGTTTAATCAGGGTTTGCTCTGAGGTAGGTGGACTTTCAGAAAAGTTTTGGTTTTACAAATTGTACAGCTATTGCACGGATATAATAAAATAAACCCTGACAGGATGAACAGGCCCCAGTGCAAACATGGATTACAAGTCCATACAAATATTTACCTTATTGGAGCTAAAATATTGATTCAAACTGTTTTATTAGCACATTTGTAATGAATGCAGACCTTCTGTATCCTTTTCCTTTCGGTTTTGAGCCACGAGACAAAAGTGCAAACGACACAAATGCAATTTGGTTAAATTATTTAAATCATTTGTAAATATAATCTCACATTATTTAAAAAAAAAATGTTTATACATTTTTTAAGTGTCATATAATGTTGCAACTAGCCAATCTAGATCCAGTCAACATCTTCTTAATCCCCCCTCCTTGTCGTCCCTTTAGCTTCTCCAGCACTTCTGGTCTATCTCTGGTCTCTCGATGGACCCTTCCAAGATCCTCGAGGAATTCCCACGCTGGCTAGAACGTCTGTC
Organism: Triplophysa dalaica; assembly: GCF_015846415.1. Classification (NCBI taxonomy): domain Eukaryota; kingdom Metazoa; phylum Chordata; class Actinopteri; order Cypriniformes; family Nemacheilidae; genus Triplophysa; species Triplophysa dalaica. Next base: position 9,101,051 of record NC_079564.1, read on the forward strand.
TGCGCGTCACCATGGCAACATCGTAATCATCATTGACTCGATTGACCAAATCCAGGTAGCGCTTCCTCAATTGAACATTCTTAGTGTGGTTTCATGTTCAGAGATGTCTGTACATTAACTCAGTGAACATCCTATTCCTGAGTTCCATTCAGGTGCTATATTTAGCTTAGCTCACTTGTTATTTTGATTTCCTCAGAATGCCGAGCGTCATATGAAGTGGCTGATTGATCCACTTCCTGCTAACGTGAGGGTGCTGGTGTCAGTTAATGTGGAGACCTGCCCACAAGCATGGAGGTTTGCGACCCAGGTTTAAGATGATCAGTTGTTGAGTACCAAATGCAAAACTTACTTCTGTGCAAACCGACATTCCTTTTCCATTTTGGACTGCACAGATTGTGGCCAACGCTTCATCTTGACCCACTTAATCCCAGGGAGGTGAAGAGCGTCATCAGCACAGAATGTGTAAATGCAGACATCATACTCACTAAAGACCAGGTGAGCTTTGACATCGGTATCTAGAGATCGGTCTGTTTTTATGTCTATATACAGTATGATGAGTTAGACTTTGTGTTTGTCCTACCGCGAAACAGGAAAAGAAGTTGGAGAGACACTGTCGGGCAGCTGCAACCTGCAACGCTCTCTACATCTCACTGTTGGCCAGACTCATTACACAGTAAGTGGAAATGCAGATGGGTTTTGGATTTCATTTGAGTCTATG